>NC_136389.1:80452127-81004627 GCF_965140285.1 Lepidochelys kempii | reverse complement strand
ATCTTTGGGGCTATTATGATCAACCATGAAAATACATATTTAAGATGAATTCTATTTATATTAAAAATACTTATGGAAAATAGTTGCTTTTACTTACCAGTCATATTTCAGAGTCTCACTGTCTCAGATATTTTATATGTTAAAAAAACTATCATTTTTTAAAAATGCCATTTTTAATTAGAAGAGCAAAAAGCATCTTAAATTGCTCATCATGTGTTTTGCTCCTAATATGAAAATATATTGACAGAGCTTTTGAAAATATAGAATCAGCAGACATAATAAAATTTCAATGCATACACAGCCTAAAAAAACCCCCCAATGCTTCCATGATGAAAGTTGCAACCCACAGTCAATTTTTTATGTAGTAATGTACCACTATCTGTAATAGATACATTGATACTTTCTTAACTAACGTGATGTGACTATTACTGAGACAAGGTGGGTGAGGTAATATCTTTTATTGGACTACAGTGATGCGACTCTGTAACTCTAAAAATGATGCTTTGCATAAGTACCTCTTTTTTGGATTTTCTCTCAGAGGAGAGGGTTAGTTGAAAAATATAGATAAAAACTCTATGTTGTGCTGAAACATTGAAAACTATTTCTTTCAATCAGCAAATACTTTTATTCACAGCAGGTAAAAAACGGAAAGACTGGAATATTTCTATGTATGTCCATGAAAGTGTCAGGAGAATTTGCTTAAAACAGTTTACAAAAACAGGAAAGAGAATGAGTCCTATCCTATTATTCAATAACCATGTTCATGAGGCATCTGCAGAATCTAACCATGCATAAATTAGTATGTGTAATACAACAGTTATTTGCATAACAATAGCAAGTTAATAGATGCTTAAAGAGCATAAACCAACACCACCTTTAAATCAAACATGCCTCCAGGCACTCCGGTCTGTACAGACCAAAATACTTAGAAAACAGTGATCATAAAACATATCAAACCATAAAAAAAATTCAAATAATTAATTGTATCCCCTGAACTTTTCCACTTGCTTTCCCCCAGAAAGAGGAATAATTTTAAAAATGGTACCACAGCTTTTTACTTTGGATTTTGTCATTCATCTTGCAAGAATATTTTAGAGTTCAGAACTATCTGAATTGGCCATTATTTTTGGAGACTCATGATTTTTAGGAATAAGCATACAGGTAAAAGCCAAATTCTCCACAAATTGCATTTTTCAAAAACACTCAGAACGGGTCTTATTCTGCCCTCCCTGAAGTTCATGGGAGTTTTACCATGGACTTCAATGGGAGCAGAATCAGGCCAATGCAGAGTTTGAAAATTGCACCTGGTATGTAAAATATTGGCATTTTATTAGACCCTATTAAGTGAGAACATTAGGAAAAAAAACAAACCAAATATGTCATCCCACATCATATTTTTAATTCCTGAGGATCTTAAACCATTTTGACAAAATTCATAATCCGAATTAAAACTTAAAAGAAAGAGGAGCTACCTCTATCTTATTATCAGAGTATTATCACAGTAATTAAAAAATCCTTTAATCTCACAATAAAACAAACCTCATCCTCATCATAATCTCTTCCATCCTCCCAAGGGAAAAAAGAAATAGCATTTGAAAAGAAAAAAAAAAAGGAAAAAAAACAACAGTGATATACTTCTAAATGACTC
Organism: Lepidochelys kempii; assembly: GCF_965140285.1. Taxonomy (NCBI): domain Eukaryota; kingdom Metazoa; phylum Chordata; order Testudines; family Cheloniidae; genus Lepidochelys; species Lepidochelys kempii. Next base: position 81,002,979 of record NC_136389.1, on the reverse strand, counting down.
CTTAAAGATATCACTTTTCAATTTAACAGGACAGATTTATTTGTATGTGGCTCAAATGTTCACAGTTGCTCTCTGCACCTTCATACATAGGAATGAATGTCACAGTGGCAAGCAGCAGTAATGAACAATCTTACCTGAGGATATGGAAACCTCCCAAGAGCAAGCTGGGAAAGAAAATAATATTTGTCTAGTTATATAGATTTGCATGGTGGGCATATTTTCTTAAAGAGAGAAAAGTACTTATCTCTCACTATTGTACAAATTGTAAAAAATATATGTGAGCAAAAATAATCCTGAGAACACAGTTAGAGCTGTATTTAGAATGGAGTTATTCACAACAATTTATGCTTCATTTACAAACAAAATTAAGGCTTTGTTATAAAGTATGCACACTTTTCATTTTGACTTAGTCAACAAAAACATGTCTAAACCTCCAGGTACCATGTGCCATGTCCCAGTTTTCTATGAGCTCCTTAAATGAAACCATCGAGTCTCAGTAGTGAGGCAAATGACACTGAACTTTACTAATTATATCTGCAATGCATGGGTATCCACACAGCTTTCACTAAATTCCCTAAATCCTGTTTAGCACACACTGGGTTCAGGGTAAAATGTGGGTTGGATCAGAGGTCAGTCTCCTCCTTGGTTGTTTCAAAGTCTTTGGCCAGGAACTTTGGGGGAAGGGAGAGAGCATGGAATCCACAACATCACACACTGTATTTTCTTTAGTTCTATTTTAGGTTATATACAAAATAGAGTTGACATATTGCCAAAAATTGTTTTTAAATGGTAAGTAATATATTACTACAGCACCTGCTAATGCGGGTACAGAGTAAGGTCGATTATTTCCAAGATAGATTCCAATTTTTCTCTTGTTGGTATCTCAGCCTTACAGTACTTTTGTTAAACCACACTTTTTCAAAAAGTCATTTTGGTCATTTTTAAGTGATCAGACAAGATGGGATCTGTAATAACCAGCAGCTGTTCTTCTTGTGCCACTGACTCACCATATAACCATGGGCAAGATACTAGAGCTTTTTAGTTCACACATAAAGGCCAAAACCAGCAGTCCATTGCCTCTACTCAGGCAAATACCTCATGAGGGGACAACACGAGCTGTGCCTAAGCATATCACAGGGTCTGACACAAAACAGGTATAATACAAGCATTGTTGAGAGGCTTAATTAGGTCCGTAAAACTTGAAATGCTCAGGGGAAAAAAATTCTGAGCAGAAAAGGTCTTGAGGCATTTGTGTAAAAGGCAAATGTGACAGGCCACAAAAAAGGAAAGTGAGCTTTTTTTGTGATCGAGAGAGAAACTTTGCTGCATTTAGTTATGATCAATAATGAATTTCTACAGACACGCAAAGATAATGAGTAGGGGCCTACCAAGTTCAAGGCCATGAAAAATGCATCATGGACCGTGAAATGTGGTCTCCCCCCTTGAAATCTGTGTAATATAGGGTAAAAGTACAAAAAAGACCAGATTTCATGGAGGAGACCACAGTTTCTCAAATTGGGTGTCCGGACCCAAAAGGCAGTTGCAGGGGGGTCGCAAGGTTATTTTGGGTGGGGGGGGGGTCACGGTATTGCCACCCTTACTTCTGCGCTGCCTTCAGAGCTGGGCAGCCGGAGAGCAGCGGCTGTTGACCGGGTGCCCACTCTGCAGGCAGCAGTGCAGAAGTAAGGGTGGCAATACCGTGCCAGGCCATCCTTCCTTCCTTCTGCGCTGCTGCTGGCAGCGGCTCTGCCTTCAGAGCTGGGCTCCCGGCCAGCAGCCACCGCTCTCCAGCTGCCCCGCTCTGAAAGCGGCGCAGAAGTAAGGGTGGCAATATCACAACCCCCTCAATAACCTTGCACACCCCCACAACTCCTGTTTGAGTCAGGACCCCTATAATTATAACACTGTGAATGTTCAGATTTAAATAGCTGAAATCATGAAATTTACAATTTTAAAAATCCTACGACCATGAAATTGATCAAAATGGACCGTGAATTTGGTAGGGCCCTAATCATGAGCTATAAAAGGGCTACTAACTATGTACAGTAACTTTTTTGTACATGTATTTATTACGTATGTTATGAGAGTTGCACATGGTAATCTCCATGCGTCATCGGAAGATTCACTCCAATCTCTTCTATAACCATATCAGTGGGAGTTTGCATAGTGATTGAGGAGGAGCTGTTATAGTTCATCATATCAATAAGTGTTGTTTAAGCCTCCCTACTAACACTGACATGACAAGACATGGGTGGCTCAGAAAAACAGTGGGCTATTGTGTCATTCATCATTCTCAGACTCTCATTCAGATTTGGTTTTAAACCGCAAAGGAAATTACCTCTCCAAAAATTAATGCTAAGGGCTTGATTTAAAAATCACAAAAGTGAGGAAATGAAAAATTAAGACCTCCACTGAGCCCTTAATTCACCATAGGAAAAGGGATTGTAGCAACCATAATATGTATCATTCCACCCGCGCCTCACTAAAATCCCTCCTACAAACTCACTTCTGCCATGTAGCCCCCAACACTAACCTGTACTATAAACTGTGCTAACTTCACACCAGAGGTGCAATATGGCAAAGAACCCTCCACCCTGTCCTCACCACCCTCTAAAGAGAAGAGATCTAAGCTAATGTCTTCCTCTGGGTCTCTTCTGTGTCTGTCTTTCGGTAAATTCTTTGGGGGCCAAAACTGTCTTAATTTTTATTTCTGGATGCAGCACTGAGCTCAATGCTGCTGCTTAACAAAATACACTCATCATCAACAGCTACAACAAGCAAAGGAAAATAAATGAGGTGAAGGCAGGAGGCTATGTCTCTTTATGTCATTTCTGTCTCCCTCACGGCCTTGAGCCTTCCTGGCTGGTCAAACCTGGTGAGGCAAGGCCCATTGTGAAGAACACAAGTACCTTCTCTCCTTAGAGCTGAGTGTATCACTCAGTGACATGATTAACTGCTGCAGGCCTAAGGACTGCGTATTACAGTTGGGCTAGCATAGAAACCTGCAAGTTTTAGGCACAATGGAGTGAGCGTAAGAGAAAGGAATCCTGAATGTTCTTACTTTTGTGGGTTTAATTATTACCATTACATATTATATTAACACAAACACACAAAACTATATCATCTCATGACACAGCAGGAGGAAACTCAGGGCTGAGTTCTGTAGTCCTTACTCGGTACTTACATGGGCAAAACCCTCACTGACTTCAATCATGACTCCAAACTCTTCATTCGAGTCCCAGCTGCCAATCCCTTTCCCTAATCACTAACTCTAATGGGAGTTTTACCTACATGAGGACTGCGGGATCCGTCCCTAAATGTAGCAGAATAATTGTAGAACTAATTTTCTGTCAAACAAATAAAAAGAAGTAAAGGAGCTTTGAAAAGACATGAGTACATGAAGAATCAGTTCTTCAGAGGCTATAATCAATTAACAAAACAAAACAAAAAACCCTAAACAAAACAGATTTCCTCAGGTAAAGAACTTCACTGACAACTGCAAAACAATATAACAACAAAGCAGAATGTGACAGTCCTGCACCTCCTAGAACCATTATTGTGTTGATCTAGTCAGAGGGCTTTCCCCCCCCTAAGATTGTCAAGGTATTATAAATTAAGAAACTTACCAAAGAGTATGTAATCTTCCCTGAAATAGCCTGCAGATATGTCACTGTACTAAATGTGTTTCAGATTTAATGAAGCTTTAATGTCCTTTTTAATTTTGCCTGTTTCTATATCACCAGGGGTCGAGCAAGGCAATCAGCACTCAAGAGGGTGGTTTGGTTTAAAACTAGAAAAACTCATTTGCTTATGAGTTGCACTGTATTTTCTTAATTAAATTTACTGAGTAAAATGGTTTAAGTTCAGCCAACCAATGACCTCTGGATGTAAATTTAGATTTATAAACAGGGTAACAGTTAAAGTAACGGGAAAAAACAACCAAAAAAACAAACAAATTAGAGCTATACCAATAGGAGTTTTGTACCCTCTCTCTTCTTTACTAAAGTCATTTAAACATAAGCCACATAAGCCCAGTGAAAAATGCAAAAGATACCAAGTACAGAAGCAGAGGTAATCTATCAAAAATTGTCTCCCATCCTCTACTTTCACACGAGGAAATTCAGGAAGGGTTTCATTTAAAAAAAAAATTCCTACTGGGTTTAAAACAAAACATTTTAAATCTGAACACTTAGGGTCAGGAAAGTGCTGAGTATTGTACATGGGCTTTGATATCATGGAGAGAGAGACGAATGCTCAAACTCTATGGGCCTGATTCTCATTTGGAAGTATAAAGGTTCTTTAAAAAGTCAGTGTAAATTATATTGCCAGAGTGGTACAAAAGGGCTTTAGTATAAATGAGAATTAGACCTTGAAAGGATCTACCGGCCAGGAATTTGTTTTTAAACAATGCTATTCTACTGTTGTACTGTGAAACAACCACATGTTTCAGTCCCACTGCTTAATGATCTTCCACTACCCACATGCTGCTTACAAGTGTCAGAAAGCATCACATTTTATTTACATAGAAAAGTAGCATCCTAGAAAAATGTAAAATTTTAATCTTGCACTGCTATTAACCAAGGTTCTGGCCTTGCAAACTATTTAGTACTCCTGTGAGTAGTTCTTACATGAGTACTCCCATTGAGTTTCACAGAACTACTTGTGGGAACAATGGTTGCAGGATCAAGTTCTAAGTTAATAACTGATAATGTTATACATCAATAATCTCAAATGTCTAACTTATAATAGTAATAATACCTTGAGATCTTGGGATGATCAGCACCATACATGTTGTAAAATGTTTTACAATATCCAGGGGAAGATTTTCAAAAGCAGAAAAGGGTGTTATGCACTCTACTCTCATTGAAAGTCAGTAACAGTTGGATGCCTAGACCCCACAAGTGTTTTTGAAAATCTCTCCTGCCTAAGGTTTATAAAGCTTTTTTTTTTTTAAATACATAGAAAAACTGATCCAGTGAGAGCTTAAAGGACTTATCAAAGTCACCCAATAGACTCATCAGTTCTAGCGAACAAATATCTTGCTCTAACCACTACACAAAGTTGCTTCTTTCAAAAGTTAGGAATTGACACTTGATTAACAAGCTTACAAAGGGATGTGTTGCTAGTAAGAATTATTACTGTCATTGAGCAAGCGTGGAAGAACAATCTGCATCCTGTTCAGAAAGTACCAAAGAAGGAAGTTCAGAACATTTTTTTAGGACACTCAAGTTACAAAGTCTTCTACTTAGATTATTGTCTATGCTGTGCAAGTTGTTTTTAATTTACAGTTATACTGAAAAGCATGGGATGTTTTATTCCTAATTTAGACACATTCCATGTTTCTCAGCATAACTGCAAATTGAAAATAAGCACTTACAATATTGCTAGTGATCTAGCTGAAGGAGGACTTTATAGTCTGAAATGTTCTAAAATTTGTTCTTAATTACCTTGTGCACATTTTACACAATTAAATTTCCATCTAAGGATTTTGCATTTAGATTGTGCACTGCAGTTAAAGCCTCATTTTATGGAAAAGCAGCCTCCACTTCGGAACATTCAGACACAGGAAACTTTAAAAATCAGATTTAACTACTGGATTACATAAAATTCCCTAGGTGAGATTCCATTCCAAGACCAATTTATACATTCCTAGATAGATGGCTTAAAATCACCTGAATCTCTTCCAGTGAGGACCTTAATAAATATTAAATACCTCAAAAACTACTCTAAGATTTTTCTCTCTCTCTCATATCAATTTCACTGTCCTCTTATTGCACAGTAAAAAAAAAAAAAAAATCCGAAGGATATAACAGCAATTTACCAGTGTTAAAGTGCTTCTGAGGTTAAACTGACAACAAAGAAGAACAGAAACACAAAGCATCTTGAAGTAGGGTTTCAATTAAATGTGCAGGATTTAGTAATGCAGGACAAAGAAAAAGAGTTACAAATTAATTTAATTTTCTGCGTACAGTTTGCAGCTGCACTCCAAAGTGTCTGGGGCTTAAGAACAAAGCCTTGAAAGGCCTCAGAGTAAGGAAAGCTTCAATTTTTAATGTATAACGCCATTAGTTGATAACTTGTGGAATCTGCGACCCCTGCGGAGGGGCATAAGTGCGAGTAACAGAGACTGATGAAGTGACATATTTGTTCATGTCTAGAACTATGAGGAAGAAGCTTATTACTAACACCATCAGCCCCAACAGAACTATGCCCTAATAACCTTTGAGACATTTCCTGGTTCAACATCTCTCTCTATAAAATATATTAAAAAGCCAAACTTAATTCACTTTAATTAAGGATAATTAGTTTCACTTTTGCTTTTTTAAAACATGAACTATAGAAAATGAATTGCAAATTAAAGATCACCTCTAAATTCCATAGTTCTTCCAATCTGCAGATCCTCAGAATTATATCTGATTTTATATATAAGGTTCTGCAAAGGTGCTGATTCAGAACAGTGTTACTTCTTATCCTTCTATGTCTCATCTACAGAAATTATTGTTCTCCTTTATCCTTAAGGCTACACATACCTCAGTCCCCAATCCTGTAAACATGTGCACAACTCACATGGGTAGTCCACAGAAGTCCATGAGACCGCTCATGTGAATAAAATTACATGGGTAAAATTACTCATCTGCCAGGTGGGTGTTTTAACCATGGCAACACAGGGTCATTCCCATTCTCTCTGGTGCAAAGACTATTTAAGCATTGATCCACAGTGGAACCGTCTTTGGGCCAGAGAGACAGAAAGGGAATAACCCCATAGTCCAGTGACTAGGGCACCCACCTAGGAGATGGGAGACCCATGGTCCAGTTTTCCTGCTCCATCCACTCTTCCATTATTGATCCACAGCGCAACCGCTTCAACAAGAAAGTTTGAGGGGCCCCCACATCAGAATATCCCCTATCTCAGTGGTTAGAGCACTCTCCTGAGAGGTGGGAGACTCCTGGTTCAAATCCCTTCTCCCCCTCTGGGGGAGGAGGAACTGAACATGAGTCTCCCACACCCCTGGCAAGTGCTCTGGGCTGAAAGGTCTAAGGTAGGCGGCCAGCACCATCACGTAAGGGACCTGGTTCGGTAGGCATACTCAGAGACTGCCTACCAGAGCGGGTGCCACACACAACATAGGCAGACCCCACACACAACGTGGGGCTCAGATGCCAGTTAGGCATCAGTGTGCATGCTCAGACGCAGGAACACAAGCACTCAGGGAACGTTTACTCTGAAAAATGTGGGCGCCAAGAAAGTTTAGACGCCTATTGGGGGAGTTTTGTGGATTGCAGTGAAACCAAAACCTGGGACTTAGGCAGCTAAACCCCAGAGGTTTAGGTCTTAAGTACCTTTGTAGATCTCACTAAGTGCTTAAGATTTTAAAATGTACTAGTCACAGGGACATAAAGCACAACTCTATACCATAGCAATTAATTAACAGCTTATAAGATATTAACAAGAATACAACACAGGCTCCACTCTCATTCAAAACCTTTTGGCCCAGATTTCGAAGTCGGTTATGCTGGCACAAATCCATTGAAGTAATGGTGCTGCTCTGGATTTACATCAGCGTGAAGATCAGATTTTGGCTCACTGCATCCTCCATAGCAGACCTCCTCACTGCATCCTCCACAGTAATAACAACACAGCAAGGCAAACACAGCTGATAAATATCTCCAATATTTTGTTATTTTTAAAACTGAAGATTGGTTATCACAGCTGGTATTTCTATGAAGAGAAGGCCACATTAATATATATTTTATATATTACATATAGACACACACAGTGCTATTCCCATCTATCTATTCAGGGACCTAATTGTTTTATTTATTTCACTTCTACAAAGCTTGCCCACTGTGGCTTAGCGTTGAATGCTGAAAAACATGATACATTGAGGTCTCAACCTGGGCAAACTGTACCTAAACTTACACTTTATTGCAGCTTAGTTCACAATCTTCACCTAATATAGGGTTACATCCCAGTGCAGCAAGCGGATAAATCATCCTAGAATATTACTCTGGCTAAGTTTAGCTGTGAGTGGAGCATATGTGCTTCCAAGTCACTGAAGCAAAGGCCCATAAAATACACTAATTACTGGAAGTTATGGTCACTGAGTGATTGATAGCGCTCTGCAAGGCAACTTCCCCATTTTCAGCTATTCTGACGGGCCTCAACCGCCACAGAGCAATTATTAATTCATGACCCAACCCTCAGGCACTGATACCTTTACTTCTAATTCTGCTACTACAAAACTACTGTTATGGCTGGACACCGTCTTTCTTCATCCTGATGGCTGGGTAAAGATGATAAAAGTGGAACCCGTGTCGACTGGTGTTGTTTAGATACACTACCCAAAAACAGCATAGAAAAATAGACAATTTTTTGTTCTAGATGCCAGTTTCTAAAATGTTTTGCTTTGCACAAATCTAATAAAATATGCCTAAACAATGTATTTTGCAGAATTAAGAACAAATTTACTTTAAGTTATTATGAGGCAAATCCTGCTCATCTTACCCATAACTAGTCCCCATGACTTCATATGGACTACTTGCATGAGAAAGGCAATAAGTGATCGCCTGTTGTATGAGCAAGATACCCTAATACCATTCTTTAACACAGTCGTTCTCAACCAGGGGTACGTGTACCCCTGGGGGGTACTCAGAGGTCTTCCAGGGGTACATCAACTCATCTTGATATTTGCATACCTTTACAACAGGCTACATAGATAGCACTAACAAAGACAGTACAAACTAAAATTTTATAGGCAACGATTTGTTTATACTGCTCTGTATACTATACACTGAAATGTAGGTACGATATTTATATTCCAATTAATTTATTTTATAATTATATGGTAAAAATGAGAAAGTCGGCACTTTTTCAGTAACAGTGTGCTGTGACACTTTTGTATTTTTATGTCTGATTTTGTAAGTTTTTAAGTGAGGTGAAACTTGGGGGTACACAAGACAAATCAGACTCTTGAAAGAGGTACAGTCGTCTGGAAAGATAGAGAGACACTGCTTTTAAAATAACTTGAGAAAGCTCATTTAAAAAAAAAGGAGATGTGCCATTTCTTTTTGAGTTGCCTGCGTAGACAGTTCCTACTGGATGGGTGACTGCTTCTCAAAAACATCACTGCAACTATTAACAGTCAGGTCAAAAACTCAGGATCCAATTCCGCTCTCAGTTACAATGTGAAAAGAAAAAACAAAAAGTGGTATGGAAACTGAATTACCCTCTCACCCCTAGAGCTGGTCCCATTAAGTTAAGGTCCTGGCACATAGGCGAGGTAATGCTGGGAACCCTGCACTGCCAAAGACCAGGCTGTATCTCTTCTGTGGGCAAACAGAGAATTTCAGTCTCCTGGGTTTTTTTATCCAGCATTTTTCAGAAGCACTAAATTCACTTCAAAATATTTTTTTAAAACCTCCAGCTCTGTGTATATTATCATTATTATGGAGTGATTTGCAGCTACTAAAGTAACAATCCATCACATTCAAGCATTACTGGGTACTTGGGTAGTTGGTTATAGAAGTAACGGTGATCTTTATTAGTTTAAAGGGATGCAGTAAGAAAAAAAGTTAAAGCAATTTAAAACACATCATACTGTATCTACTGAAATGTGCTCAGATCCATCTAATGTGTTCAATTAATTTAACAATTACTCGCTTCCTCAATGTAAGAGTTAAGAAATAATACTCTTGTAACATGTTTATTTACTGCTGACCTGGTGTCTTCCGGAAGCAGGTTGTCTAAATGACTACAGCGATAACAGCCGGCACCGGCCTGATCCATACTCTCCAGTTCAAATCTTTATTTCTTTTTTAGAGGACTCTAATAAAACTCATTTTGGTTGTAACAATGGGTTGGGCTGCAAATTGAGAGACCAGGCCTCAGCGCAGAGGCAAATTATTCCAAAATTAAATTGAATTTGCTTTTGACAGAATTTAGAACACTGTGAATTTTCTTTAGACAGTTTGTGTACATTTCTTTTTGACACTCTGAATTTACAGGCCTGAGATAAGAAGATAAGAACAGCCACACTGGGTCAGACCAATGGTCCATCTAGCCCAGGATCCTGTCTTCCCTCAGCAGCCAATGCCAGGCATTTCAGAAGGAATGGACAAAATAGGCAATTATTTAGTGATCCATGCCCTGTGCCACTCCCAGCTTCTGGTAGTCAGAGGCTAGCGATGCCCAGAGCATGGGGCTGCATCCCTGACCATCTTGGCCAATAGCCATCCTCCATGAACTTACCTTATCTAATTTTTTTTTAACCCAGTTGTACTTTTGGCCTTCACAACATCCACTGAAACAAGTTCTGCAGGTTGACGGTGTGTTTTGTGAAGAAGTACTTCCTTTTGTTCGCTTTTAACTTGCTGCCTATTAACTTCATCAGGCGACCCCTAGTTCTTGTCTTATATAAAAAGATAAGTAAGACTTCCCTATTCCTCCAAACCATTCATGATTTTATAGACCTCTATCATATCCCGCCTTCGTGGTCAGTTTTCCAAGCTGAAAAGTCCCAGGTTAAGCCTCTTCAGTATTTTCTTTCATAATACAGAAAATGTGTAGGTAGTTTTCATAAATTTTTTTTAAACTGGATTACATGTTCATAATGATCTGCATTATATGGATACAATGCAGAATTCCAGAAAGTTGCAGGGACAGTACATATTGTGACAAAGTTCCTTTACCTTGGTGGGTCTTGCGCTTATTGGCGGATTTGCTCGCCTCAAAAATTGACGGCAGCCCTCAGTTTGGCCGTTTTAGTGAACCCACAGTCCAGGTCAACTTCTCCTGTGTCTGACCAGGAATAGGGAGGTTTGGGAGGAACCCGGGCCTGCCCTCTACTCCGGGTTCCAGCCCAGAGCCCTGTGGAATGCAGCTGTCTAGAGTGCCTCCTGGAACAGCTGTGTGACAGCTACAACTCCCTGGGCTACTTCCCCATGGCATCCTCCGAACACCTTCTTTATCCTCACCATAGGATCTTTCTCCTGGTGTCTGATAATGCTTGTACTCCTCAATCCTCCAACAGTCCACATTCTCACTCTCAGCTCCTAGCACCTCTTGCTTCCAGCTCCTCACACGCGCACCACAAACTGAAGTGAGCTCCTTTTTAAACCCAGGTGCCCTGATTAGCCTGCCTTAATTGATTCTAGCAGCTTCTTGATTGGCTACAAGTGTTCTAATCAGCCTGTCTGTCTTAATTGTTTCCAGAAGGTTCCTGATTGTTCTGGAACCTTCCTTGTAACCTTACCCAGGGACAAGGGACCTGCTTAACCTGGGGCTAATATATCTGCCTTCTATCACTTTCCTGTAGCCATCTGGCCCGACCCTGTCACGATATTAAGATTTACATACACTCTACCCTTGAAGTAGGGCAGGAAGACATAAGCATGTAACACTTCTACTTCAAGCTCCACCCTATCACCTAACTTTTTGGTGCAATTTAGCATGTGGGTTATCTACAAATCCAGAAGTGATCAAGGCTCTGGTTATACAATGTCCATTGTCCACCTATCTCCAATGGCCTGTTAGAATAGTTGTTATGCATAAGAATGCTCTTGCTGCCTTCCCTAGGGCTACATTCACAGGATTAAGTGGTGAAGAATTCTCTGTCGTGGTCTGTGGCTTTGGAACTTGCTTCTCCTGATGGGATTATCTAAGTCTGCATTTGGGGACTTTTAGAATGTGGTTTTAATTTGTCTTAAGTGCAGGGTTTTCAGTTACGTGACTTTTGCTGTTCAATGGGCAAAGAGAACATTTATGGGTTACTAGTTTAGGGCAACAGTAAGTCCTTTAAAAATGTGTTGTAATGGGGCCCAGATACCATGGTGATGGACAGCTAAGAAATCCTGGTAATCAAGTAAATCTTAAGTGCTCTAGAAATTTGTGTCTGGATTTTGCACATTAGGATTGGCATGTGGATTTGCATGTCAATGTGTTTAAGACTCTCACAAGAAATGCAGCCCAAAGCTTCACATTGCAACACACTCTTGGGACATGTTGCAAGTGTCAGAAAAACCACTATGGTTCTAGAATCAACATAACAGAACCTGCAGTGTAACCCCAGAGGATATAAACAGCTGCCAGGAGGCTTTCAGGTCTCTTCCCCTCTCCCATTAAAAATATATATTTACTATAAAAAAAGAAGCATGAACTGTACAATAACTTAAAATTCTGTCACAAATTCTCAAAAGTCAGGACATTTCCAGTTAAGACTGCCTCTCTATCCTAAACATCTCCTGTTTGGCCCGCTATTTTGATATACCTGGTATGTAAAATCACGTACGATTCTGAGGCCCTTGCTTTACACAGGGCTGAAATGTAATTCTCATTTGCCTTTTAAGCTTGACCTTGCCATCATCATAAGTGCCTATTTTAATTAATGTTCTTGCTGCTTCTGCTCTGTGCAGCCTTTTGACACCACGGATCATTCCATGCTCCTGGATTGCTTCCAGGAGTCATGCAGACATTCACGCTTACCTCTTGTCACAATTCTGCACCTATCAAACTGCTCTCACTCAGTCTCCAGTGGCGGCTCTAATTCCACACCAAGACCCAGCTGTAAGGTATTCCACAAGCTTCAATTCTCAGTCCTCCCCTCTCTTCTACCTACTCATGATAAAATTGACCCCTGTGCAAAGGTACCACTTAGATCTTCAAAACAGGGTTGAAGTAGGATTTAAGTGGTGCTGGCCCTTTACCCAGGGATGAATTTGACTCATGATACCAGCTAAGAATCCAGCTCATAATCTCTAATGTAACCTTAACCACTTCTACATTGACAATATTCAACTGAACACACATTTCGAATTCTTTACACAGATTACTCCTTGTCAACTCCCTCGCCATGTTCTGACTATGCACACTTGTGACTTTGTGTCAGCTTCCTACATCTCAAAGATAGAAGTGTTCCTCTTGCTCAAAAGGGAGTATCCTCAATCAGAACTTCATTCTCTTCTAGCACCTCTGCAGACTCACACCTTCTATTTGCCTCTGCTACTTAGAAGCTTGGTATTATCCTTGACCCTAAAGTCTCATCTTTCCACATCTACATCTGCAATCTCCCTGTCACCACCTCTGTGTTATTTGCCCAAGTACTGTATACTCAAGAGTCAGTATAAAAAATCCCTCACCATTGCCTGAACGCTGCATGTTAAGTAATTTTAGTTTATTTATCTGGAAAAACATGCATGTGTGCCTGAAATACATATATGCTGCACACACATGCACTGGAGAGTTAATGCTCAATTAGGGTGTCTATGTATTGAGGTACATGCATAATTACTGAAAACACAAAATAACCTAATAATCTGCAACATCTCTTAAAACTCCATGTTAACTTGACCGCCACACACAATTACTAAGTCCCTCAAGCTCTAGTAAATACACAAATAAAAGAACACAGACACAAATTACTGTAGATGATCAAAGGAAGGTTCTATTTCACAGGACTGCAAACCATATTTTTATCATTATTACTGATGTGCAAGAGCATCTCTTTCCTGTATGGGATAATATTGATAAGCTTTGCAGGAGAAGTGATTTTTTTAAGGTGGGGCTAGAAAGATAAAGACAGAAAGAAATGCTGCTTTCGTGAACCAAGAATGGAAGAGTGTTGAGACTGAAGGATACAAAGGAAGATGTGAAATGGGAAGCACACCTTTAGAGTATATGGAAAGTCAAATCACCCACGTTCAATTCCCAGCTCCAACTCTCACTCACTCTATAGCTTTGACAAATCATTTCACCTTTTTGTGCCTCAGTTTATTATGATAAACAATTAACACTTGTTTTTGTATATAAAATATAGGCCCTAATCCACAAACTGGATCTGCTAACATGGACCGCTGTGCCTGTGAGTTGCCCCAATCAATAGGTTCTATGCTCATGAATCTGATTACAAGATCAGGATTTATAATTTTAAATTATTCGGGTCAGTGACCTAGTTATTTTACACATCTGTAAGGTGCCCAGTACACTGTTGGCATTACACAATCAAATAATGATGCTAATAAAAAGTGCCCCATCTGTAAAATAGGGTCAATAATACTTACCTACCTCGGAGGAGCATTTGGGTATTAGTTAACAGTTTGTACAGTGTCTTGTAAATATTAAGTCAAATATAAGTACTAGGTATTATATGCAGAAAAATCAAGTTTTAGAAACAAAAACCTCAGCTTCCACGTATTTCCCCTTAAACTTATTAATTACTGCATATTACGGACTAATACACTGCAAAGCACGCCTTCAAGTCTTTTTGCATTGTAACATAACTAAAAAGCATCTTAAGACAAGAGTGCTCATTATTAAAAAACAACAAAATATGTTGTTTTATTTTCAACTTTATTGATGTTTTATTTTTGTTAGGTAGCGCTAATGTTCACTTTCAGACAGTAACCCTGTAAACTAGGCTTGGAATTGTATTAATTAGAGATTAAAAAGAGCGATTAGATCATTCAAACTATCCTTCTCCATGTGCCAGGCACAGTTCTCTGAAAAACACTGACTGCAAACTGCACTTCAATGTAGCCCAAGCTGCCTGGAATACATTTTATGACTGAGTTATAAACCCCAGAAAAACAGTGTTTATAATGAAAGTGCTGACACAGTCTTCAGTGTAGTGACAGCAACGCCACTGGTTTAAATTGAACTTGTTTTGTCAACCAAAAAGCACTGAAATAAAACTACAGCTAAAAACCTCATGAAAACATACAAACTATTTGCTATGAAATATCTGAAAAGAGGTTTATGGATAACACCCCGAATTAATGCACCTTTTTAAAAGAAAAAAATACAAACGCCACAAAAATAGCAAATGATGTTTCCTTTCCTCTGGAAAGAGAGAGACCGATCCTGTGAGATGCTAACTGCTCTCAACCCCATTTATTTCAATGGGAATTGAGGGTGGTCGGCATCTAACAAGATGGAGCTCATCAAGGTTAACTTGTTCCATTTGCCTACTCTTTAACCTTAGCCAGCAGACTTCTTGGTCAGCGTTCTTAAACTTTAAAAGTAGCCAGTTTCTCATTACCCACAGCACTGTAGCAAAGAAATTTAATGTATTTTTGAGGTTTAGATTAAATAAAATTAGAAGATTGTAACAACTGAGTTGAATCATCACACATCAAACCAGATCTCGGTATCTTGGTCCAATATATTATTTCTTGTCAATCAATGTGCTCTAACTGCTAGAGTGCCGGCATAAGAGTTTGGATATTTAAAAAAAAAAGTGAGTTGAGACAATTTTAAAATCCTAGAATAAACTCTAACTGCCCTCTCTGCTTTATCAGCCGGAGCCTGGAATACTGTACCACCAATCCCCATGTCAACAGACAGTGTTACTTTAATGACAGTGACCTTGCGTGGCTCTTTGAGCTTCTTCTTCACCTTTCTTGAGACATTTTTCTAAACCACTGTCCTTGCTCTCATCATTTAACACATCACTCAAATCATTCCAATAAAACAGCGATCATGTTGAAGAGAGGTCTCAGAGGACCAGATGACATACCAATTAACAAAGAACACAGAGCCAAATTGTTCTGTGCATCTGACACACTGAAGGAGAGAAGAGCAGTTTGAAAAGGCTTGCGGGAAAAGAGCAAATATAGACCCAAAATGTCCCCCTAATATTGGCTGATATGATATAAAAATCAGTATTACAAAGAGAAGCTGTAAATTGGCTTCTAATAATCCTTGACACAAAATCACAGGTTAAATAAAATTCAGTATCTAAGGCCTTGTCTACAATGCCACTTCACAGCGCTGAAACTTTCTCACTCAGAGGTGTGAAAAAACGCCCCCCTGAGCAATGCAAGTTTCAGAGTGGCAGTGTAGGACGGTGCACCAGCGCTCAGAACCACGCTCCCAGTGCTGGTAGCTATTCCCCTCGTAGGGGTGTGTTTTTTACAGCACTGGGAGAGCTGTGAATACACAGCCATGGTAAGGCGCTGCCACAGAAGTGCTTTAATGTTGGTAGTGAAGACATAGCGTTAGTCTACCAAGAAATTATTCAGATTTTAGAGCCTGTCGGTACTGTTATGAGCTGGGTGAAACCTTGCTATGGGTTGACTTAAAACCCCATCGAGAACAGTTGGTGTGAACTAACCCTTCAATTAACATAACTGGAAGCACAAGCCCCCCACGTGAACCTGCTCAGGAGCTTTTGGCGGAGTATTGTTTTGGGTAGGGGGTACGTGTGTGTGGGAACAGAAAATACACACAAACTGAGGTCAGAGTGAAGGAGCAGACGAAAGCATGATGGTTGACCCTGCAAGAAACCTGGGAAAAGGTTTTGGGGTCAGGGATGAAGATTAAAAGAGTGCTCTTGGTACTGTGAGAAAAATAAGCTGTTTCCTGCTAACTGATTCCCTCTGTGTACAGAAACACAAGACTTTGTACATTCTTTGTAAATAAACTGAACTGCATCAAAGAAATACCTATCACTAATATCTACTCCCAACTGGAACACCCAGGGCCTGACACTTTGACTAGTTGCTCGGGTTGAAAAGGGGCAACCCTGGACTCTTGTCCATGGGCACACATCACTGTATATCCTTCGCACTCAGTGAATGACCTGGTAAATACACGCTATGGATGATTTACATCAGAACAGAACTGAACCAAAAGTCTACCCTGGTCAAAAATGAATGCATTACAATTTCACTTTAGCCCCCCATTGACTAAACTCACTTACAGAGACTGCGGTGTGGTGGCATGAATACATTTTGTATTTCTCCCAAAATTCTGAGAGCGCTCCAGTGATGTAACCATTGACAATATTGGCTTCCAACTGCAGTAAATGAATTAACAGCACTGCATCCCTTGTGACCCATTAGCGTATATCATTATTGTATATTCAGAGTTAGTTTTAATCAGTCTTGGAAACAAGATTGACAAGATTTGAATGCAATAATTCAAAGTTAAACAAGCAACCCATGATGCCCGTATTTTCAACCTGGTTAAGTTTAATCATGTATTTGGCAACCAATATATATATATTTAATGAGGTAACATATGAATGTCTTGGTTAACTACCAGTTCTCTATGGGTCAAATTCACCCAGATACAGAGGGCCAGCACAAAGACTGTTTCCCATTTAAGCCCTTTCTTGTGCTGGACTTCAGCACAAGTCTATGCACCACTGGCCATCTGTACAGGAGGGAATTTCACTCTAAATTAACATTATTTGACATCTACCAAAAGAGAATGGAATGACTGTAGGATTCAATTGTCTCTTCATTTGCATGTGAAAGAGTATACAAAGCCAGGACAAATCTTTCTGAGAAGGCCCAAGCATATCTTTGGTAGAAATTTTTTCTAGACACTTAGATGGCAAACAATGTAATCCTTTTGGAAGTATATGACAACCTGGAGGTGTTGCTGATTCCCACAGAGGCTAGGAGTTTGAGATGACAGGCGGAAAGAAAGAAGACAAAAGCAATGATATGGTGCCAATGATACAAGATAGGCAAAGAATACCAGGGATCTAACTAATGGTCTCTTGCCTTATATTATCCACAGGCCTGTGTGCCCCTTAAAAAGCATTGTATGCACACTTAAGTATGAGCATGACCTTTAGTTCGATTTTGTTAGATGATCACTCTGGGATACAAATGTAGGGTCTTCCAAACTTTTGCTTGTTTTACTCTTCCCGCATTCCTACTTAGCCTATATTAAAATGGGACACATTATTTATACTAAGGTTGCCATCACTGTTGCTCCATGGGTGAGCCATTAGAAGTTCCTTTCATATGCTGTGGTCATATTGTCATCAGGTAGTTCTCCCCACAAACTACTAATATATTTTTAAATATTCTAAGGTAGTAGAAAAGCATAAAAACAGTCACACCTGATCTCTACCAGCCTCCAATCAAGAGTCTTGGGTGAGCCCAAACACAATGACTAATTCTGAAATAAGATCAGTCACCTTTCCCTTTTTCCTGGCTCAGGCCAAGCTGATTTCACTGGTCAGTTGCTCCTCAAATGATTGGCAGTTCTAGTTATCCTAAGCACTCAAGCTCCTCCGTTGTTTTCTACAACATAGGATGCCCACCTTTGTAAAGAACTAGGAGATTTATGTTTGAAGAACCTCAGATTTGTTCTAAGCAGAAATACCAGACTGCTTACACTTTCACTGGATCAGAAGTTACCTTACTGTGAATGAAAATTACCAATATCACACTTGTAGAACGTACCTGTACCTCCCATTACAATATTTCTACCTGACCACATTCTACTTGCACAGCTTTGTTTCAGTGAGACACTTCTAGGTGTGAAACAATGAACATACACGAAAAGTTGATCTTTTGGTGACTACCCAATACTAAACACTATAGTTAATCAAATGGTGAGAAATCCATCCCATCTGGCACAAAGCCACAATTATCAGGCTGTCTGCAAGGAACTCCATTGCGGTTCAGGGATGGCATTTATCCAGCTCAGCCTCTGGATCTCCACAGCCCTATGATGGCCCACCCTTAGTGGGTGAGTCTGCACTGGCCTTTTCAGACCGGGTATAGAACAACCCCACCCCAGTGGCATGCAGGGAGTGTAGAGATGTCCTCCCAACCCCACTCCACGTACCCTGATCCTCCCTCTCACTGCACAGCCCTACCAAAGGGCTTAATTGGTGCATACCGGCTTTCCTCACCTACATGGATTTGACCCACTGAGAACAAATCCATTCTACATACAGCGAAGAAACTTAGCAATGGCTAAGCTTATATACACAAATGGAACTTTGTTGTATAATAGGGAATATGTAAAAATAATTTGAATCTTAGATTTAGTTCAGTTCTTTCAATGTGCCTATAAGAACACGTATATATGTTTACATACCTCCATGAAGGAAATCCCTAAACTCCATACATCGGAATGAATCCCGTATTGTTCCCCTGAAATTCGTTCAGGCTGAAAGAAAGGAGGGGAAAAAATCTTGTTGAGCCTAGACAAGCAAACATGCATATCCCTCTCTTGAAGGTTAGCCCTGAACAAATAAATCAGCTCAGAATTTTGCAGGAATCTTAAAATTCAATTTGTCTAATCTGGAAAATAATGAAGATAGACTCATAGATATTAAGGTCAGAAGGGACCATTATGATCATCTAGTCTGACCTCCTGCACAATGCAGGCCACAGAATCCTACCCACCCACTCCTGCAGTAAACCTCTCACCTGTGTCTGAGCTACTGAAGTCCTCAAATCATGGTTTAAAGACTTCAAGGTGCAGAGAATCCTCCAGCAAGTGACCCGTGCCCATGCTGCAGAGGAAGGCGAAAAACCCCCAGGGCCTCTTCCAATCTGCCCTGGAGGAAAATGCCTTCCTGACCCCAAATATGGCAATCAGCTGAACCCTGAGCATGTGGGCAAGATTCACCAGCCAGATACCCAGGAAAGAATTCTCTGTAGTAACTCAGATCCCACTCCATCTAACATCCTGAGTTCAGGAGCAGGATTACCCCTACTGGTTTACCTTGATAGCTTTGTTTTCTGCCAATAAGTAAATTGAGGTAAACCCACATTTCTTAATCTAGGACAGACTTATTTATCACCTTTACTTAGGCAAAGCTGTCTAGTCAAACATACTAGGTTAGTCATAAATATGACACACTTTATTTTTACCTGGGTTCTGCAGCTGGGCCAGGAGCTCTGTCCTGCTCAGACATACCATCCTACATGGCCATGTATCTCGTAAACTTAGTCCAGGCACAGATGCATTAGCCATCTTATTTCGCAAGAAAACCAGCAATGTGCAGCTGCACAACAAAGCATCACAACAGGTTCTAAGACTCCATCAATGGAACGGATTTACTTCTAGTCCAGAGTGAGAGGTAAGGTACACCATGAACAAAAATATTGAGTAAAGGAATTGAATAGGGGCATGAGGAGAAACTGTTGAATTGGAATTCATTTGCAAATTGGATACAATTAATTTAGGCTTGAATAGAGACTGGGAGTGGCTAAGTCATTATGCAAGGTAACCTATTTCCCCTTGTTTTTTCCTACCACCCCCCCTCCCCCCAAGACATTCTTGCTAAACTCTGGATTTGTGCTGGAAATGGCCCACCTTGATTATCATGCACATTGGAAGGAGAGTGGTCACTTTAGATAAGCTATTACCAGCAGGAGAGTGGGTTTGTGTGGGGGTGGGGGTGGGGGTTTGGGAAATCCTGGATTTGTGCTGGAAATGGCCCAACTTGATTATCATACACATTGTAAGGAGATTGGTCACTTTAGATAAGCTATTATCAGCAGGAGAGTGGGGTGGGGGAGGTATTTTTTCATGCTTTGTGTGTATAAAAAGATCTTCTACACTTTCCACAGTATGCATCCGATGAAGTGAGCTGTAGCTCATGAAAGCTTATGCTCAAATAAATTGCTTAGTCTCTAAGGTGCCACAAGTACTCCTTTTCTTTTTGCAAATACAGACTAACACGGCTGTTACTCTGAAACCTGTAATTAAACCAAGGTTACTTTAACAATTAGCAAGCTAATCCTTTAAAAGGGAATCACATGCTTAGCAATTTTCTTTTAAAACTCTTCAATTAATATATTAAACAATAAACAAGATTTCACTCAAAACTATTAACAGCCCATTTACAGAAATACAAGAACACTGTAAAATGAAACAGCTAGTTTTTATCTGAAAGCTACAATTCAAGCTTTCCAAGGTCAAGTACAGTGTGAAATGCAACAATAAAAGGCTCCATGAGACTTCTCTCCCCGCTGTGCTATTAATTCACCTGTCTAGCTAACTACCTACAAACCACTGGCTGTATTTCTAGTCTCTAATAATCTAGAGACCTTTCCAGAAAACACATTCCCAAATTAGTGCCAGTCCAACGTGTTTGGGGATGTTTACTCTGCACTGCTAATCCCAGGTTGAGGGCTTTTATCACAGCATGAATGTTAAGTAAAGAAACACAGAGCTGTCTCCGTTATCTTTATGGATCACCATTCTAAATAGCTTTCCAGAATTACCATGCCAAAAAAGGCAGCTGGTGTCAGTCAGAATGCTTAGGTTATACTGAGCTACATACTTACATAAAACAAGAATCTTATTACTGTGGCCACCAAGACAATCATTCATAAATACAGTTATCCGAGGACAGGTTTACATGAGAAAGTTTTCTGGTATGATTATGTGGGTTGGGGTGTGATCTTTTAATGGTATTTTTATGCAGGCAAAAGCCATAGCATAGACAAAGTTATACTGGCCAAAAAGTGCTTTAGCCACTGTCATAAAAATAAAGGGAAGGGTAACCACCTTTCTGTATACAGTGCTGTAAAATCTCTCCAGGCCAGAGGCAAAACCCTTTCACCTGTAAAGGGTTAAGAAGCTAAGATAACCTCGCTGGCACCTGACCCAAAATGACCAATGAGGGGACAAGATACTTTCAAACCTGGGCCGGAGGGACAAAGGGTTTGTCTGTCTGTGTGATGCTTTTGCCAGGAACAGATCAGGAATGCAGCCTTACAACTCCTGTTAAGTTAGTAAGTAATCTAGCTAGAAAATGCATTAGATTTTCTTTTGTTTAATGGCTGGTAAAATACGCTGTGCTGGAGGGAAGGTATATTCCTGTTTTTGTGTCTTTTTGTAACTTAATGTTTTGCCTAGAGGGATTCTCTATGTTTTGAATCTGATTACCCTGTAAGGTATTTACCATCCTGATTTTACAGAGGTGATTCTTTTACCTTTTCTTTAATTAAAATTCTTCTTTTAAGAACCTGATTGATTTTAAATTGTTCTTAAGATCCAAGGGTTTGGGTCTGTGTTCACCTGTACCAACTGGTGAGCATTCTTATCAAGCCTTCCCCAGGAAAGGGGGTGTAGAGCTTGGGGGGATATTTTTGGGAAAGACATCTCCAAGCGGGCTCTTTCCCTGTTCTTTGTTTAAAACGCTTGGTGGTGGCAGCTTACGGTTCAAGGACAAGGCAAAGTTTGTACCTTGGGGAAGATTTTAACCTAAGCTGGTAAGAATAAGCTTAGGGGGTCTTTCATGCAGGTCCCCACATCTGTACCCTAGAGTTCAGAGTGGGGGAGGAACCTTGACATGGTTTTAGAGGTGGGATCATTTTGAACCAGAAGCACAGCAGGATTTTAAAAGGGTTTGTAAAAGGTGATTGCAGCTGTAGGTTCTGTCTCTCTGCCTAGGGGACAGAGCAGCAGGCATAACAAAAGGATTTTTCTGTAGGCTGAGAACAGCTATCAGAGAAAAAAGGTATCAGGTTACAGCACAGCAAAATTTTACAAGCCAGTTTTTTTTTTTTTTTTCTTTCTAACTCTCGGGTGTAAAGTTAGTTAAAAACAGAGAGGTTAGAATGACAGAAAGCAATACCTAACAGAAACTGGAATTAGCCAGATTTGAGGCTGAGGAAAGACAAAAGGAACATGAAAGATGGGTAAAACTCAGACAGATGGAGATAGAGGCACAAGCGGCCAAAGAAAAAGAAATGGAGGCTGCCCACAGGAGAGCTATGGAGGCAAAGGAAAGAAATGGAGGAGGGGGAAAAAGAGAGGAAGCATGCTGAGGAGGAGAAGGAAAAAGAATCACCTCTGTAAAATCAGGATGGTAAATACCTTACAGGGTAATCGGATTCAAAACAGAGAGAATCCCTCTAGGCAAAACCTTAAGTCACAAAAAGACACAAAAACAGGAATACACATTCCCTCCAGCACAGCGTATTTTACCAGCCATTAAACAAAAGAAAATCTAATGCATTTTCTAGCTAGATTACTTACTAACTTAACAGGAGTTGTAAGGCTGCATTCCTGATCTGTTCCCGGCAAAAGCATCACACAGACAGACAGACCTTTGTCCCCGCAGCCCAGGTTTGAAAGTATCTTGTCCCCTCATTGGTCATTTTGGGTCAGGTGCCAGCCAGGTTATCTTAGCTTCTTAACCCTTTACAGGTAAAAGAGTTTTGCCTCTGGCCAGGAGGGCTTTTATAGCACTGTATACAGAAAGGTGGTTACCTTTCCCTTTATTTTTATGACAGCCACTATAACCTATTTAGTTCAGGGCACAAGTTATAAGCTACACTGGCAAAATGGCAAAGGGGACTATTTGCCGGTAGAAGCTGTCTTTACGCTAGCAGGGTTTGCTAGCATGGCTATACAGGTACACCTTTTCTAGTACAGACTAGACCCTAGCCTTCAGTTAGCAGCTAAATCAGATAGCTAGTTCAATCTGGCCATTTTTATATTATTTACTTTTTTTTTATAACAGGGAAGGCTTTAAGGTAGTAAAATAATTTATATTTAGAAATACATGGCGTGTAGTGGCAAACAAGTAGGCAGGCCTTTAAACAGAAATGCTATATCCTCTGTTCCAGTACGGAAAAAATATAGAAAATAAGCTGAAAATAAAAACTGAAAGGTACATGCAGTAAAAACAAAATGTGAAATACGAAGATGAATCCTGAGCAAGGGGAGCAGGAAACGATGTGTGTCTTGGAAATTACTAGAGGTGATCAACATTTTTTCATCAAAGCTCTTTTACAAAATATTTTCCCACCTCCCAAACCAAAGCTTCTCACACAAAATTTATTTTGGTTGAAAGTTTTCATGTTTCAATGACGACAACAAAATCACAGAACAAAATATTTTTGTATGTTTGTTCTGATGGCAAAAATCCCACTCTTACTTTTTTACTTGCTGGTCTCTTCTTTTTCCCCCACTGGAAAATAGGTCATGATTGGGAGTGAAGAGTGAATAATCTGAGTGAAAGTGTCCCCCCAAACCTCCAAAAATGTTTAAAAATGTGAATTTTGAAAAAAAATTCAAAACATGTTTAAAAAATTTTTATTGAAAAATTAAAAGTTTTGTATGAAATAAAAAAAAGTTCATTTCTTTTGAAAAATTTTCATGTAACATACTTACCTACTTTAATCACCTCTAGAATTTACCCTTCCAATACAGACAGCCACATCAAACTTCTTGGTTTGGGTATTTGTCCATGTAGTCATGCAATTGAAAGCTAGGTTAGCTAAAAAGCTCCATGCAGGTTTCATAAGGCAGTTCTCACTTGACTACCATTTACCATACAATTGAAACACTCTTATGACCCAAGGGAAGACAAAAACACTAAACAATTCTGCCATTCTTGATATCTTGAGGTAGCGTTTCTGAGCACTTTCAGACTTGGAGAGAATGTGGCCTGCCACAAGATAAGTGGTGCATCACTCATGATTACCTGTGATGGACATCTTGCAGTTGGATACCTAAAGCAGAGGTGTTTCTCCTCAACCATAATGGATATTACAGAGGCAGAAAGTTAGCTAACGAGAAAAATCTACTCTAATAAATGATTGGGGGGCTGGGGCACATGACTTACGAGAGGGGCTGAGGGAACTGGGCTTACTTAGTCTGAGGAAGAGAAGAGTCGGGGGGGATTTGATAGCAACCTTCAACTACTTGAAGTGGGGGTCCAAAGAGGATGGAGGTAGGCTGTTCTCAGTGGTGGCAGATGACAGAACAAGGAGCAATGGTCTCAAGTTGCAGTGGGTGAGGTCTGGGTTGGATATTAGGAAAAACTATTTCACTAGGAGGGTGGTGAAGCACTGGAATGGGTTACCTAGGGAGGTGGTGGAATCTCCTTCCTTAGAGGTTTTTAAGACCCGGCTTGACAAAGCCCTGGCTGGGACGATTTAGTTGGGGTTCATCCTGCTTTTAGCAGGGGGTCGGACTAGATGACCTCCTGAGGTCTCTTCCAACCCTAATCTTCTATGATTCTATAATAAATGCAAACTAACAAAGGAAATGAGAACATCTTAAATAAGAATAATAGTATATTTAAATAGAACAAATAAATAAAGTATAGTTATTTAAATGGAATAATTTAACAATACCCTCGGAAGCAGTGTCTGTTAGAGTTATTTTAAGATCTACAGACTAGTAGCTCAGCAACACAAGAGGCACTCCTTTAACCATCAGGATACAAGAACTGAGACTCAGAGACTATGAATCCATGTATACATCTTACAACTTTCATTTTCTAGGTCTATCTCTTAATACTACTTTATAACTGTTGCAGGTCCTCAGTGCAATGGCCAGAGCAGTAGTGTCCTTAATGGGAAACATCTAGGGTGCACCTTGTCCATCTAAATCAAGGTAAAAAGTGTTACCCTGCATCCAGACTGGGAAAAAGGCTGTGGTTAGCTACATATTAGGTACCTTTGCCTATTTTTTTCTGGTCTAGATACCCTTCTACTTAGCAGTTGAAGAGGAGTTTGGGCACTTTCATTAAACATTCCAGATCTACATGCTAGATGTAAAATTAGGTTTCAGAGTAGCAGCCGTGTTAGTCTGTATTCACAAAAAGAAAAGGAGGACTTGTGGCACCTTAGAGACTAACCAATTTATTTGAGCATAAGCTTTCGTGAGCTACAGCTCACTTCATCAGATGCATTCAGTGGAAAATACAGTGGGGAGATTTATATACATAGAGAACATGAAACAATGGGTGTTACCATACACACTGTAACCAGAGTGATCACTTAAGGTGAGCTATTAGCAGCAGGAGGCCGGGGGGGGGGGGGAAGCCTTTTGTAGTGATAATCAAGGTGGGCCATTTCCAGCTGTTGACAAGAACATCTGGGGAACAGTTGAGGGGTGGGGGGGAATAAACATGGGGAAATAGTTTCACTTTGTGTAATGATCCATTCACTCCCAGTCTTTATTCAAGCCTAAGTTAATTGTATCCAGTTTGCAAATTAATTCCAATTCAGCAGTCTCTCCTTGGAGTCTGTTTTTGAAGTTTTTTTTGTTGAAGAATTGCCACTTTTAGGTCTGTAATCGAGTGACCAAAGAGATTGAAGTGTTCTCCAACTGGTTTTTGAATGTTATAATTCTTGATGTCTGATTTGTGTCCATTTATTCTTTTACGTAGAGACTGTCCAGTTTGACCAATGTACATGGCAGAGGGGCATTGCTGGCACATGATGGCATATATCACATTGGAAGATTTGCAGGCGAACGAGGCTCTGATAGTGTGGCTGATGTGATTAGGCCCTATGATGGTGTCCCCTGAATGTGGACACAGTTGGCAACAGACTTTGTTGCAAGGATAGGTTCCTGGGTTAGTGATTCTGTTGTGTGATATGTGGTTGCTGGTGAGTATTTGCTTCAGGTTGGGGGGCTGTCTGTAAGCAAAGACTGGCCTGTCTCCTGAGGTCTCTCAGAGTGATGCGTCGTCCTTCAGGATAGGTTGTAGATCTTTGATGATGCGTTGGAGAGGTTTTAGTTGGGGGCTGAAGGTGATGGCTAGTGGCGTTCTGTTATTTTCTTTGTTGGGCCTGTCCTGTAGTAGGTGACTTCTGGGCACTGCATTAAACTACTGGCATATCTTTCTTAGAATCATTGAGCTTCGACAGTGCAAAAACTGTGGTCATGAGAGTTCAAAATTCACGGAATTATGCTATATACTGCACAGTATATGCAAATTTTCTAATACATAAAATAGATGGTGAGTTTTTAAAGACATGGCATGGTTCATATCTGTCCAGAAATCAAAGCTTCTTCAAACAATCCATGTCTGCGTTATGTATATAATTATTAATTATATACACATATCCTGTATTTTTGTATTTTATACATATGTTTCAATTGAATGACCAATTTTCAAGTACTGATTTATTTTGAGAGAGAGAGAGAGAGAGATTGATTTTGTGCCAGTAACCAAGAAGAGAAGCTCTGGTACCAAAATAGGACTACAAAACAAACCTGTGTGTGTCTGTGTGCGCGAATGCATGCAGACGGATGTGCGTGTGTGTGTTGTAAATTCCTTGGAGCAGAGTCCATGTTTTCTATCATGTATGTGAAGCAGGTGCACAAAATAGTTACATCTGCCCATCTACTTCCACGTTTCCAGCTGTCATGTAACACTGCTTTGTTTTGCAGTCATATTTTCGCACCAAAGCGTCTGTTCTTGCACGCTGGTACAAAACACAAGCAATTTTATATTATCTTTTGGAGACTAAGGTATAAATTTGATGACTGGCAAAAACTCACTGAAGAAGCAAAGCAATTTTAATACATGATATCCGATCAAATATTTTATAGTTTGACTCTTCTCATTTTCAATTAACAGATGGACGCATCACATTCATCCATAAACAATAAGAAAAAAGCAATTTCTTTAACGTACACATGGGAAGGAGAACTGTAATCTGGATTTGTTCATTAAACGAATAATACAATTTAATTATCAGAGCTATTTAAAGCCACTCTAAGAATAAGCGCTGAGTTAGAGAAGTGGAGTCATTTGAAGGTTTTTTTTGTAATCACAGTATTTCCGTTTTTTTTAGAGATTGGAGCTGTTGCAATCAGCAGGCCTGGGTATCAAAAGTGATACATTTGACGTATTTTACATTTTCCCCACACCTAATATTCTGATCACACAGTGTGGTTTAAGGCTTGTTAGGATGATGACATGATTGTTTCAGAGGCTGAATGATGTGCACCTCTTGGCTAGAAAAACACTTAGCAAATAAATGGACTCCCTGCTTGTTATCTGCTAACAAGTACATAAGAAAAAAAATATATATAAAAGCAATTAAAGGTCACAAATTTCTCCTCCTCCCTCCATTCTTCTGGAGTTTGAAAGGACAAATCCCAGGCATTTTGGACTACAGTATTGTTTGCAGATTGTCCTTTACCAAATGTAGTATCTATTTTTCTCATTTATTTTTATATACAAGAGCCATGGGTTTTTTTTTGCCAAAAGTACATTTTAAACACTAGACAATGACGCCACTTAATTTTACATTCTCATCTGAAGTATTGAAGTTTTCATACTCCACAAAATGGGTACATGAAACCATTCGTATGAACCTTGGCAAAGACAAATGTGTGGTAGCTTTTGCTGTATTCTCTCAATATTATTTATGCCACCACTTTATTTATTTAATTTTAAACCAAGTGTTTCTAATGGGACTAGTGTCACTTGCCACTTAACAGGTATGGTAAAATGGTAGAATCCAATCTGTCAAACCTATGACAGAAGTCCCCAGAAAGAGATATTGTAAAAGTTTGTTAATCTGATTTAATAGGAATGGAAATATATATATTATTCTGTAGACAGAACATACAAGTAATCTCATCATGGCAAGCAAAATTTCTTGGTTAAGTAATAGATGAAACGTACTGATTAAATGATAAACATTGCATGGAAGTGACAAACACTAAAAATATGCAAGTTAATAGTCTAATGGTATAATACTTTCTGTGTTGTCTAGTGATTTCCTGTATGACAAAAACAATGTATGTCATTGGGGTTAACTAAGGTGGGGGCTCCAACTTTGCACTTTCACCCGAACACATTTTGCAAACATTTTCAAACTGAATTATGAATAGATCTGATAGAAAGTGTTTTAGGCAAGCAAAGCA
The DNA here is from genome assembly GCF_965140285.1 of Lepidochelys kempii. Lineage (NCBI taxonomy): Eukaryota > Metazoa > Chordata > Testudines > Cheloniidae > Lepidochelys > Lepidochelys kempii. Next base: position 80,974,592 of record NC_136389.1, on the reverse strand, counting down.
CTTAAGCACATGTTTAGATTCACTGAAGTCAATGAGACTTAAGTACTTGCTTAAATGTTTGCTAAAGTAAAGCCTCAGAACAGTGGTTTTCAAACTGTGAGCAACAATGGACCATGGGTGATCCGCCAAGCACATGCTGGCTACTCCTGGAGAGCTAGCTGTTTATATTGTATTGGCTCTCCTCTTTGTTCCAAGCTGTTACATTGCATTTGAGACAACTATAAATACATTAAAGAAATACTTTCCCAATATTACTTTTCCTTATCAGCAATTGCTGTAGCTGTTACAGAGATGCTGTGTGATCACAAGTAGGAGGGGAGTTAGTCTGTGTGGTGGTGAATGGGAGCAGTTTCCATGGGACATACTCTATTAAGATGCAGATAGGAAGAAATCAGAGAAAACCCCTGATCTAAAAATATATCCTTCATCATACAGAACAAAGCAGCATACGCAGACTTCTTTTGAAATGTTATTTCTGCATAAATTTACTTACCGCCATATAAGCATTTGTTCCAACATACGTCTTGGCTATAGAATTCACCAGCTATCAGACAAAACAGTCTGTTAGAACAATATAAAGATAATGTGGAAATAAAATGGGCAATTATTCCTCATTTAACCTACAATAATCATTTCTATAAATCAACTAAAAATTATGTAAAAGGGAACAAATTTATCTACAAAGGCATTAAAAATGATTAAATCTGTCTTTTCTTTTGAGTGTGAGTTCCAATTTAAAACAAGCACTGCATTACAGTTTATAGCAGATAACCTTAAACAATTCCGTTAAACAGGATGCTTATAGCTTTAGTACCCCCAAAGTAGTCTGATATAAAAAGTCAATTTGAAGTAGGATTGAACACACTCATTTTTCAGTCAGCTGGCTCAAGATGTGAATAAAGCCACATTCATTACTAGAACGCAATGAGCACTAAATACGCTGGAGGGACAACAGACTTTGACAACTTATAATACAACGCTGACCTTCTCTTTGGTCCTCATGTTTGGCTGAGAGAAAAGGTGGCTGCAATTCAAATCAACATCACAGCAAGCTCATGGGTCACTATCACTGAGGTTCTCCAGGGAGGCCCAAAATGGAAATTAATTAAAATTTGTGCTGCACATTGTAAAGGCCCAACACTATTGTTGCTACCAATATTAATTTTTATTGTGGGCCAGTTGGGCTCCCCAGACACATCTCCCACTCTGCCCTCTCTTTTGTCTGGCCAAAACGCTTTCATATCGAAGCTGCATATCAATGAAGTTTGCTATTCGTAAGTAGTAATTACAATATCAGCAGTTTTTACTGTCATTAAACAATGAACAATCATATTCTGATGAAGGAAAGTCGCTTGGAGATTACAAATGAATAACACTCTCCCAGCAGAGGAGAGTTTGCTGCGGGCCTGTTTGTCTTGTAGCCAGGTGATTTCTATTTTAGAAAAAAGAGCAGGCAAATAGCTAAGGGAGGGGATACCTGTGTGCTAACCCCAAAGTCGCACAGCTTCACCTGTCCTCGTGTGTTCACCAGCATATTAGAGGGTTTCACATCTGTTAAAGAGGGACAAAAGAGGGCTTTCAAATAAATTATTCTGGGTATGCAATTTTTATATAAAGACATATATGCATCTAGTCATGACAGGTTTTTAATAGCAAATATTTCAAACAGACATTTTAAATTCAATCTCTTTGATCTGTAACACTCCCTAGCATTGCACTACTTCCTCACCGAGGTTGGATTCCAATAATTTAAACGTACATTCTATTCTAACCCTCTTATAAACCTTATATTAATCTTTTTGTAATCGTCTCTGTTCAACTGCTTGGATTTCAAGTAGTGGTAACAAGATTTAAAAAAAAAATATTACACACACACACAGACTATTATTACACACACATACAAATTATACACCCCCCACACATAAAATGGGCATACTCATACACACTGACATAAATATATACACATCAAATACACTCGCAGAATCTAGCCCCAATTCTGCAGCCAGATCCAAACAAGGTGGACCTATGTGCCTGCACAGAGCCCTACTGAAGTCAACGTGGCTCTCTACCTGCATGGATCCTATTACACTCCTCCCATGATCTCAGTGCTGTCACATAAATGAACCACCACAATCCTATCAAAATGGACTGCTAATCCCACTCTAACAAATAAATACACCAATGATCATCATAAAATAAGACCCCCTCAGTGCGGAGATTATAATGTTGACACTCTGTGACATGAAATAGAAGTAGGTAAGATTATGTTGCATACTGTATATTCTATCTGTAGATAGACTTCTAATTGTTTCCTGTAACTGATCAAAAGTAGTGCAGATCTTTCCCTTCCAGGGATGCTGGCCAGAATACATGATAAAGAGCTTGATGCAGCTCTGACCAACAATTTGCAGAGATTAGAGTATGGTGGACGGGTCTAATGACTGCTTTCTCATGGCATTATGAATTGAAAGTAATGGCTTGTGTCTTTGCCTTCTTTAAAAGTGAACAGTAGTTGTGTGCAGATGGATGAAAACCAACTATGAGAGAACCTAATTTTGCTTACCATTAACTTTGGCTTTGTTTGGCAGATGTTTTCTGGGTATCACAGGAGCTTGCTTAATTTGTCTTTGTAATGTAAAGTATAGAACTTCAATTAACAAGATGATTAAATGCTCAGATGTCTGGGGCAAAAAGAAAGCTCATTTTCTTAAAAGGGTGGGCTCCTTCAATAATTTGGTCATGTCCTCCGTGTTCCAAGATCATAGTAATACAATGAGTGTATTTGTAATCTCTCCTCCTGATACCCAAAACACAAAATCACCATCATGTATCTCCATCACGTCACAGCTTCAAGGACACAGAGTCTATTTCACATAACCCTTATTTCCACTGTATAGATTCAGTTTGCCTGTAACACTCTTAATGATTTCTCACCAACCTCACCAGTAGGTGAGACAAAAGACTGATTTAAAACTATCCATGCAGTCGGAAGAACCTCAGTGCTCTTTCAACCAACATTTTAAAATACATTATTTTCTAATACAAATTTTGGGAAGACTCAAGTATTGTCTGTTTGTAGCAATCTATTAAACTGTAAACAGCTCTCTACTGCTGGGTGACCATTCTCAATTTAAGTAGGCCTGGAGTGTCACCAGCATGTCTCCATTATGAATGTCTAAGAAGAAGAGTACAGCAGCCATAGGCTGCACAATAATCCTATTCATTATGTTTAATTGTCTTCTGAAAATGTGTCAGCAGATACATCTACCTAGTTATTACGTCTGCATTGCATTCTAATGAGCTAAACAGCAGGTACAATTAAATATGCAAAATATGCTGACATTTTGCATTACAAATTAATCTGTTTACAGCAGGAATGCATTTAAAGGAAAATTGCAGTGAAACATGAAATCCCTACATCTAATTGCAGAGTAAAGCCAATGGCTCCAAAACAGTTGTAGATATTTTAAAAAGGATAATTAACAATAAAACAAGCACAGTAACTATCTTGACAAGGTCAGACTGAATTCTTGGGAGAGGTCCCTAGTTCAGAGTCTGTGAGCAATATGGTGTACAGATGATTTTAACTGGCCAGCCAGCCACCTGTTACTGATGCACCTTAAGTTCACAATACTCCTTTCCCCACTTTCCTCATATCTGACACCTGCACAATACAACCTGAGAGAAGGGACACAGAGCAGCAGCTGGGAGGATGTGTGAGATATCCAAGAGTCATGCTAGGGAAAGTGTGGTCCACATGATTACGTGAGGATCTAAGAGTTCTGGAGGCTCTCAGGTCATTAGAGTCTCAATCTAACCGCATATTTTTACCAAACACAGTACAAAGATTGGATTTGTAATACAACAGTGGTTTAACAATGGCAACATTCATGTATTTTATACACAGAGAGCCAAACCCTCAGTCCCTCCAGTATCAATGGCAAAGTTCCCATTGATTTCAACAGGACTAGGCTTTGCCTCTTAGACTGAACTTCAGCTTAGTCAGGAGAAGGAAGTCAGCAGCCCTCCCCACCCTTGCTGCATTCACAGTATCTAGTTATTTTGCAAGGCACCTAAAAACACTGCCCTTTTCTGCTCTGAATTATGGGAACCTCTTCCAGGCATTAGGTTTATACCTGGGAAGGAGGAGGAACACAGCAGCTCTCTCTAAGAAACACCTGTCCCGCAGTGTGAGGGAGATACTAGGTTTAAGACGGGTACCCATACAGCTACATTCTTCTTCAATAACATTTTTACTAAGGGCTTGACCGTAGATGTGCCATGGGCCAAGAAAAAGGGACAATGCATTGTTACACTGCCCCAGGAGCAGATCAGGGGGGAGACTGTGACTCAGAGTCATATTCTCCCTCCCAGTTCCCCTGACTACTCCCTCTCCAGAGCAAATTGTGCTGGGTCTGTAACCAGCGCAACACACGTTGTCCAGTGCAGCAGTGCTGGCCAGCCCATTTGGGAGCCAGAGCCAAGGTTCCACCCCGTCCACACAGTGTTTCATTCATCTGCGTGAGAGTAGGATGTAGGGTGCTGCACAGTCCATTTCCCCCTTCCATGTTGCTACCTGTGATGTGGCCCTACAGAATGTTAAATATTAACAGCTGTAATTAAGCACTTGACCCTGAAGTCTTTCTGCTGGTAAAACTCAAAAAATCAGGGATTTGTCTGTCTCGGCGCTGAACAATCATGCCCTAAGTAGGTTAAAGACTGCTGTAGTCAAACTAGACAACTATTTCCCTTCAAAGTGGTTATTTTAAGACTACAATAAATGGAATATTTAGACAAATAATTGCCATTAAGCTCACTGGCCCAGAGATCTCCCAGGAACAAAAAGGGGATAATCATGGGAGAGAATTTCATTTAATGAGGTATCACATATTCGAAATGGGAGAGGGGGGAACTCACACAATCAGTAAATTATTCTTTTTATTTTTTAAACCACTTCAGTTCATAGGTTAAAATTTGTTTTTAGAAAAACAAATGTGCATAAATAATGTTATCCTGCACCATCTGCTTGTCATTAATATTACGGTTTAGAAGTGGAAGAATTTAAACAATAGCCAAAAGGGGTCCTAAGAACATAAGAACAGCCACACTGGGTCAGACCAATGGACCATCATCTAGCCTAGATCCTGTCTTGCGACAGTGGCCAATGCCAGGTGCCCCAGAGGGAATGAACAGAACAGGTAATCATCAAGTGATCCATCCCGTCACCCATTCCCAGCTGCTGGCTAACAGAGGCAAGGGACGCCATTGATGGGCCTATCCTCCATGAACTTATCTAGTTCTTTTTTGAACCCTGTTATAGTCCCATCTCTAGTGCTTGCTTAATACATATGATTTGTACGAAGCATCATTATGGAGGATGAAGACGTTCTATTTATGCTGCAGCTACCTAAGCTGTTTCACCTTTCTGTAGACAAATGGGACACACGTGCTCTTACTTACCAGTTAACAGAACTGTCAGGGGGTCAGGAATCTGAATACTGAACATTTAGTCATCTTATTCAAAAGTAAATTAGTATTAAATCAAAAGTAGATTAATTATTTTGAATAAAATGGATCTGTAAAAAACAGTATCTTGTCTTTTATTGCCTTTGACAAATACAATACTCTAAAGGAAGATGAGCAGTGCAAACACACTTTTTAGCTATGGACAGCTCTGAGTACATTACTTATAACAACAATGAAGCAGATGAAACAAAAATATTCTTTCTGCGCTGACCTTAGCCTACTTCATTCAGAGACCATGTTTTTTTCCTAAACTTGAGTGGCATGTGAGTGTGCATATTGATACTTGATATATCTGTTAGGCATCAGTGTACATGGTGAAAGAGCCATTTAATTGATCTAAGCTAGCAAAAGAAAAAAACGCACATTATCCAACATGCACATTATCCTAAACTGGGTAGTAGCCTCTATTCTACAAGTCTTGCTGGTTTTTTTGGCAATGTCGAGCCAAAATTCATGTAACTGCTGGACGATGCAGTCTGTCATTATGCATAGTGTTAGTGCTCTGCACTAGTGACAGGGACTGGCAACCAACATTTAGGGTTTGGTGTTATTCAGTTTCCAAATGTAGGTAAGGAACTAAACACATTTTTATTTTAATATTTGTTATGAATAACTGTACATATTGCCTGGAAAGGGTGAGCTCTGGAGTCAGGATACACCTCGCTTGCCCTGGGAGACTTGGTACGCACGCACACACAGTCTCTAGGCTCATATATCCAGAAAGTGGAAGATTGAGTTCAGATCTAAACTTGTAAAGTTAGATTTTACTGCCCAATTTATTTACACGTGCTATTTGCTAAAATGTTGCACCATTAGATGTATCTACTGGTAAATTGAGGCACAAGCAAGTTAAGAAACTTGTGCACACTCATTCTGAGTCAGTAGGAGAATCAGAAACAAAAACCAGGAATCTTATTACTGGTCTCCTCTTTTTACCACTGCAGTATTCTGGGTAAGACTTTCAAACGGACTTAAGTCCCATTTTCAAAAGTTGCTAAGTCACTTAGGCACCGCTGAAAATTTTATCTAATGTATCCAGATTAAGGATTTGGAATGAGTGCTCAAATTGGAAGGTCTTGCTCACCTTCTAGATAACATTATAATACTACAGTAGAAGGGATATAGCAATCAGACATGTATGTTGTCTGTACAGATAAAAACACATGCATGAAATATATATACACAAAAACATACTCTTGTAATATTTTATTGTGTGCACTTCTCCTTAATGAGCATGCTTTATCAGAGAAAAAAGAAATACCATTTGGATATAATGTATACGCATTATACTTTATTCTTGAACTTAACGGACTTGGCTTCCTCTTTCTGCAAACTTTGACTTTGTGCAAAATTAGACCAGTTTGATTGCTAATTCTGTGTTAAAGCTAAGTTCATTTCTCATTACCCTTCCATTTCTATTCTTTATCCTGAGGGGAAGACAGAGCAGTTATCATTGGGCCATTCTCACATCTTCCAAAGCAGTGGTATAGGTGTTAATCTTTTGTTTACGTTTGATGTGGGTAAGGACGACTATGACTACAGCTTTAGGTTTATTAATATGCAGAACTACCACCTCATTAATCACAAGGTATGTTTTGAAGTTAAGCTGCAATATTTGTTGAAATGTCTGATCTGGAATAAAAGACTTTCTCCTTATTTGTTTCCTTTGCTTTTATCCACCCTCTAGTCAGAAACTGCCATGTTTGCTGCACTGTATTATACAACTTTTTCACGAGGACCACTTCTCCACCTTGATTATCACCACTGTGGAATTTTTTGACTCCTTAGTCCATAAGAGCTTTCTATGCAGTACATTTTACAAATAATAGCAAAGAAGTCAAGGTTACATTTTCTTCCATTTGCCTAATGCATTAAATCCTATATATAGCTACACATGACCAGTGAAAAATAAATATGCATTTTGATTTGTACTTCATTACTCTGTGAGCATCTGCACAGACATAGGATGTGGGCACATGCACGCCCACATGCACGTACGTGTTTATTTAAAACCAAAGTCCCTTGAGCGAACACTGCTGGACCCTGTGATGTTACTTAGCCTCCCATGTGATGTTTTATAGCTTAGTTTTCAGTTTGAGCAAACTAGGAACAGGTGTAGCACAGAAAAAACAAACTGAGAAGTTAGGATTGCAAATCTGATTAACAATAACAAGAGCTGAAAATTCACAAATTCTAAGAACCGGGCTGGAATTTTATTATTATTTCTATTGCACCTCGAAGCCAGGGTTCCATTTGCTGAGCACATACAAACATATCAACAAAGAGATGGGCCCTGCCCAAAAGAGTTTACAATGTGAATTCAAAGTTCCTATTTAAAGCAGAAATTCTGAATTTAGACTACTCATTTCTCCCCAAGTTGATACTTTCTCTTATCCGCCTTTTAATCACAAATAATGTCTGCTATTGTATCCTCCAACTGTGCACCAGGACTGAGTGAGCAGATGGGTTAAATTAAGCAGTATTGTTAGCAACATTAAGATCTGTAGCTGTTACTTTCAGACACTTTGGTACCATTATAAATGCAGAGTTTTCTTCTTGTTTGCCAAAATACTTACTTAACCCTTTCCTTGTTCTCTAACAGGTATATCCTCAGCATCTGCCATAGTTTGGCAAGTGATTCTCTGTTTTTGAAAGAGCTGGTACATATGGATCAATTTAGCCATATCATCTACATTACTAAGAAAATCTAAAAGTCACAAATAGGTGAAAATTTAAAAGAAGCAAAAATTTACTTGAGGAATAAGGATAGGGCTTTATACTGAGAATGGTTTCAACTTTGCTTACGTAGATTTTAAAAGTTACACTTCTTTGTCCTTTAAAATAGTAGTGTAGGGGTAATGAGCCAAATATTTATGTGCCTAAAGATGCAGGTGAGTACCTAGTCAGATGATCAAAAGTGCCTAATTAGGTTAGGTATCTAACTCCTATTGAATTCAATGGGAGTTAAGTGCCTAACTTGCTTAGGCACTTCTGAAAATCCCACTAGGCACCTATCTGTATCTTTAGGCACCTAAATACTTCGGAAAATCTGGTTCGGTCTGTCTACCTTTTTGTTTGGGTTGGGGAGAAACAGAGAGAAGAGGAAGGCAATAAAAATCCACAACCAGAGAATGTGAAAGGCTACTGAGTAAAATTAATCCCTGGCATATCTCCACTGATGTCAGCAGCATCACAGGGCTTAGTGTGGCCCACTGTCTTTGTAAAAAGCTGCACTGAACCAGAAAGTATGATATTCACTTAGAAAACAAAAGAACAAATCTGTCACTCACCTCTGTGTAAAATCTTTAAACTCCATAAATAGGTAAGGCCTTTAACAACCTGCATACAAGAGAAACAATACATAATAAAAATTTCTAATGGGGAACTATACGCATTTCAGTTGGATTTTATTCTTAACGATTTGGGATGCACGTGCAAGAAGCAAGATTGAAAAATAGGTCTATTCCAGTTTACCCCATGTTTTTATGGTTGTTTTAGCTGCATTGTCCAGTAGTCACCCTGAATATCAAGTCCAACTTTATCTCTTGGTTTATTAAGAATACTTTCATTAATTCCTGAGTGTTATTAATTTCACATGAAGAAGTTCATTACAGTTTTAGCTGAAATAAATATGGGTAATGTCTAAAATAGACAGCTTAGTCTTCAGAGAATATATTTAGGGGCCAAATTTGGTCCAAATAGCAAATGTAGATCTTTCCCCAATCTTGTAAATCAAGTTCTGTTTGTTTGTTTGTTTTAAAGTAAGAGGATGAAAATTTTCCCCAGACAACTATTCTAAGCAGAGGACTGAGTGCATGCCCTGACTGTGGATTTAACCCACTTGCAATTGTATTCCTTTTGGGGCAATTATCTCTTTCCGTTAAAGTAACATGCAGCATTTTTTACTGTAAAAGGCCATTTTCAGGCCTATGCATTTCCAAAGTTGCTCCAGCTATTTTAAGGAGAGATATCAGTGGTTCAAACTATTAACAATACATCATCAACAAATAAGCTTATTTTCTGTTCATTTGTCTCCACTCCTACAGCTTGACATTGGTTAAAGCTTATTGAGCAAAAACCTACATGTAAATGGCATAAAAATGGTGGTAGAATACGTAGCCTTGCTTTGTCTTCCTTTTTAAATTAAAGTTGTTGGCACATGGCATTAACATTCTACAACATTGAGGGTCTATAATATAAACTTCATGTCAGTTTTAGAAATTAGAATCAAATCCTCTCGAGACGAAAACCTGCTGTGGAAGACCCTGTGCAAGGGCTCAGTCTTGCAAGGTGGTGAGTAGAGCGGAGTCTGATTTGAACCCAAACACGTTTTTTCAATATTTTTGTCAAATCAGAAAACTCAAAAAATAAAAAACTCAAGACCTTTTGGCTGACTTGAAGCAACTCCCTCACCCCCACCCCGTTTTTCAATTCGGCTTTACTCAAACATTTTCTGAGATATGACAAGAGTTTCAATCAACATTCCATAGGGCATTGTGCATACACCAAGCCTACATTCCTCAAACTGACACCTCACGATGCTTCCATACATGGAATATTTACATATCTTTATTTCAAATCTAGCAGCAAGATAACCATTAGTTCTGAGATGTACCAAGCATTACCATTTATTTTCCATCCTATTTCTTTCTTTCCTAGGATTACATTCAGAATAGTCTATGACTATACAGACTGCATACAGACTATACAGACTATATGACTGTTCAATCAACGGCACAGGAATGCAATCCCGTATTACAGGTTACCTAGAAATAGGCTCTTCTCCCTAGTTTTTGTAAAGCTATCCCAATAAATAACAAAGTAATTAAAACCCCCCAAATAATGTAACTTCTTGCCTTCTGCCACCACCAAGGTTTTTTCCAGATCTGCTTTTTCCAGCAGCCCGAGATCTATAAGATCATCTAATAATCTGATTCTAGTTTTGCACACTGTTCTTCTCCAGAACATTTCTGCTGTGTCAGCCAATTATTTTTATTGCAAAATTTTTCCTACAAAATTTGCTGTTGACAATGACATTCCACTCATTTTCCTGACTGAGGTAGGTCTTTTTGTCCAGTACATTCCTGAACAACAGGCCATTTTAGATGGACTGGAAAGTGACAGGAGTTCCTCATGCAGAAGAATGAAAATTCTTTTTGGCAATTAAGGAGGCTGAAATAAAATTAAATTGTTTCTGTTAAAGTGAATGACTTAAACTTTACAAAAGTCAAAATTGTTACATGGCATGTAAAGGCATAAGATTATATTAATTTTCAGTCTTCCTATTGGATTAGAAGATCGTTCTGAAATCTCATTCATTCAGTAAGCAAAATAATGTAAGTGGAACCTGAACCTCTTTTGTATACTGAATAATGATTTTGGATCCTTACTAAATTGCTCTAGTCTAGATGGCACCTTCTGAGTGCTAAACTTGCATCCCTAGTTCCAAGTGCCTCATGGCCTCAGATGGTAATTACCATCACAAAGAGCCTTAATCATAGTCCATATATCCCCCTCAGTGTGGCCTTGTTCACTTTAGCCTTTCAAAAAGCAAAACAGTAGAATTCTATTTACACATTGTTTCAAAAATTGCTAGAATTATAGCAATACTAAAAAAAATAAGGAATGGCATTTCAGTCATTCTTTCACTTCCCCAACAAAAATAGTTTTGGATACAGTAAGCTATTCTCTTCATTAAACATATATTCAGACAATTTAAAATCTTGAAAAATACCTTAAACAAGTTCCATAATGAATTTTGAACATTTATCATGTATAGGAATAAAGCAAACATTTGCTAGGGAAAATAATCAACAGCTGTGAGTTATTATACATCTCTTTATTAAAGCACACACACCACATAAGTGGTTATAAAAAGCTTGCTATTAAACAAACGATCACATTCAGATTATCTGTGCAACAGAGTACATGAAAATTCAAGGAGTTTTTTTATGTAAGCTATGTTTGAAAGCTACAGAATAAAGAAAATGAGCATAAATTATTGTCATTCATTGAAACACTAAAACATACATTAAAGGAGATGCCCTTTTCCTATTAAGGATGAACATTTTGATTATTAAGCATTATTCTAAAAAGATGCCAGCATAGGGTATCTTTTGACTGAACATCTAGGAGGTATTATTGGTATTCAGTAAAGTAGGTTTTGCAACAATGACTTGACAAAGCCTTGACACAAAAAGTACTTCTACCTGCTGTCAATCACTCACTCTCTTGACAGTTCAAGTGCACATCCATTCAGGGAGAACTTCAATCAACATTAGCACTAAAAATACAGTGCACAATGTCACTAATTCAGAAATGGAAGTGGAGATAAATGTGTGAAGTGGCAAGCAAAGGTAGAATAGTATCAACCACAGAGATGCCTGAAAGCATACACACTGTAGTAGAAAATTGTTTAGCAAGATGGAGTAAGCCTTCCTCTTTCAGGGTTCTCATATTTTCTTTTTCCCATGGAAAAACCACTAGCCATTCACTAAATAAAGTGAATAATACAGTAAACAGAAAAAGGTTCCCTTCTCATCAAGGCTGCGTTGGGCAGAATGATCCAGAATTTTGTGATGGCATCAGAGACAGTTCTCTCCTCCCGAGGCTCACTTCTGGCAGCTTCTGCCATTCTCTCTCACTGCTTTCCTTCAACTAAACACCATCGGTCTTCTCTATGAGACTCCTCTCTTTCTCTGAGTCTTTATTCGGATTCCTCCCACTACCCTGCCCCTTCTCCGCCACTCTCTCATCCTTACTGTATCTTATTTCATCCACAGTAAATAACTAAAACTGAAAAAAGTCCAGTATTTGACAAGGCAGAACTTCTTTAGGAAAGAAAAGAATGGACCTGATAATGGACTCTTGCGGGATCAACTTGAGTCAAAGGAGTCTGGTGCTCCTCACTTCTCCCTGAACAGTGTAACATGATGTTTGGATGGTTGGGCAGCAGTAACAATGAAAGGAAACTGTAGACGGTATACAGAACAGTGCCAATAATCTTTTTACTTAATCTGTATTTAAGTGCAAGGGTTTGGTATTTCCCAGTCTATTTCCCAGCGGACAAGTGTCCACACCAGAAAGGGTACCACTGCAACTGGCCTCAACAGGTAATACTTGGCAGTCTCAGCAGACTTATTCTCTCAGCCGTAGAGATGATCGTGCCAAGTCGGGGATTAGTCACATCGGAAGGAGACAGTATGTGTAAGGCTACACAGTTGCTACCCTAATGCACCTGTATTATGGATACCTACTAAGAATTTCTACCAAATACATCACTGTGATATCTGTGACCCTTACAAGAAAATAAGTTCCTATCCCTTCCCTTCTTACTCTGGCTCTGGATAGCACCTTTGATCCTGTGGAGCGCGGGTGCCATGGAAGGTCCTGGTTGCCAAGAGACAATCCCCCAGTAGATTAAGACATGCACTTGAATGTGACTCACGTTCAATGGAGCGAGCAGAGCACAGGGGTAACGTTCTTTTCTAATGGTAAAAAGAACAGGAGGACTTGTGGCACCTTAGAGACTAACCAATTTATTTGAGCATAAGCTTTTGTGAGCTACAGCTCACTTCATCGGATGCATACTGTGGAAAGTGTAGAAGATCTTTTTATACACACTAATCATGAAAAAATGGGTGTTTATCACTACAAAAGGTTTTCTCTCCCCTCACCCCACTCTCCTGCTGGTAACAGCTTATGTAAAGTGATCACTCTCCTTGCTTAGCAGACAGACTACCGTGTCCTAGACTAGTTGGAGTTATTTCCAGGTGTATGGTGCGTCTGTCTGGAACCTTCCCTGGGCACTAAATTCACTCAAGATTTTTTTAAAAGAATAAATGCATGTCCCATCACGGCAGAACGGGTATAGCAAAGCCCAGGACTCAGGGCTTGTCTATGCTTAAAATGCTACAGCGACACCACTGCAGCTGTGCTACTGTAGTGCTTCAGTGTAGACACGACCGACGCCGAAGGGAGGGATTTTCCCATCGGCACCGGTGATCCACCTCCCCCAGAGGCAGCAGCTACATCAGTGGAAGAATTGGTCCATTGACCCAGCTCTGTCTGCTTGGAGACTTAAGTCAGCTTAACTACACCACTCATGGGTGTGTATTTTTCATACCCCTGACCGACGTAATTAAACCAATCTAATTTTCTAGGGTAGACTAGGCCTTAGCCTTGATTGATGCAGTAAAGATCTACATACTGTGTTGGGTGCTCTTGGAAAGATTTCACTTAAGAAGAATCATTTACTAATTTTGAAAAAGCTTTTAATTAACTGAAGTGCACATCATGTGCATTTTTGTGCAGACTCTACAGCCTACTGAAATTGTCGGCTCTCAGGATTATACAGGATAAATGCCCTGTGCATATAGTGCATGGAAGATGGAAAGAAGATTTATTGATTGAAAAAAAGCTCATGCTTCTCTCAGTACAGGACTCTTAGATTTCGTTTAAGTAAAATATATAATCTTGGGACATTTGTGTATTGTCCTGTCCCAATCTCTAGCCTTTGCTTTTCCATTTCCCTCTCATGACATGGACAGGGATGTAAATACCAAGCTAGCAATCCCTGGGACCTTTGGACAACAACAGTAAACTCTCTGGGGCAAGGATAGTGAGCCTGTGTGTGCACACATGGGCATATTCAGTGACTGTACAATGGGGTCCTGGGACTTTAGGTGCTACCGTAATTCAAATAATACACAACAACAAGCACCAGGGGCACTTTCAGGATACACGGCAGCAAAGAAGTTACTCAGCATGCAAGAGCTTTTGTTTCCCTCTCTCTGACTGTTCTCAAGCAAGTGCAGAGAACTAGCAAGGGGGCAGAGATAGCTTCCAAACTCCACCCTCACTGCAGGATGTGTCTGTTGTGGCTTATGAGTAAGGAAATGTGATCAAACTGCTTCTTTGAATCTGCCTGTTCATTTGTCCACCTTCTATCCCACCACCAGTCCATGCAGTGACCATAGTGCAGGCAGGTGTAGGATCAACACATGTCAGGTGTCAACCATCTGAGGTGAGTAGCAGGGAGTGTTTGCCAACAACAACAGATTTGGTAAGAGGTCAGGCTGAACAATGAGCAGATCTGAAGCTACTTAGACAAAATGTCATCGGAAAAGGATGTTCATTATTCTGGGCAGAGAACAGAGAGAAAGCAGAGCTGTGAATTACAATGAACAGAGACTAAATAGCTGCCTGTGTTGGATTAAAGGATTTAAATTATCATCTTGATGTATAATGAATGTGAAAACCCAGCACTTAATTAAATGGCACATGATAGAATAACTTTGTTATGCTTTAAATTGCTTAAGTTATCAAAGTATTTCTTAGATTTAGCAATTGTTTAGCAGTATCCCTCACCCCCATGATGTTTGCCAAGATGTTCAATTAGCCTCGGTTCAGGCTTTGAAAGCAGATTATAGAATAAAAAAGTGACTCCATATTTTGCAAACACCATTACCAAAATCAAGGGAACAATGCTCTTGTACTCACTATCAAGATGAAGCCCTCAGACGCTGCTGAGACACGCTGATGTGCTAGAGGGGGTTCTCAGGAGCCCCTTGTCAAAATTCTGCCACCAAACTGAAGGGAGGTTGGGGCTGATATCCCTGCCTAGGACAGGGTTCAGTTCCCCACTCCCTTGGGATTAGAGCTAAATCACCCCTACTAGAGATGACTTGTGTGAAGGATCACAGAAATGGGTTGGGAATGCAACATGCCCCATAGGCATGTTTTTACCAGACTTTCTCTTCCAGGAGAGCAACTACAGTCTCCTGCTTGTTGCTTTAGGAAACAGATCAACAGTGGGGAAAAACTGTACTGTACAAGCGGTTAAACACACGATGCTACTGCACCTTGAGAACAGGCGTATGCAGCAGAACAAAGCAAGCCTTTGTTCGTTCCCATCAGGTTTAGTCACAACTTCCTGGCCCAAGGAGCAGATCTAAATGATTCACCTGCCTTTGTGCATAGAGAGGACCAGAAGAGCTGAAACACACAAGTCAGTCAGCAGCAGTTCAGCAGATGCACAAGACCAGCCACCATAATACGTCACTACGGTCCCATTGTCACATGGTCTTACTGCTGCTTATCAAGGCCGTAACAGTGCACAGAAAGGATGGGAACAACTACAATGGCCCAATGAGAGGACACCTGATACAATCAAATCTAAGACTGGATACGCACATGACACAACCATCAAAGACAAAAATACTTACAGCTACTGCTATTCTTCCTAGTACATGCTCTGGAATTTTTCTGTAAACATCCAAAGAACCACCTGTAGGGACAGACAGACAAAGTGTGATTAGTTAATATAAAATCAAATACTACCCTAGATTTAAAGGTTTTCTAGCCCTTTGGTTATTAATAAAAATGCCATAAACAACATAACAGTAACAGTGTCAGAATTAACTGACCTTAAATAACATTCATTCTCTGAACAACCATAGGAGACAGAGCTCTCAACATCTCTTTTCTTCCCATGTTTGCAAAGATATTACTAACGTCTTTTCAGAATACATCCATATCGCAGGACAGAAAGCAAAAAACAGACTTTATTCTAGAGAACTGAACAAGGTTTGGTGCACCTTAATTTACTGCTTAGTAATCTAAAGACTTCAGAAGAATTACAACAGATTACGAAGTCAAAATCATCATTTACACCTGGTCACAAAAAGCCACGTACAACTGATGCTATCAAAAGCTATTGGTATCTAACACAGTGAAACGTGCCCCTGAAATCAACCTTCCCCTGCAGATCAAACACATAAGGATTGACTGCACCTCAAAGTCACATCTCTGAACTAAGGGATGTCTGGAGATGCAACAGAGAGCTTCTGCTAGTATATTCCTTTATTTACTACCTGCCCACAACTCAGTATGGCCAGCCACTATATGTGGAGAAGATGGAGAACACTGGTTCCTAATGGGATGCCAGGCATCCCCAGAAGACTAGGAAGGACAGTTTCCACTTGCCTATCTTTTATTAGATTATTTATTCTGGAAATTCATGCCCAATTAATGAAAAAACCCATTTAAAAATTATAAAGTTTGTTCAGAAAAACAAATTTAAAATTGAGGATGTAAAATAGATGAACAACATATAGGTGAGCCAGCTCTGATTTCCTGGCTTGTGAAGGCATAAATCAAAACATAAAACAGATGCAAAGAGGGATTTTCAGATTTGCTAGGTACTGCTTTCATCAAAGACAATGTGGTTTTACCAAAGAATCCAGATTGAGCAGAGTTAGGCCAACACTGCGAAATTTTGAAAATCCCACACTTTCACTTGTTTATGGTTGAATTAAAAATCATAAAAGACATTCTGTAATGCAGGAGTCCAGAGAATAATCACAGGATTCTTAATCCATTCTGGACTCCTGTTCCATTTTTCACCTGTTAGTCGTGTGAGTAATAGTTACTCCAAAGAGCTGCTCCAGTTTCTTCATGTTCTCCATCTTTGGAAATACAGTATTTGTGCTGGTCTTCACTAACACTGCTCTATCTCATTTCCTTAAGGAGATAAGGTGGGTGAGGTAATATCTTGAATTCCACAGAGTGTATAAGCTAGAAAGCTTGTCTCTCTCACCAACAGAAGTTGGTCCAACAAAAGATATTACCTCACCCACCTCGTCTTGCTAATATCCTGAGACCAACACGGCCATAACATTGTTTTCTTAAAATCATTTCTATTTATGTGTTAAGTTTTGTTTTTAAATGTAGAGTGTCTATGTTCAAGGCATGAGACTGGACTTAAATTTTTTAAGTGAATTTAGCTGGGCTCTTACACAGTGTGATGAAAGGTAGCACAGCCTTCATGTCTATTCAACACCATAGAAGGTCAAGTGTCAGGACAGCCAGGTGACCAGCCTGGCTTGAGCTGGAGCAGGGGAAGGAGCAGTCTGTCAGAACTACCAGATAGCAGGGAGCATCCCCAACAGGGTGTCAACATTGAGCAGACTGCAGTGGCTGCTTTCATTAGGAACCTGTATACCTGCCTTGGTTAGACCCTTGCTTGTGGATTGGCTGATATCTCACAGGTAATTATCTCAAATGACACATCAGGCTCAGAGCACTCATCACAGAAAGGGAAGGCTGCTCACAGGCTCAGGTCATTCTTATTCATGTTCATGAGTCTACTGAGCAGTGTACATTTACCGCTGCAAAAAAATAGTCTATTCTCACACATCAGCAGCCAAGTCTTGTGCTTAAAAAGTGAATAGTTTGACTATAGACAGTGCAGTGGAAGAAAGCAAAGCACACTGATCTTAGAATATCCAAACGTTTTTGTTGTGCAAAGCACACAGTGGACAAAAATTGTGGTCAATGTTCAAAACTGGGAGCCTAAATTTAGGCTTCTAAATCCACATGTAGGCACCTAAACAAACAGGGCCTGATCTTTAAAGGTGCTGAGAACCTGCAGCTTCCATTAACTTCAATTAAATTTGAGGGTACTCTGCACTTCCAAAGAGAAGACAGCGATAATAAAAACAATCCAACAATGTATTTCACCATCTTTATTTAGTAAAATAGCATTTTTATTACAGATGTAAAAGTGAAACGGCAAATAAGCCTCGTTTTATGTTCCCATTGATTTTGAAGATCAATTGGCAGGTGCCAGGATGAGCCAGGTCAAGCAGTTCAAGCTCTGCACTTCAGTATTTGTAAACCACGATTCACGTAGTTTTCTTTGCTTTCAAGTCCATAAGAGGAGAACCAATACTACTGTGTGTGTGTTTTTACTCTGCATCCCCTTAATACATAAGTATCCCCAAACATACAGATGCAAAATATCGAGCTAACCTTAGAACTCCATCTGTGATTAGCTATTCCACAAAAGAAGTATTTATTCACACAGCCATCCATGGAATTCACTGCCATAGGACACTTTTGAGACACAGTTCAATGGGATTTTTTAAAGAGGAGACTGGATACACACAAGTCTTTATACACAACTATTCCAAGACAGGAAGGCTTGTCAAAAATGGTTACTAGGGGTTAAAAAGTGTCATGCTTAAGGGCTATTCACTTGCAGGGGTTAGGAGGTAAATGTTTCCATCTTCACCTGCAGCCATAAGAAAGTTTTGAACAAAAGTTTTGACAAGGTCTCATTATGTGAGTTTTGTTCTTCCTTTATATTATTGTTTACAGATCATTGCCAGAGGGAGTGTACACTGCATTAGATGGACCAGAGTTCTTTTCCAACATGATTCCAAGTAACTTTCGCATGGTCAGCAAATACCAGTGTTGTGCAACATTATGAAAGATGCACATCTTAAAGGGTTAACTGTTCTTATACAAGAATTCAGAATGGCGAACATTTACAAATAGGTACTTCTGTCACTTTTTAATTGCATTTGAATTTCCCTGCTCACTTATAGACCCTGATCTTCAGACTGTAAGTAGATGCACATTGTAGCATTTCCAAATATTTCCCTACTTGGAATGCCCACCACATGACATGCACATTTAAATACCAATTTGTACACAAGTTTCCAGCAGCCTATTCTCAACCCCAGAGTACATTAATGAGAACACAAATATTGAAAATCAAACCCATTGGGCAATGTTTGTACAGTACAAGAACATCAATGAACTTCACATCTGGGTTTTGTTGAATATATATATATATATATATATATATATATATATATATATATATATATATAAAACCTTAGCATTTAAAGAAGATCAGAGCTACAACTCATCTATGAAAATGGGTTGCTATGAACTTCAGAATAGCAAAGGGAAGCGCAAAAAGAATGATCATATCTAGACTTTAAAACAGATTATTGTAATGAGCAGAAATCTATAAAAAACTCTGAAAGACTTTATTTGCGATCCTCAATGGAAGAAAGAAAAGAAGGTAGCCAACAATGGTCGTTGACACACATCTGTTTTATGTAAACTTCCTATGAGAGAGCCATCTTTGCATGACTATTTATATTATAAATTACTTGCAAGACTTCTATTTCTTCATATCCAACTCAACTGCACCTTTGTAAAAAAAAACCTAGCTATGCCAGAAAATGCTGGCTCATGAGAAATTCATAGAGCGTCATGGATTATTGCTTCAGTGATGTAATGACAACATAAAACTAAGACTAGAATGCTGGAAAATGTTTAAGTTTTCATGCACCAGACACTGGAAGACTGTATCTGTCATGCAAGAGAGACTCCCAGACTTGATAGACAGAGGATAGCAATGATTATAAATCGCTTTAATAAGATTACTTTGCTTGTTGAAAGTGCCTTTTATTCAAGGATCTCAAAGCACAAAATTTCAAGGTAAAAGTGCGAATAAATCTCCAGAATGACATTGGAACCAGATCACAGGGTAGGGAGTACTATAGGCCTAAAACAGGTT
The DNA here is from genome assembly GCF_965140285.1 of Lepidochelys kempii. Lineage (NCBI taxonomy): Eukaryota > Metazoa > Chordata > Testudines > Cheloniidae > Lepidochelys > Lepidochelys kempii. Next base: position 80,954,689 of record NC_136389.1, on the reverse strand, counting down.
TCAGAGTAACAGCCGTGTTAGTCTGTATTCGCAAAAAGAAAAGGAGTACTTGTGGCACCTTAGAGACTAACCAATTTATTAGAGCATAAGCTTTCGTGAGCTACAGCTCACTTCATCAGATGCAGTGATCATCTGATGAAGTGAGCTGTCGCTCACGAAAGCTTATGCTCTAATAAATTGGTTAGTCTCTAAGGTGCCACAAGTACTCCTTTTCTTATAGGCCTAAAAGAGATTCAGACTGGAAAAAATAAGGGTACACTCCAAAGGAAACTGAGTGCAGCAGAGCTAAACAGCTGTGTTGGAAAATAATTCGTTATCTTGCAATTAAGAACCAATTTTCATGGAAAACTCACAGGACATTGGGTTAATAGATTTCTTTAAAAGAAAATCTGTTTTGGCTATTGAAACATTAAAAGAAAAGAACAGCTGTTTTGTCAGTGAAGACAGATTGCATGGAAGAATCAAATATCAAAACACAGATTAAACTAGCACTTATTTCTGTTCTATTTAAATTTTCAATAAAAGCAAATGAAATTACATTCAGAAAAATATTCTACATAATGAAATATTTAATGTAAAGTGGTAATTCTAACATCCTTTTTAAAATGATCATATTCTCCAGTACATTGGAAGTATAGATCTTTAAATGTTTTTTTTTACAATTAAGAGTACACAAAATAGTCAACTCACCATCCATGAACTCTGTACATAGTGAAATTCTGTTTTCTACAAAAAAAGCGCCATAAAATCCTATGATATAAGATGAGTCGCACTGTAAAAAGAAAAAAGAACCCTATTCAAAAAAGCCTCTGCATAAAGACTACAGACAAATGTAATTAAAAGTAAGTGTTATAAAAAGAATACCTTATAAAGGATTTCTAATTCCGACATAATCTGCTTTTGGAGTTCCAGTGTAATATCTAAAGGTATGAGCTAAAAATATAAACATTAGAAACATTATCTGTTCTGAAATAAAATACAAGTAAATTATATTGAATTAAAATCAACAGCATATATTGATAGTCTGTATGTGAAAGAGAACGTGGGAGCCAGTAATGGCAGCGAAAGGAAACTGGAGGCCAAAGGACAGAATTAATTACTTGTAAAAGCTAGTCACAGGTTAAACTGACTATAGAACCTACTTCGGCCACACACATTCCCTAAGGAATAAGAGGAATAATTTACCCTAACAGTATAAGGCAGCACCACCTAGCACCGTGGTTCTCAAACTTTTGTATTGGTGACGCCTTTCACACAGGAAGCCTCTGAGTGCGACCCCCCTTATAAATTAAAAACAAATTTTTTTATATTAAACACTATTATAAATACTGGAGGCGAAGCAGGGTTTGGGGGTGGAGGTTGACAGCTCATGACCCCCATGTAATAACCTCATGACCTCTAATTTGAAAACCCTTGGCCTAATACTTTGCACTTATAAAGGCATCTTTAACTCAAGGATACTACAGCACTTTTACATATATTCAACCACACCTGAAAGATGCGATCCTCATTTTACAGACAGGGAAGCTGGAGCAAAGAAAGACAGCGTCAATCAAGTCTGTGGTAGGTGCATAGACAGAGCTCAGGTCAACTGATTTCCAGCCCTGGCGTGAGCACTTTTCAACTGTGGCTGGCCATGAAACACCGAGAACTCTGGACCCTGATAAACTTTGCAGAATGCAGCCAAGACACTTTACACATTCTAAGCAAGTCCTGTAGCATTTACGCGAATTCTCCAGCACAAGTCAGAGTGGATACTACTGTAGGAGTGCATGTGCCTCATGAACATGAGGCCCAAGTATTTTGAATAAGTGGCGTATGTCAGGGGCCGTGCACGTGTCCCGTGCCTTCTTGTGCTCCAGTACAAAGGATAAGGAGCAATGACTCTCCCCCAGGTCCCTCACAATTTAAAGACCATGTTGCTGAGGACTCCAAAAAGCAGGGATGGAGGACAGGTCGTGGGATCTGCACTGACTACAACATCTCAAAGAACCATAGTTACCATTGTCTCCATTGTGTCAGTATGGATCCCACTGTACAGGACTGGCAAACAGTACTCCCTCTGGACGGTGAGAATGAGGAGAGCTGCATTAGTCAGCTAGCAATTGAAGAACAGCTCTCTCCAATCTGGCATCAGTACTAACCATCACGACAAGGATGTAAAGTTTAACAAATATCAATGGCTTGCTCCATATTGCTGCTTTGCAAATCTCAGATACTTGTACATTTCTGAAGCAGGCCAAAGACACTATATATGCCCTGGTGGAGCGTGCCATGATGCCTGGAGAGAGAGGCTCGCCAGCTAACTGATAACAGGAGATGCAACGACTGATCCACTTAGAGATTTTCGCTGATGAGATGGTTTGTCTTTTCAACCATCCAGATATAGCAAAAAAAAAACAAAAACAAGAGGAGAAAGATTAAACATTTTGGTCTTGTGATAACAGAGCAAGAAATGTCCAAAGTAGCTTCTTCTCTTCTGGCATTGAATGGGGCTGTAGGAAGAAAATGGGTAAGTTAATTGACTACTTCAGGTGAAGCTCCAAGATGACCTTAGGGATGAATTTAGTGTGTGGTCTCAGAACCATCTTGTCCCTGTGAAAGCTACGGAGGGAGGTCTGGCCATAATGGCCTGGAGCTTGCAGACCCTCCACACTGAGGTGATGACAACCAGAAAGACTGTCATAAGGGTAAAGTGACGAATCAAACAATCCAATAACGGCTCAAACAGAGACTCCATAAATGTTAGGAGGACAATGTTGAGATTCCATGTAGGAGGCAGGTCTCTAACAGCTGGGTAAGTAAGCAGGAAGTCCTTAAGGAATCTCAGTACTGTTGGATGTGAGAAGATGAGTATGACTGTATTGGAGCTGGCATTCCAAAATAGCTGCAAGATGGAAACACTAAGTGCAAATGCAGCTTGTTTCAAGTGCAGCTTGTAGTTGAGGATCCAGAGTTTCAGAGCCTCTGCTGGCTCCAGTTTACGTTGGAGTGATCATATGGAGATTCATTTCCATTTGAAGGAGTGGATCTTTAATAAATGGCTTCTTGCTCTGCATGAGGATTTCTTGAATTTGTTGAGAACAATCTGTCAGCAGTGTTCAATCAGCCAACATCCACACCGTCAGGTGCATGGTTTGAGTACAATATCTGGCAGTGGTTCTGAGATATTACATCCAGGCAGAATGGGAGATGGATGGGAGGCTGAATAAACATGGGCAAGAGATCAGAGCCAAAACTGCCTCAGGCAGAAGGGAGCTCTTCGGGTTAGTCAACTGTCTGACTTTTAATTTCACCCTGGAGAACAGGGGAGTCACGGGAGAGATGTATAGGAGGCCCGGTGATCACCATTGCAGGAAGATGTCTGGCAAAAACTGCCTCAGGCAGAAGGGAGCTCTTCGGGTTAGTCAACTGTCTGACTTTTAATTTCACCCTGGAGAACAGGGGAGTCACGGGAGAGATGTATAGGAGGCCCGGTGATCACCACTGCAGGAAGATGTCTGGCTAAAAACACAGGTTCATGCCTCCTCTGGAACAGAAGTATGGGCACTTGTGAAGGTCTTCAGAGGCAAACAGTTCTATCATGGGAATACCCCACTGGCAAAATATGGGCGCTGCGATGGACATCTGCAGTCACCACTTGTGGTTGGTTACCATATGCTGGCTTGAAAAATCTGTCAGGTTGTTGCTGGTTCCTAGAAGGATTAGAGCCAATAGGGTTAACCCCTGGAGAGGAGACCAAGTGCATAGTCTAATGGCTTTTCGGCATGAAGGGGAAAAGCAAGTGCCTCCTTGCTTGTATATACAGCATATTAAGGACGTGTTGGCTGTCCAGTTCTACGACAATGCAGGCCACTGGATGACCCTCAGCTCCAGGACATTCAGATGCAGCTTCAAATCATCCTGAGACCGGGTCCCCTGCATCTGCAGATGATCCAGATGGGCACCCTAACCTGTCTCTGAAGTGTCTGTGATGAGTATTATCATCAGGGAGTGGGATCAAGAAGGAAAGCCCTTTCTGGATATACTCTGGGTCCAACCACCAAGTGTGGTCCTGCAGGACCTGGGGCAACATCCCAGACAAAAAAATTTCCATCTTTGATTCACTGAAAATGCTGGAAAAAAACCAACTGGTTTCAGTTTGACACAAATCAATTTTTTTTTTTATTTTTCAGAACTGCCAACAAACCGAAAAAAAAACAGTTATTCATCCAACTCTAGTTGGTGTTGCTTCTCTACCCATGTTTCAGTGTTATATTATAGGCTGGCATCTGCCTCATGGCCAGGTCCAACAGTTCCCCATTTATGAGGACAATGATTCTGGCTGCCCCAGGAGCTGTCAAACTATCGAAAGGCTTATAAGCTTTCTCTCATATGTGATAGGAAGTCTCTATTGCCTGAATCTTAGCAATTCTCAGAAGGAGTTCTTAGAATGACTGGAAGTCATCTGGCACCAGATATAGTGCCAAAGACATGGCCTCATTGGGCAATGAGGATGATTGGTCCTTTGGTGGCAAAAGAGGATTCTTTTGTGGTCCTTTGGTGGCAAAAGTAGTTGTTCTGCCGCTGGGTATTTTTTTCCCTTGGAAGCCTGGAATAGGTGGTCTGCCCAGAGAAGCTGATGGAGAGAATGATCTCTCCCTCTTCCTTGAATGTCATGTGGACCAGCTCCTAGAGGTCTGGGATGGTAAACCCCAATAAGTCCAAAAGGGACATAGTGGCATGCCAGATGATCGGCATTGGTCAGTCCAAAGCTGTTCCTGACAAAATGACCGCTGAGCCCTGTCAGGAGAGCAGACAGGCCTTCCTATGAGGTTGGCCACAGATCTCAGAGGAGAGAATTCTCTGCTTAAAAGCGGAAGGAAGATATATGCTGGAGACAGAGAGATTGAGTAGACCTCTTCTAAGGGCAGCACTGAGACATGCGTCACACTCTGTACCAGAGTTTTTACTAATGGGCTGGGTCAGTGCCCAAGGAGTCCTCCTCTGTGTTACAAGCTGCTCATCACCAGCCCTCAACACCATCTGGGCACAGTAGTTTTATCCTTAGGTGGTCAGTCTTTGTGGGAAGACGCTGGAGTTCTGCCTGGAACGCCTACCTCTGTATTTGGCGCAACCGCTCTCATGCCAGAATAAAGTACTGGAGGTGTCCATGGCACTGGTGGAGTCAGCTTTGGTGCCAGAGGCACCTGTGCCATTGCCAGTTCTTGTCTCGATGCTGTGCTGATCTTTAGGGTTGCGTAATAAAACTGGCTTGTTCACTATCAGCACTCTGGAGGCTAGTTTCCTCAGGACCTGAAGAAACCTTTGAATATTGCTTCAGGAGACGAAGCTTCAGCCACAGGTCTCACAACCGATGCACTCTTGGGGAGAATGAAAGGCACTGTATATGCTCAGTGCATATGACACTCCTAAGCAGAAAGAGCACTGCTATTCCCATCTTTCAGTGAAATTAGTCCATTGCAGAAGGGGCAGGGCTTAAAACCCGCAGGTTTCAAATCTGCCACATTGAGTGGGACTGTACAGCAGGTATGACCCGTGAACATTCAGTCCAGATGGGTCGACATCATTCACAGAAGTCATATGTCAATGGATCAGAAGAGTCGTGGGGGTTTTATTGAAGAGTTTGAGAAATTTAGCCAAATCTAGGAACTAGTGGGTCAGACACTCACCAGCTTCCTTCTCGCAACCATAGAATCATAGAATCATAGAATATCAGGGTTGGAAGGGACCCCAGAAGGTCATCTAGTCCAACCCCCTGCTCAAAGCAGGACCAATTCCCAGTTAAATCATCCCAGCCAGGGCTTTGTCAAGCCTGACCTTAAAAACCTCTAAGGAAGGAGATTCTACCACCTCCCTAGGTAACGCATTCCAGTGTTTCACCACCCTCTTAGTGAAAAAGTTTTTCCTAATATCCAATCTAAACCTCCCCCACTGCAACTTGAGACCATTACTCCTCGTTCTGTCATCTGCTACCATTGAGAACAGTCTAGAGCCATCCTCTTTGGAACCCCCTTTCAGGTAGTTGAAAGCAGCTATCAAATCCCCCCTCATTCTTCTCTTCTGCAGGCTAAACAATCCCAGCTCCCTCAGCCTCTCCTCATAACAAAAATTCCTTGACAACAAAAATGATTAGGGGACTGGAACACATGAGTTATGAGGAGAGGCTGAGGGAGCTGGGATTGTTTAGCCTGCAGAAGAGAAGAATGAGGGGGGATTTGATAGCTGCTTTCAACTACCTGAAAGGGGGTTCCAAAGAGGATGGCTCTAGACTGTTCTCAATGGTAGCAGATGACAGAACGAGGAGTAATGGTCTCAAGTTGCAGTGGGGGAGGTTTAGATTGGATATTAGGAAAAACTTTTTCACTAAGAGGGTGGTGAAACACTGGAATGCGTTACCTAGGGAGGTGGTAGAATCTCCTTCCTTAGAGGTTTTTAAGGTCAGGCTTGACAAAGCCCTGGCTGGGATGATTTAACTGGGAATTGGTCCTGCTTTGAGCAGGGGGTTGGACTAGATGACCTTCTGGGGTCCCTTCCAACCCTGATATTCTATGATTCTATGATTCTAACTCATGTGTTCCAGACCCCTAATCATTTTTGTTGCCCTTCGCTGGACTCTCTCCAATTTATCCACATCCTTCTTGAAGTGTGGGGCCCAAAACTGCACACAGTACTCCAGATGAGGCCTCACCAATGTCGAATAGAGGGGAACGATCACGTCCCTCGATCTGCTCGCTATGCCCCTACTTATACATCCCAAAATGCCATTGGCCTTCTTGGCAACAAGGGCACACTGCTGACTCATATCCAGCTTCTTGTCCACTGTCACCCCTAGGTCCTTTTCTGCAGAAAGGGGGTAAGAAACCATAGGGGGTAAGAGGGAACCAAAGGAGGTACATGGCTGACCCACCCTTTACACCTTTGATTAGGAGCGTAAGGATGCACAGCCCCAAACAACAAGGCTATTTAAAAGACTAACTTGTGCATGTGTGTACCTACAGTGGAATCCACACTGACACATATTCCAAGAACAATATGAATTTACATCATGTGCCAAGCTCATGTCTGGAGTAACAGCCTAGTAGGTGTAAAATTTAGAGCTTCCCTGGCTCTTGCAAGTTCATGGAGAACTTCATTCTTGGGCAGTTTTGGAACTAGGTTTGGTCAGGAATTTAAGTAAAATCATGAACATCTGAATTAAGTTTAGCGCTGAAGGTATATGAGAACGATTGAATATGGCAGATGTTAACACAACCAGTATGTCTCCCTAACTCCCGCATTTAAAGACCATCTATAAATTCAAGTAATACCTTGGAAATTCTGAATAAGCAGCAAAAGCTAAGGAGTGCCTTTATGGCTCTCCATTTTCAAACAATGCAGTCAGCATCTATGAAAGGGAGGCACTGAAAGGCATAACCATTTATGACCCATGTGGGCCCAGCCAGGTTGAAGATTTGCCACACTACTTACTATTTTGTAACTTTTATTGTCTTTGGAGAAATAAATAGCTATCTTCAATCTTGGCACCATTGGTTCAAAAATTAGAAGGTTTGTTATGTAACATGAATAGGTCCGTTATATAGGTAATTGCTCTATTTGCCTTAGTGGTGGCAAAAACAAGGAAAGAATTGCATGAAGTTAATTTTCTTTATGGCCTAAACGGGTCAACTTAGTCTCAGCTTTTGTAATTTTATGTTGTTTATTATTTTATGTGGTGTTTTAAACGTGTCATTTGAATTTAGCAGAAGAGTTGAACCTGATATTTTATCTTTTGTATTGTGATGACTTAAATATTTGTGCTAGTTTTGTTGAGCGTTATGGTTAATTACTAAGATGCTACACTAATACATTTGAAATTGATTGACACTAAATGCATGTTATCCTTAGTCTTACTTTCCCCATCCATATGCTATCTTAGAGTTAGAACTATAGAGCAAAAGCAGTACTTTTGCAGAATTAAGAGAACACAAATTATGTGTTGCATATACTGCTGATGAAACAAAATAAAGAGAGAGACCATTTCCAAACATACATTTTACAGTATTGATGTCAGTCTAAAAGAAAAAAGCATAGTTTCTATCAAGAGTTTGCTTTAGGGTTGTTTGTAAAAACTCTCACTAAACTAAATTGTAACTGTAATATAGGGCTGCCAAGAAACATTTAACACACTTCTCTAGATCAATAGTCATTTGCCAGCAATATTCACTTACATTTTTCAGTCTGAAAAACTTAAAATAATTTGCTGGAACACTATAGCAGTTTTACCCATTAACATATTAATTTAATTTAATCCTACTTCAAAATATAAAGATTAATTTTCTTTTATTACATACCATGGACAATAAAAAGTCTCTGCTCTCTTCACTAAAGCTTTCACTGACCTAAGCACTGACTAGTTAGCGTGACTGGTGTCAAATACAGCACCAGTATCCAATCACCCAGGACCTGGCATGAAGAAAGGTCTCCCATTGTTTTGAATTAAATTATAATTACACACAGACTCTGCATTCTAATGTTAAAGATGACCTGCAAAAGGATAACCCTACAACTTCTGTATGTGCTTCATCCCCATGTACTCTAAATAAATAAATGATGAATGGGGAACCTAAAAGAAAAAAGTGACAAAGTTACATGCCAGCTCTGCTTTGACAGTCCAGAATGTATTGCCAGGAAGCCCCAGATTAAGCAGCCAATACATAGGAGCCACAGTAAATGTTGCATTTTCCACATTATTAGAGAGACCACTGCTAACTGTATCCAAACACAATAACTGGCTCTATTGACCAGCAGGGTTCCACTGTGTCTGAGCTGGAGCTGGCTGGCATGACTTTAGAAAAAATTAAAGAGGCCCATATGTTTCACACTAATTTGTCATCTGAATAACCCCATGCTATTTAGGGCTTTCAGCACTAATTGGGCCAAAAGTGTGTGTGTGGGGGGAAGGCTGCATGTCCTCCCCTAAATCTGAACATAGAATCAGAATCACAGATAATTAGGGTTGGGACAGACCTCAACTAAATCATCCCAGCCAGGGCTTTGTCAAGCCAGGCCTTAAAAACTCTAAGAATGGAGATTCCACCACCTCCCTAGGGAACTCATTCCAGTGCTTCACCATCCTCCTAGTGAAATAGTAAAGGAGTACATGTGGCACCTTAGAGACTAACAAATTTATTTGAGCAAATAAATTTGTTAGTCTCTAAGGTGCCACAAGTACTCCTTTTCTTTTTGCGGATACAGACTAACACGGCTGCTACTCTGAAACCTAGTGAAATAGTGTTTCCTAATATCCAACCTAGACCTCCCCCACTGCAACTTGAAACCATTGCTCCTTGTTCTGTCATCTGCCCCCACTGAGAACAGCCGAGCTCCATCCTCTTGGGAACCTCCCTTCAGGTAGCTGAAGGCTGCTATCAAATCCCCCCTCATTCTTCTCTTCTGCAGACTAAATAAGCCCAGTTCCCTCAGCCTCTCCTCTTAAATCATGTGCCCGAGCCCCCAAATCATTTTTGTTGCCCTCCACTGGACTCTCTCCAATTTGTCCACATCCTTTCTGTAGTGGGGAGCCGAAAATTGGATGTAATACTCCAGATGTGGCCTCACCAGTGCTGAATGGAGGGGAATAATCACTTCCCTCGATCTGCTGGCAATGCTCCTACTAATGCAGCCCAATATACCATTAGGCTTCTTGGCAACAAGGGCACACTGTTGACTCATATTCAGCTTCTCATCCACTGTAATCCCCAGGTCCTTTTCTGCAGAACTGCTGCTTAGCCAGTCGGTCCCCAGCCCATAGCAGTGCATGGGATTGTTCCATCCTAAGTGCAGGACTCTGCACTTGTCCTTTTTGAACCTCATCAGATTTCTTTTGGCCCAATCCTCCAATTTATCTAGGTCCCTCTGGACCCTATCCCTATCCTCCAGAGCAACTAACTCTCCCCCAGCTTAGTGTCATCCCCGAACTTGCTGAGCCTGCAATCCATCCCATCATCCAGATCATTAATGAAGATGTTGAACAAAAACTGGCCCCAGGATCGACCCCTGGGGCACTCCGCTTGATACCGGCTGCCAAATAGACATGGAGCCGTTGGTCACTACCCATTGAGCCCGACGATCTAGCCAGCTTTCTATCCACCTTATAGTCCATTCATTCAAACCATACTTTTTTAACTTGCTGGCAATACTACTGTGGGAGACCGTATCAAAAGCTTTGCTAAAGTCAAGGTGTATCACGTCCACCGCCTTCCCCATATCCACAGAGCCAGTTATCTCATCATAGAAGGCAATCAGGTTGGTCAGGCATGACTTGCCCTTGGTGAATCCATGCTGACCGTTCCTGATCACCTTCCTCTCCTCCAAGTGCTTCAAAATGGATTCCTTGAGGACCTGCTCCATGATTTTTCCAGGGACTGAGGTGAGACTGATTGGTCTGTAGTTCCCCGGATTCTCCTCCTTCCCTTTTAAAAAGACGGGCACTCTATTTGCCTTTTTCCATCATCTGGGACCTCCCCCGATCGCCACGAGTTTTCAAAGATAATGGCCAATGGCTCTGCAATCACATCAGCCAACTCCCTCAGCACCCTTGGATGCATTAGATCTGGACCCATGGACTTATACATGTCCAGCTTTTCTAAATAGTCCTTAACCTGTTCTTTCACCACTGAGGACTGCTCACCTCCTCCCCATACTGTGCTGCCCAGTGCAGCAGTCTGGGAGCTGACCTTGTCTGTGAAGACCAAGGCAAAAAAAGCATTGAGTACTTCGGCTTTTTCCACATCATCTGTCACTAGGTTGCCTCCCTCATTCAGTAAGGGTCCCACACTTTCCTGGACCCTCTTCTTGTTGCTAACATACCTGTAGAAACCCTTCTTGTTACCCTTCACATCCCTTGCTTGCTGCAACTCCAATTGTGCTTTGGCCTTCCTGAATATACCCCTGCATGCTCGAGCAATATCATTATGCCCCTCCATATAATCTGTCCAAATTTCCACTTCTAGTAAGCTTTCTTTTTTTGTTTAAGCCCACCGAAGATTTCTTTGTTAAGCCAAGCTGGTCGCCTGCCATATTTACTATTCTTTCTGCACATCGGGATGGTTTGTTCCTGCGCCCTCAATTAGTCTTCTTGAAAATATAGCCAGCTCTCCTGGACTCCTTTCCCCCGCAATTAGCCTCCAGGGGATCCTGCCCATCAGTTCCGTGAGGGAATCAAAGTCTGCTTTTCTGAAGTCCAGGGTCTGTATTCTGCTCCTATCCTTTCTTCCTTTTGTCAGGATCCTGATCTCGACCATCTAATGCTTTCTCTTTGTCTTTGCTCATGCTCCTTTTGTGCATAGTTTCCTTGCAACAACTGGGTTTTGTTTGCAGATAGCAAATTTTAAGGTGGAAGAGGTCTATGTGGGATGGGACACTGCTTAATACACCAAGAGGACATAACTTCCCACGCCCATTACTACTGACACACAGGCAATAAATAAGGATCTGGCAACACCCTTCACAACTGCAATGTATGTGGCTTGAATGTGCTGAAAGAAAATGAAATTTAAACTCTGCACACAGCAAATAAACCTTGCAGCATCTTTGAAAGGACCGGTGTGGCAAAGAAAGGAAAAATTGTGTCCTGCTCCTGGACATATTGAGAGCAGAAAGAGAGGTTAAATTCTTCAAGTATAAATTAACTCGCTGTGAATTTACTCAGCACCGTTCAGCACATATAGAAGCAGAACAGTTCAACTGATTTCAAGGAAACAGTTGCGGGTCAATCCTTAACATATGGCACGGTTGGAAATTTCCTGGGGAAAACCAGTTTAGGACAGGTCGCTGGTAAATACCAGCTTAAACCTAGTTTAAACTGGGAAACTGGGAAAAATAATTGCATCAGCATCTAGCATCATCATCAAGCACAGAAAGCATCTTTTCAACTTTTGGATACATCCATTCAAACTTGAGGAATTGGCTTGGTCTATCCACTATATCAAGTTGGCCCTCTGCTGCAGAATGCTGCATGGCCAAACAGACTTGGACTGGTAACCGCAACTGCATACTTCTGACTGCTTAATGCTTCACACATACTACTCTCCATTATTGTCATTTTCCTATAATCAAGTGTTTTCAACTTTTTTCAATATATAATATTGAAAACTAAAATGAGTCATGACATGTATATCTTCTTGAGAAAGTATCAAACAAAAATGTATACAAACATCCCAATATTCAGTATTATAATTACATATATTAATATTATGCCCACTGCAGTTTTAATTTGTATTCGTACAACCCTAAATTATTACACAAATTTACTGCTATATGTAACCACAAATTGAATAAGTAACTAAAACGAAGTGTAATGTGGTATGCATTAACAAAACAGCTTTTAACACAGAAAACGCCTTAAGCTGGGACTAACTTTTCCCAAGGCAGAAAATAACATGATTTAACATCATGTCATTCCTGACAAATGGGGAAAAAACTCAGGTGCTAATTGCAACTATCTACCTTCTAGAAAAGCCAAAGCCAGAGTGGGAATGGTGGATCAGAAGTGTCTGACCCAACTGAGGCTTTTCCAAAATTAGGAGAGATGATGATCCAGAACTGGAGATACAGAGGAGAGTTCTGGGAAGGAGGCATTTTATTAAATGACATACCTATGGTGCTTAACAGTGGAGTATCTGAGCAGCTCATAAGCATTAATAAATTCTGCCTCATGCTACTCCATGGTTAGGAAAGTAGCAGTATTCCCATTTTACAGATGAGAAACTGAGGCACAGAAGGGCTCTATGAACACACACACAGCGAAAGGAACTGGAACACTGAATTCAGGGAGAAAGAACCAGGAAACAAATAAGAGGGAGCAATAAGCAGGAAGGCAACACACACACACACACAACCCCTCACTCTACCTGAAGCCTGTCTACACTAGTTTTACAGCCCTGCAGCCCAAGCCGGCTAACACGGGCCAGCCACAGGTGTTGAATTGGAGTGTAGACATATCCTAAGGTCACACAGCTACTCTGCATTGAACCTAGATCTCTTGTCTACCAATCTTGGATCCTGAACGACAACACACTCCTTCCCTCCTGATGGAATGACAGAATGCCACAGTAAGGACAGTAGTATTAAGAATATCAACTCCTCTGCTTAAAATAAAGCAACCTATAAACATGCTAAGCAGCGTAAAACATATGAGAATTTGACTACTTAAGATTTCAAACAGGAAGGGTTAAATCTAAAAGAGAAATACCTGTGCACATTTCCTCTGCTCTCCTCTACACCTCCAGGACAAATAAGGATGAGTTGTCAAGTTAAATACAAGCAGTCAAGTGACTGAATTATAATTTACTCTGTGCTCAATTTAAATTAGTGTGAGGCTATTAAAATATCCAGTATAAATACGGCAATTCATCACAAGCTGTCATGGATGACTTCATCTATTTGCTGGAGTGGCATACGTTCCACTAAAGGGAACGAGAGTAAAATCACAGGTCAAATTAAGCTGCTATTCTGTTTTAATTCACTTATTTAATCTGTGGCGACATAATTGTCTTTTACAGTATGTACAACTCAAAGGAAATTTGGGAGTATTATAGTCAGGATACAAATGATTAATCAAATGGTCCATTTAAATGCTAGTTTAAGAGCAGCAAAAACTAAAACAGCTGAAGAATGGCAATCAGCCACAATACACACAATGCTAGGATTTTTCATCCGCTCTTAGATGGATTTTTCCCCCAATTAGAAAATAAGTAATATTAGGAAATCTATTAAATCCTCCATGCATTATCAAGCTGAAAAGTTTTTATGGCAGACTCAGTGTAGAGAGCTTCAGTCTGCAACATGTATTTTGTTTCTGCTCAGTCTACTTGCAATTTTCAAGACTAAATACCAGTACAAAGCACCTAATCAACATGACTTACAAGTGTTAACCTGGGTTGCCAAATCATTATGTAATATTTACATTTAATAGAAATATACTCATGTAAGAATAACTTTACACATTTGTAGCCCTTTCAATTCACAGAGATCACAGTGTCCTCTAATATTCGTCTGCTTTACACTGATCAATCCTTAACATTCTTATCAGGACAAAGGTCTTAATACCCTCATTTTTTAGATGGGGAAACTGAGTCAGAGGTAAGTGACTTGCTTAAGGTGACAGAGCAAATTAGTGACAAAACGGGGACAGAGATGCAGTTTCCTGATTCCTACTTTTGCGACCATTATGTTATAAACACATGACAATACGCATGTCCCGCAATGCAATTTTTGAAAGGGCACAGAATAAGTACATTTTAATTAATACTGATATGGACAATCAAAGCAGTGACATTTAGCAATCAAAATCCAGGCTAACAAACCCACAAGATACTAACTAACCCTTGGGGACTGGTCGACTCCTTAGGGCCTCCTTAGAGGGAAACAACAAGGTGAGGTTTTTTTGGAGGGAAAGGTTTTCTTGCAAATGAAAGGCGGGGGATCAGTCTCTCTTGCATGTAGTTAATCTTGACAAGCCCTTCCTTCCTCCAAGACCTGTGCCCTCACTTGCTCCACCACCTCCTGCAGATTATTTCCAACTGTTCCCACAGTGGGATGGTGGCAACATACTTCAGGAGATGAGGCTGTGGTGAAAGAAGCCAGAGTAACTTCGTGCCAGGGCTGGCATGGAGGGAGGCTCCTCTGTATATGGCTTGGAAGAGCTCTCTCTCAAGGGAGCAGAGGGAGCAGGAGCATGGAAAGAGACAGGGCTCCCATCCAGTGAGAGATGGGGGCAGTGTTCAACAGGCAAAGATTTTAGCCTTCAAAAGAGAAATCGTCTTGGGGAAGAACATTTTCGGCCCCACATTTAAAAAAAAAAAAGTCTTTTCCTGTTAAAATTATTATTCAGAATTACTTACAATAAACAAACAAGGGATCATTTTGTAGGACTATGGTGAGTTCTTGTCTTCTCCGTTTGATTGTCATGGGTTTTGTCAACGACAAACACAATACATGAAAATGTTAAAAAAAAAAAAAAAAAGGCTTCTTCAGTGTGCATGTGCAAAATTTGTTGAGTTCATCTCCTCTCTGAGTTCCACGTCCTGGGCTCTCTTTCAGAGAGTCATTAGACTTCAAACGTTTCCTGTATTCAGAGAGCCAGTTGAGAAAGGGAATCAGCAGCAAACATTTGCTTCTCTCAAATGCACAGGAATTTCCAATGAGTCAAATCAAAATACATAATTATGAATTTCATCTATTTTATGTGAAATACAAAAGGATTTTATCTGCCCCAAAGAAAAAGTCAGAGGCACAGCTGGAAAATTTTATTAAAATATACATGATTGAAAGCACAGAAAAACAGGGCCCAATCCTTGAAGCCCCCAATGCATGGAACACACACTGAAGTCAGCGAGCATTCCGGATATAGAGGTCTCATGGCACAGGCCAGTAACCAGAAGCTCCTTTTACTTCAATTCACACAAACAAACTGTGGCAATGTTGCTTTCAGAAGCTAGGCTGCAAGTACACCCTCCACCCAGCAAAATAAAATTCAACACAACTCAGTGACAGAAAAAACATTGGTTAGATATAGGATGGGAGAAAAGAGAGTTCTAATGAAAACCTTAAAAATTATCTCATAAATTAATTAAAGTAAACTTTTTCTTTTTTTAGTTACCTATTTAAGTTACCAAACCATAACAAACACTAAAAGGAAAATGTTTTCCTGAACTCTGTGGACTGTTTTAAGTTTCAGTGGTATCACAAAAAAACTATGTTTAGACCTTGGTTGATAAGTAAAGGAGGAACTTATTTTCAAATATTTTGTTTTAAAATATTAAATTGTATTTGTTATTCAACTCTACATATGCTGACTTGGTGCAGTGGAATCAGAAATAGTTTTCATTATTTGCCAACACACCTTTCAGTCAAACTTCAGTATGGATTGTCACTTATCTTAATAAATAATAATAATTCAATAGTAACTTTCAGTGGAGGTTCTAAAAATATTGACATAGAAAAATCCACACAGTTGGATACAAACAATAAAAGGAAAATTTAGGGAAGACTATGAAGAAAATTTTCAGAACAGCAAGATCTCTTAGAAAGCAGAATAATCTCCCAAGGGAAATAATCATCTCACAAAGCACATGAGAATATACTCTATGGAGTGCTTCTGCATCAGCAGAGGAACAGATAGGATGACCTGGATGACCTTTCTACCACTTATTTCTGTAATTCTAGGATTCAGGTGGTAAAGCAGAATCACAGCCAACTGGTTTTTATCCCCATGGTACACACCACAGCTATTCTCAGGATTACCCACTTAACCTAAATGGGGGTGGGGGGGCAAATGTAGCGAGCCTGAAGCACAATGCAGAATAATCCCCCTGCTACCACTCTGTGAAACCAGGTCATCTGGGAGCTCTGTGGTCATTCTGATTTGTTAGATTATGCAAGGCGATTTCCCTACGTAAGTACTGTGGCTTTTTAATGCAGAGAAGCAAATTAAGGTCTGATAATTATAAAAGGGAGAGGAAAGAAACCAAAGTCAAGATTAAAAACAAAACAAAAAACAGAAAATTACTACAATATCTTACCTTTACTGCCAGTATTTTGCCACTAGGGACATGATATGCTCTGCATGAGGGAAAAAATTAAACAACTTGAGATCCCGCAAGATAACCTTTATACATATATGCAACCTGTATATAATTAATTTCACATAAAAATGAATTAGTGAAAACACACTTTTACTGGAAAACAGTTTCCATATACTATTTCCAAACAGCAAACGTATTTCAAGGCATTTATGTCTAAAAACAACTGATCAGAAAAATGAATGTATGCACAATAAAACTTTTTTGATGATCCAGCAGTTTCCACATTATGTTTCTGCATGTTTTGTAGACAGGCACATATATAAGGGAATTTTATACTGCATAGTAATGTGGATATGGATATGAACTGACTTACCTTCATAGTTTCTTACAAAGTAATGCAAATATGCTGTAAACCCTTGTGATGGGGCGCCTGCCCCACACTAGGCTCTAAGGGTTAATAGAGCCTTGAGGGGCTGTGCAGGAGGCAGTCAATCAGAGAGAGGCTGAGAGAAGCAGTCAATCAGGGCCAGGCTGGCCCATATAAGAAGGCCTGCAGAGCAGAGCTGCTTCAGTCATGCCCTGGAGCCTGAGGAGGGCAGCAAGCACTCCAGACAGAGCAGTGCTGCAGACAAAGACCCCCCCAGGAAAAGGTACTGAGAGGTTGGAGGGGATGCAGCACGTGGCTGCCATCTATAGGGTCCCTGGGTCAGTACCCAGAGTAGTGGGCAGACCCGGGTTCCGCCCCTCCTCTACTGAGAAAGTGGCCAGACAATTGGCTGCAGAAGCCACTGAGAAAAGTGGCTGGACAGTGGACTGTGATACTGTCCCCCAAAAGGGGGGAGCACAGAGCGTGGCATAGCCAGAGGGCTGTGTCACAAAGATGACATCGCGATCCTGGGAGTGATGTGGGTCCCTGCAGCAGAAGTGACGGTGGCAAGTCGTCACCAGAAGAGGGCGCACTGGTTAGCAAAGCTGATTCAAGGGACATTCAGCAGGGGGTGCCGCAGTTGTGAGTTGCACCTCATCACAACCCTATGCATATTCTTCATATAAAATGAGCATTGTAGCACAAACTAATCCTCTCTAATCTTGCAGATATTTTGAGAGTTAAGACAAAGGGGCACCCAACTATATCAATTAAAATGAAAAACCCAGTGGTGATTGATTGTTCTTAGAAATCAAAAGACTAACCAGAATACTAGTTAGTGAAATCAACATTCTATAGTATAGAAATACACGTTCTATAGTCTATAGTATGATTAATATCTGTATTATAACAATGCATCTACACCTTAATGTCTACGTGTACTTGAAATGATTTTGCACAGTAATCCAAGAGCAGTTTGTGTCAATTTGTCTCACAGAATATTTATAATTGGCTGTTGTAAAATGAATATAATCCTAACTTTATTGTTCTAAGAAACTAAAGAAGTATGAGCAAAAAATTCTACATATAAATTTTGAATATAAACACAACCATTAAAGTTTTTTTTTCTTCAGTAATTTTACTGTCTAGTACTGGTTTATTGTACTATGTACAATATTGTCATATATGTGGCATTAACTTTAATGAATTACAATATCTTAGCACTATATACCACTAGTAATTATCACTGAAGAAACTTCAATAGTTTTGTTCCCATGCAAAATTATTCATAGTACAGGACAAGAATATAATTTACTCTTATATTTTTAATTGTATAATTTCTGTTAATGGCTTGGGAGCTTAAAAAGCTCATTTTAAAATATCTTAAATCAACAATTTATGGGATAATATTGATAAATATGTGAATGGCATAAACTTATAACGACTGACAATATTTTACATAGTATGCATCGAAATCAGTATTATTTTAATGTCAGTTTAAGGTGCAGAACACAGGACTGGCAGGTGAAGCTATAATAGAGAGACTGACAGTTGAATGCATAATAAATGAGTCAGGTGGAGTAAAAACTATTATGTAACTATGAATGAACCAACAGTGGCAAAACATTTTGACTTTAAGATCAGCAGAAATGATAAGAAAATGAACAGGCTGAGATAGCATGCTTAACGTCTGTTAGTTTAATATGTACCGTGCTGGACAGTTTGGCAACTTAATTAGCTTGTCAAGAAAGCTGATCTTTTTTCCATAAGAGAGGTCTCCTGTTTCCAAGTGAATTAAAAGGGAAGACTTGATTATTTAATTATGATGCGCACTAATTCATCCGTGGAAGTTTGGGTTAAATTTCCAGCAAAGGACAGATACCTGGTTTGGTTTACAGAGCATTGACAGTACCAATTTAACATTTAATTATCATTGAGAACTGGACCACAAAGGAGACACCATGCCCAGGGGTACAGTGTGTCCCTTGACTTTGCAAATGGCATGCTACCTGGGTGAAAGGGAATTTGTTTACTTCAGACTGATATGCCATCTCAATTGTCTTGACCTTCCTCAACACAATAACTGTAAAGTGATTAATGAAGTCTGAATAGGAGCTTTGGTTACACCAAAAGACAATGGTACACCTTGACAGTGTTTTAATTAACAGCTAAGACTTCAAATTAGTCTGCATTTGCTACAGTAATTACCTGTTCCAGTGAGTGTGTGGAGGAAATATTTTTGTTAGATATTAGATAGAACAGCAACCAGGAATTAACCAATCTGGCTAGTGTCAGCATAGATAACATATGAAGATTTAATACCCTTAGGAAGCTGCAGAATCATATCCTAAAAAGCCCATAGAATAATGTGCTGACCCTGAAAGTTTGTTTTTTCTTTACACTTGTTAAATGTACCCACCACCCAATCTATGGGTAAATATGCAGAGATTAAAGTATTGTTGTTTATAAATAATATACAGAACCATTCCAGGAGACAGCTCTTTACACATCTTACTGTCACCCAAAAGATAAAGGCTTGAGTAAAAGATCCCACTGTGCTAGAATGTGACATGTGGGACTAAGTAAGGTAGCAAGTTCAATGTAGTACACTCTCATAAAGACACACTAATGGCCCAATCCTGCAAGGTGCTAAGAGTTGATGGTGTTCCGCACTTGGCAGGACCTGGTCTCGGGTCAGCAGAGATACTTCAATGGAATATCTTCCATGGAAGAGATTTAAATTAAGTAAAACAAAGGCAACGGCTGTTGTTTAATAGGGACAGTTCTGATACAAATTCTGATGGTTGAGGATGCATCTGAACAATGTGAAAGAGCTAATTTAACTAGATGTTATGTGAAAGTGTGAAATTCTAAGATCTGTAATAATTTGCTAAATAAAAATAAATATATAGAAGAGCAGGAAAAAAATAATATGCAGTGAATAATAGATTTTATTCCATATCAGATTTTATGTAGCGCAGACAGACACTTTTTAGTTGGCTTTTGCTCTTAGGGCAAATTTTTGCTATAGTAAAATATCTGTGCAGCTCCCATTGACTTCAGTAAGAATAGCTTATGCAGAATCTATGGCAGAATGTGGCTCACAATGAGGACAGCTGCTTAAGCAATACAGAAGGCTGTCCACCAGTGTCAAGAGGATTCTACGCTAAGTGGAACTGCAGAGCAGTGTATTACTAAAGACTGTCTCACTTTTTAATATATTATGCATCAGGAAGCCTCATATAATGAATCACAGGCTTCCTCTAAACTACAGCAGGTCAAAAAAATTTCAGTGAATAGAAATTTTTGCCAAAAGATGCATTTGGGGGGCTCTGAAACTATTAGCAAATTTGTGTGGAATTTGACAAATACTGTAGTTTTGGCAAAAAAAGAAAAAAAAAGCGATACAACAAAAAAACCCTTATTTTTTAAAATTTTTGTTTTATGCTGAAATGTTTCATTTCAACCAATTCAAAAATTTTGTTTTGGGTTTCCATTACAAAATGGCATTTCATTTTCAACTTTGGCCAATTTAAAAAACAAAACACAGAAAAGGGCAAATCAAAACAAAACACCAAAAAATGTTTTGAGTTGACCTAAAATGTTTTGGTTGATTCAAAATGAAATTATTCACTCAGCTCTACTTGTTATCTCTCAGTGTAACTGAGGCCGGATATTAGTTTGTTTACCTTCACTTTTGACTTGTGTTCCTCATATTTTTCTAACTGCATTTTGTTTGCACAGCTCAATACACTGGCACTAACTTAATGACCAAAGAACTTCTATATGCTCATCTCCTCTAAGACTGTGGTAAATCAGTCCTTACCAACCAAAGGAAATAAATCCAAAACACTGCACCACGCAGAATAACCCAGGGAAACTACATTTTGAATTTATAAGAGTTCACACCTTACAGAAACCAGCCATGGAAGAGCAAGTCCATTTCTCTATTTTGTGTGTTCAGGCTTTATTTTTGCTCTGCAAATGAACCGCTGCAAAAGCTATAACCCAGATGATTGGGAAAAGACAGCTATAAATCATTTATTGTTAAGGAAAAATTGAACAGGCAGCATTACATCAAGTTAGCCAAGTTCTGCAACAAGAAGTTTAAAAGGCAATTTCAAACTATGCAAATGTAAACTACTCACAAATCTGAAAGTTATCAAAGTCGTTTCAATTTACAACTGCACAGATCCTTTTAATTTCTCCCCATTTCTGTACATTATTTACACTGTGCATGTGTAATTAATACCATGTAATGCACTGTTCATATTTTCCTCTCATCAGAGGCATTACCTAACAATCACAGTGGCAAACTGAAAAAATTTTGTGTTTCCCTCTTTCAGTTATATTATTAGAAGCCTGATCCAGCTCCCACTGAAGTTAGTGAGAGTCTTTCCATTGCTTTAGAAGTATTACAGGTAAGATCCTACATGCTTAAAAAAATAAAACACTCATTTTATTCTATCAACCTGACAACACATTTACAGAGAACATTATGCTGCACTGACTAAATTTTTCCAACAGCAAAAACAAAACACAAAAAAACCCACCTATAATATCTGCTAGGATTTTAGTTAGAAAATTCTACAGAAATCAAACAATTTTTAGAATATTCTAACACCATCAAATCCCAGTTTTCTTGACCAAGATTTCAGCTCTTTCATAAACTGCAATTCCAAAATCCTGAAGCAGGCATAAAACAATGCAGCTTGCTTCTCTACAAAAGAAAAAGGACACTAAACTTTCTAAACTACTACATGCCACAAGGGGCCACAGCAATGGTTCCCTCAACCCACCCAGCAATATTGTTAACCTATCCAACTATACTCTCAGCTCAGCAGAAGCAGCTGTCCTATCTCGGGGCCTCTCCTTCTGCCCCTCCACCCCCACGAACATGATACAGTTCTGTGGTGACCTAGAATCCTATTTTCGATGTCTCCGACTCAAGGAATATTTCCAACATACCTCTGAACAACATACTAATCCACAGAGACCTCCCTACCAACACTACAAAAAGAAGGATTCTAGGTGGACTCCTCCTGAAGGTCGAAACAACAGACTGGACTTCTACATAGAGTGCTTCCGCCGACGTGCACGGGCTGAAATTGTGGAAAAGCAGCATCACTTGCCCCATAACCTCAGCCGTGCAGAACACAATGCCATCCACAGCCTCAGAAACAACTCTGACATCATAATCAAAAAGGCTGACAAAGGAGGTGCTGTTGTCATCATGAATAGATCGGAATATGAACAAGAGGCTGCTCGGCAGCTCTCCAACACCACTTTCTACAAGCCATTACCCTCTGATCCCACTGAGAGTTACCAAAAGAAACTACAGCATTTGCTCAAGAAACTCCCTGAAAAAGCACAAGATCAAATCTGCACAGACACACCCCTGGAACCCGGACCTGGGATATTCTATCTACTACCCAAGATCCATAAACCTGGAAATCCTGGGCGCCCCATCATCTCAGGCATTGGCACCCTGACAGCAGGATTGTCTGGCTATGTAGACTCCCTCCTCAGGCCCTACACTATCAGCACTCCCAGCTACCTTCAAGACATCACTGACTTCCTGAGGAAACTTCAATCCATCGGTGATCTTCCTGATAACACCATCCTGGCCACTATGGATGTAGAAGCCCTCTACACCAACATTTCACACAAAATGGACTACAAGCCGTCAAGAACACTATCCCCGATAATGTCACGGCTAACCTGGTGGCTGAACTTTGTGACTTTGTCCTTACCCATAACTATGTTACATTTGGGGACAATGTATACCTTCAGATCAGCGGCACTGCTATGGGTACCCACATGGCCCCACAGTATGCCAACATTTTTATGGCTGATTTAGAACAACGCTTCCTCAGCTCTCGTTCCCTAACGCCCCTACTCTACTTGCGCTATATTGATGACATCTTCATCATCTAGACCCACGGAAAAGAAGCCCTTGAGGAATTCCACCATGATTTCAACAATTTCCATCCCACCATCAACCTCAGCCTGGTCCAGTCCACACAAGAGATCCACTTCCTGGACACTATAGTGCTAATAAACGATGGTCACATAAACACCACCCTATACCGGAAACCTACTGACCGCTATTCCTACCTACATGCCTCCAGCTTTCTCCCTGACCACACCACACGATCCATTGTCTACAGCCAAGCTCTGCGATACAACCGCATTTGCTCCAACCCCTCAGACAGAGACAAACACCTACAAGATCTCTATCAAGCATTCTTACAACTACAATACCCACCTGCAGAAGTGAAGAAACAGATTGATAGAGCCAGAAGAGTTCCCAGAAATCACCTACTACAGGACAGGCCTAACAAAGAAAATAACAGAACGCCACTAGCTGTCACCTTCAGCCCCCAACTAAAACCCTCCAACGCATTATTAAGGATCTACAACCTATCCTGAAGGATGACCCAACACTCTCACAAATCTTGGGAGACAGGTCAGTCCATGCCTTCAGACCCCCCCAACCTGAAGCAAATACTCACCAGCAACCACATACCACACAACAGAACCACTAACCCAGGAACCTATCCTCGCAACAAAGCCCGTTACCAACTGTGCCCACATATCTATTCAGGGGACACCATCATAGGGCCTAATCACATCAGCCACACTATCAGAGGCTCATTCACCTGCACATCCACCAATGTGATATATGCCATCAAGTGCCAGCAATGCCCCTCTGCCATGTACATTGGTCAAACTGGACAGTCTCTAGGTAAAAGAATAAATGGACACAAATCAGATGTCAAGAATTATAACATTCATAAACCAGTTGGAGAACTCTTCAATCTCTCTCGTCAAGCGATTACAGACATGAAAGTTGCTATATTACAACAAAAAAAACTTCAAATCGAGAAACTGTTGAATTGGAATTAATTTGCAAATTGGATACAATTAACTTAGGCTTGAATAGAGACTGGGAGTGGCTAAGTCATTATGCAAGGTAGCCTATTTCCCCTTGTTTTTTCCTCCCCCCCCCCCAGACGTTCTTGTTAAACTTGGATTTGTGCTGGAAATGGCCCACCTTGAGTATCATACACATTGTAAGGAGAGTGGTCACTTTAGATAAGCTATTACCAGCAGGAGAGTGGGTTTGTGTGTGTGTGGGGGGGGGGGTGAGAAAACCTGGATTTGTGCTGGAAATGGCCCAACTTGATTATCATACACATTGTAAGGAGAGTGATCACTTTAGATAAGCTATTACCAGCAGGAGAGTGGGGTGGGGGGAGGTATTTTTTCATGCTTTGTGTGTATAAAAAGATCTTCTACACTTTCCACAGTATGCATCCGATGAAGTGAGCTGTAGCTCACGAAAGCTTATGCTCAAATAAATTGGTTAGTCTCCAAGGTGCTACAAGTCCTCCTTTTCTTTTAGCTAAGGAGGTATTTCAGAGACAGTTTTGTTAAAGTAGTACAACTGGTCAATTTTTGTTCTAGCTGAGGAATATTTTAGGTGAAACATGTTAATGAGATAAATACACAGTTCAGATATTCACATTTGGGGACCAACCCTGTAAGATGCTGCAGTCCTTTCAAATTCATTGAAGTCAATGCTCTAGATTTTCATTAACTGAAGTGGACTCTTGCAGTTAACATATGGCACTAATGTCTTCAGAGGGTGAGCTGAAAGGTAATGGGTTTGAAAAGTATGCCCAAGCCACAGAATACCATATAAAAGACCACAGAAGAATTCACACTAAAGCAATGACTGATACTGCTTAGAAGTTGAAAACACTACGTAAAGAACACGATTATTTTAATGGCATCTAAGAGTGCATTTCTAATGCAGACAGAGGACACGATCCATGCTCCCAGGAGCTTGCTACAAACTAATATTTGACATGACGCAACTAGGTGAAGGGGATAATGCCACAATAGGGAAGGGCAGGAGAAGCAGCAGCGTCGATGAGATTAATCCATTACTCAACGAAATGTCGAGTTTAAAAATAACCCAAAACTTTTATTTGATTAAATCAAATGGCTGGAATAAATAAGTAGACGACTTATCAGTAGGGTTCTTATAAGCCTCACAGAAGAAATGAGTCTTCAGGAGGGATGCAGAAGAGACAGTAGTAGCTTTGCAGCCCAGCTCAGAAAGGACATTTTATGAATAAGAGGTGGCATGATAGGATAGCAATGTTAGTGGGAGAAGCGGACAAATAGATCAACGAAGCTGGCACAAACATATGATGAAGAAGAGTTATGCAGGACCTTCACCCCTGCCCTGGTGTACTGTACTAGAAACCATGGGAGAATTCAAAACAAAGTGACGTGTGGGATTGCCTAGCAACTGAAAATCTAGATGAAAGAAATGGCTGACATTTCCGTTTTGGGACACTCTATTGGTGAAAAAGTGTGCGATTCAGAGAGGATCGCTGAAAGCAACAATACACTATGTAAGCACAGGAAAGACCAACTCCTGCAGATTTTGGAACATATCCACTGCAGAAAGGAAATTTAAATCTTGGTTCACATTTCCATCAGCATTCATTATTTTAAGCCCTCTACTTCTATTACAGTGAACAGCTTCTAAGCAAGATTGGAACAGTTGTGTCAAATATTTTATTAACCTTGGCTCTTAACCATGTCCCTAGACACTGAAAGCCCTGAAGGGCCCAATGCAAGCCAAGTCCTTCAGCATAACTTTGTCTCCTCTACTTCAAAAATCAAAAGCTCACCCAGGGAGCCTTACTAAGGCAGTATGCCCAAGTCTGTGGGGAGAGGCTAGTTATTCTGGGTAAAGAAGGAAAGATGGTCAAACAATGTCCTCCAGCTAACATCAGAGACATTCTGATCAACTTTGGAGGGTGGTGTGTGTATCCTTTCTCCCCCAGAAGCAAAAATATAATGTGGACATTGAGGGGATTTTGGGGGAAGAATTCCAGATGATGCCTCACAAAATCAAAATAAAACTAAAGAGCAATTTTGTACAGGAAAGAATACAAGGAAATAAAGAGCTGAGATTCAACAGTAACATATGAATTTATATTACATATGAAAAACTTTTTTTTCCCCGTCTCTGTCTTCTGCTGCCTGCTTAGTTATGCCTGAAGGACTCTAAACCACAGAAAAATAAAGGGAGAAACTAATGATGGTTTAGGCTGACTCTTATTCATAAAATAATCTAGAGTTTATCAGATCTTTTCTGATAAAGATACAAAAATTCCATACATTTAATGGAGACATCAAATTTCTGCAGCACTTCACACCTCAAAAGTTTAAAAAGCTATTTAACAGACCAAAAAGAACAAGACACAAACTTAAAAATAAATATGTCTCAAAAGTGAAATGAAATGTTTTTTTGTTTGGTTGTCTTGGGTGTTTTTAAGCTTGCCATGCCCTAAGATAATAGTTCTTTGTTCCTCTTGCAAAAGTTAGGGGTTTGTTAATACCTAAAAGTAGAGCTAAGCAATGTTTTTCTTACAGTGTTTTAAGGGTTTGTGATATCATTTATTTTAGGAAAAGCAAAGAACTCTGAACTTGGTTCCTGGCACATGAGAAAGAGAGGAAACAATTTTCAGTTTGTTTATGATTTAGGGATGTGCACATTAGAAGCACATAGATTAGATATATTAAGTTTCTTAAAACTTTTAGCATATATGTAACTAAAAACCATAATTGTTCACCTTTAATCTAGTATAATCAAATTATTTAAAAAACTTAACACTTATCTGCAACTTAAATATTACCTCACTCACAGAACTGAAGATTTATTACTGTTATATCCACAGTGTTAGGGATGGGGCAACTAATGCACACAAGGTTAAATGACTTGCGCAGTATCACAGAAGGACTCAGTATCTGAGCCAGGATTCGAATTCAGGAATTCCTGCTTCCCATTCCTGAATTCTGTCCAGCAAACTACTTTTCTATTTTTCCCCATCAATAATGCAAACTAAGCAATAAGGTATTCACTGTATAAGACTGAACCAATTCAAGGACAAGCCATGGCCTGCCTATTATACTAATGAGTCATTCCCTACCCCTTGCTATACACATAACTGACGTCTGCAAAACTGACAGAATGATGTAATGCTACAGTGTAAATTCATTAATGACGTGGCCACTAAGCACTAGGTAAATGGTGCTCTCCGCTTGCACAGGCTCCTGAAAGAATCTCCTGGGTAATCACATGTATACAATCAGTCGTCTTAGCGTATGTGCAGTGTGCCTCAGGTGGCTCATGACCCGGATTCACCACCAAATTTGGTCTGCTGGTTGGATCATTAGCTTCCCTGACCCGGGCCGGGTACTGACAAGGGGTGCGACATGAACGATGATCCTTCTAATAGCTGACAAGACAACACAGTTCCTGTGAACAAAACATGGTACTTCCTTTAGGAACCCTGGCAAGTGAGGACTGTTGGTTTAAGTATTTCTTGCCACATAATATACGTCAGGGATGCCTACGAAAACAGTAGACGCAATTATTCTTTTAAATTACTTGTAGAATCCTACCAGTTCCTAGTTTTTTCCCCAAATGAATAGACTTTATAAGAACATAAGAATGGCCTTACTGGGTAAGACCAAAGGTCCATCTAGCCCAGGATCCTGGCTTTTGACAGTGGCCAGTCGAATGAACAGAATAGGTAATCATCAAGTGATCCAACCCCTGTCGCCCATTCCCAGCTTCTGGCAAACAGAGGCTAGGGACACCATTCCTGCCCATCCTGGCTAATAGCCATTGATGGACCGATCCTCCATGAATTTATCTAGTTCTTTTTTGAACCCTGTTATGGTCTTGGCCTTCACAACATCCTCTGGCAAGGAGTTCCACAGGTTGACTGTGCGTTGTGTGAAGAAATACTTCCTTTTGTTTGTTTTAAACCTGATGCCTATTAATTTCATTTGGTGACCCCCAGTTCTTGCGTTTACTCCTTCTCATAACAACACTTCCTTATCTACTTTCTCTACACCAGTCATGATTTTATAGTCCTCAATCATATCTCCCCTTAGCCATCTCTTTTCCAAGCTGAAAAGGCCCAGTCTTATTAATCTCTCCTCATACGGAAGCCGTTCCAAACCCCTAATAATTTTTGTTGCCCTTTTCTGAACCTTTTCCAATTCCAATATTTCTTTTTCGAGATGGGGCAACCACATATGCACACAGTATTCAAGATGTGGGTGTACCATGGATTTATATAGAGGCAACATGATACTTTCTGTCCTATTTTCTATCCCTTTCTTAATTATTCCCAGTATTCTGTTAGCTTTTTTGACTAGCGCTGCATATTGAGTGGATGTTTTCAGAGAACTATCCACAATGACTCCAAGATCTTTCTTGAGTGGTAACAGATAATTTAGACCCCGTCATTTTATATGTATAGTTAGGATTATGCTTTCCAATGTGCATTACTTTGCATTTACCAACATTAAAGTTCATCTGCCATTTTGTTGCCCAGTCTCCCAGTTTTGAGAGATCCTTTTGTGGTTCTTTGCAGTCTGCCCGGGTCTTAACTATCTTTAATCATTTTGTATCATCTGCAAATTTTGCCACCTCACTGTTTACCTCTTTTTCCACATCATTTATGAGTATGTTGAATAGGACTTGTCCCAGAACAGACCCCTGGGGGACACCACTATTTACCTCTCTCCATTCTGAAAACTGACCATTTATACCTACCCTTTGTTTCCTGTCTTTTTAACCTTGAATTCAGGCATGCTACTGGTACTGCAGCCAGTAACAAAAGTACAGCGTCCAATTTCATATGGGAAATCCTTTCTGCTAGGACACAGTAAATCTACTTCCTTAATAAAAGCAAATATAGCTATAACAATTCCAAAACCACGTAAGTATTCTTTTTCTTGAAAAAGTATTTACTGTGACAAAACCCAGATGGAAATTGTGATTTTTTTCATTGGCAAGTATTAGAATGGTTAACTAAATGATACTATATTTTCTCCTTAAAACTGGAATGGGTCCTCCAACATTGCAGTGTTCTTGTTTCATAGGTTCCACTGACTATGCCAAAAATAAGTTTTCTAAGGGAAAAAGAGTTTGGGAGTGCGGGAAATTGTTCCTCCAAGATTTTAAGCTTGACTAGAGAGACAGGATATATAAAAATCTTTGATTCACTAGGTTCTCCTTTCCAAATCAACAAGAGACAGATTCTGTCCTTAGATGTGCACGTCTCTCCCAATGTAGTCACATGCATTTGCTCGTAAAATAGAATATAATGCAAACATTTTTTTCTTATCCTGATGTTCAGGACATCTGAAAAGTAAACTTTCCAGGTCATCTCCTATGTGTGCACACATCTGTCTTTCTCCTGCCCTCCCTCCACCTCACCATTTGTCCCCTGGATACTTGTTCAAGAGAAAGGCATTTTTCCACTCAACAAAGGCTATACACACTGTTCAGCCTTACCCAGATCTGTATCAGCCCACCTAAGGAACAGCGCTGATGGGCTCCAAAGAGAAAACAGTGTGAACCTCCTTGACAAAGAATCACAACACAGGCTTTCAGAAGGACAGGAATGGTGAAGACCTTCAAAACTCAGGTATTTAAGACCCAATGGAAGACCCATGCCTACAGGAGCATCTGGTTTCTTATTCTGAATGTAAATGTTTACACACTAAGCAGCAGTTCATTTGGTAGCACGCATCATCAGCAAACAGTTCTTCATACACAAGAACTGTGAAGAGAGTCAAACAGATTGAATGTTTTCTTATCCTATGAGAAATAACCTAGAGCAAAACAATTCTGTCACAGTATTGTGTAAGATGAATAAAATAAGTGTTGCACATTGTAGAATGACATGTCGGTCACCAGCT
Source organism: Lepidochelys kempii (assembly GCF_965140285.1). Classification (NCBI taxonomy): domain Eukaryota; kingdom Metazoa; phylum Chordata; order Testudines; family Cheloniidae; genus Lepidochelys; species Lepidochelys kempii. Next base: position 80,924,947 of record NC_136389.1, on the reverse strand, counting down.
GCAAACTACATGCGGCAAATCACCCACAGATTTGGTTTACTGCTTTTGTGCGTGTGCGGATTTACCACTGTGTTTCATGCTAATGGTCAGACTTTAGGAGTTTTAACGATAGCATTGTCACCTTCTAAAATGACCATCTAAAAAATAGATTCAAATTGTTTCTACGAAATAAACACTTTGACAGTTGTTGCTGCCTTCTGTAATAGACAAACACATTAGCCTGGCTCTCTGGCTGTTAAAACAGGAAATACAAAGTGAACAGCAGTTGTAAAAAGAAGCTTTTATGGGGACTCTGCTAGTTCAAAAAGCAATCTATGCCAATCTTCCTTCTGTCTAAAATCCTATTACAAATGCTTGAATAGTGATTGCAAAATGATTTGTTGTTAAACTACAGAACCAAAAAAATGCTTGTATCTAAAATCTAAACTCTTCAAAAGAGTAAAACAAACACCAGAAACAGTACCAAGTGAATGTACAATACTTGAGTTCACATATGGAGAAGGAGGGTGAGGGCCAGTGTACATGCATATGAGATTAAGTGGATCCCCACCTCATTTATCCAAGCAACATCTGTACAGCTGTCATTTCCATTTATTACCACTTTCCTTAATCCTCCTTTCCCCCTCCCCACACACACATCCAAAGACCAAAAGTCTGGAAGTCATCCTTTACACAAATTGCTTTCCCTTCCTCACCTCTCTTGTCCATTCCTATCACCACAGCCACAAAAGGATCTTGATCCTGCAAAGAGATCTGCATGGACAAAGAGACTGATCCATAAATTCCCTTTGTGGGGTTGATCCCTTAAGTCCTCACCTTGACATGGCCTCTGGTCAAATACATGTTCATGCCCTAATCACAGAGTGAGAACTATTTAAGGAGCATAGTAGTTTTGTACAATAATTCCTAGACCTAGAAAAGATAACCATAAGGCAAACAAACAAAATTATTCTCGCATTCCCTACAGCAGCTGGAATTGGTGATTCCATTTAATCTCTGCTCAATTTCACACAAAATTTAGATTAAAAATTTAATTCAGACTAGTTTTACATTGATTTTTTTAAAAAAGCTTCTTGTAAGTACATTTGAGATGATCCCGGCTATTCTCCCCACTTGCCAGCTTTAGGCCCTTGTGAAATCTTTGCTTTTGTATCTTGCTTTCTCAAAAGCTGTATCCGCAAAAAATCTGAGTGCCAATGTTTAAAGGTCCATAATATCAAAATGTTTCTGGAATGTAGCCAGAAGATAGTTTTATATCAAGTTCAAATATCACTGGTTAATCTTAATATTCCAGAATAACCACTGAACACTCTCCCCTCAGGAACTTCAGGGGAAAGAAATGGAAAGCCAGCATCCTGCTATTAACGACATTACTGTTGACTTTTCTGTTCCACTCACTGTTCTTTACAGAAAATTCGAAGTGAGAATAAGGTCACAGGTTAAAACACAATGCCAGTAAATTCTCACAATATATGGTTCTAACACAACTTACATCAAGTGGACATTCTACTGTGCACATATCAGATTGCACACGTTTTATAAACAAAAGAATTATAAAAAGTAATCTCAACTAAAGGACAGCCCCTATATATCACTTTGGCATCACTCATAGCCTTGGCTCAAGAAAGTCCCACAACTGATCTAGTAAGCAGACTGTTACTTCTAACCACTAGAATGCTGCTCCCTTTAAGGCAACGGAAGCTGCTGAGAAAACTTACATTGCGTTTACACAACGCCTAATAAAAGCAACTTAAGTTTCTATTCGCTTAATCTTCTAGAGGATGGGTATACAATGTAAACAAAACAACTTTAATTTAAGAAACATCCCATTTCTAATTAAAGGGCCAGAGGCAGCTGGTTGGATAACTTTTAATCAGTTTCAATAACCTATTGATTGGTATACTGAAGCTTAAAAAAATTAAAAGTAGAAGACGATTGGGGAATTGTCCCATCTCAGAACAATAGTAGAGCCCTCTGTAAATAACTCCTCTTTTAACCATCAGCTAAATGAACATTTCAATACCACAGTACAAAGTCTTCTGCAAAATTACTTTAACTAACAAGCAGAAATTTATCAGCTTCAGCCAAAATCAATGCTGAAATCAATTTGAACACTGGTTGTGTCTAAAGGGGCTCATTGGCAATTTAGGGAAATTACACCATGTAAATGCCTGTGCTTTAATTGAACAGTTTCATCAACTAGGCTGTGATTGCTGTCCGTTCATTTATTTACTTTCACTGCAACTACCATTCTGCAAAGGAATGTTTTTTGTCAGACTTGAAGGAGGCACTTTATCTTCATTTTATGCACTTTTGTGCATAACAGATTTTATGAGGCAGGCAAGCAATGCTAGGGTCAAACAAACAAAGGAACAGCAATCGCTGGTCAGTCTTGTTTAAACTGTAAGGATAAGAAGAATAACATTGTGTGGGGCATTTGTAATTTACTTCATCTGTTATTGTTACAATGGTTTTTAGCATTACTAAAAATAGGGTGTAAAATAGCCACAAGAAATGTAAAAATAAAGCAGAATGGGTAAGGATAGAAAGGAAGCATGTTTAGTGGCTAGAATACAAGATTAAGGGATCTGGTTTCTAGGCCTACCAATGCCATAGGCTTGCTGTAGGACATTGAACAAACCATTTAATCACTCTGTGCCTAAATTTTCCATACTGTGAATTTCTGACTATATTTCCCTTCCTCACAGCGTTATTCTGTGAGGATTAATTCATGAACATTTGTAAAGTGCTTTGAGATCCTCAGATGGAGATTGCTACAGAAAGGCAATTTATAATGGCTTTATTCAGACAGACAGACAAACAGCAATAGATAGAAGTAGAATGAAACGGACAATGATGGTGAAAAAACCTCATGACAAACAATGGGGAGAGGTGGAATCACTACTCAGACTTAGGGAGTCTGGCCAACACCATCATTTAAGTTGGAAGAGGATACTGGAAGAAGTTACTGGTTCTGAAGAACACATCTGCACTCTAGACTCCCTTCACAACGATACATTCATCACTGTCTTTGATCAAAGAAATACTTTGAGATAAGCAAGAAAACAGCAAAACCCTGCAGAGCCCAAATTGCATAAAGAAACAGCAAACATCTCAAATATTCTTGTGACGGGTTCCTCCTGGAACTGGGGTACCACTAAGCCCACCTGACTTGCCAGCCTGGACTCCTTTTACACTATACTGCGATGACAGGCCCTCAAGCCCCCTCCAGCACACACATAGGTAGGGACACATCCAGCTGCAGCTACACACAGATGCTGATATCAGCTCTGAATGGGAAGGCTCAGCTAAGGCACCTCACAGTTCCTAAGGCATGCACTCCCTTTTGGAGTGCAAACTCAAAATTATACCATCTTGCGCTGCACAGGGAACTGTACAGCGTAAGCTCCTGAAATTCGCCCCCTCCCTCAATGTAGAGGAAGATATGCAACAGCTTTCTGCCCCCAGTTATGATTTCTACACACTGGTTTTAGACAAAAGTAAGTTTACTAACTACAACAGATAGATTTTAAGTGATTATAAGGGCTAGCAAACAGATCAAAGCAGATTACCTACCAAATAAACAAAAACGTAATCTAAGCTTAATATACTAAAGAGATTGGATATGAGTAGCAAATTCTCACCCTAATTGTTGTTTTAGGCAGTTTGCAGAAATTCTTGAGGGCAAGCTACACTTGCTTGCAGCTTAAAACCCCAGGCATTTCTTTCACAGGCTAGAAATCCCTCTAGCCTGGGTTCAGCCCATCTCCCCTAGTCCAGTCTTTGTTCCTCTGGTGTTTCCAGCAATGTTCTTGGGCGGGAAGTCAGTGAAGAACCACGATGATGTCACTTCCTGCCTTAAATAGCTTTTGAATATGGTGGGAACCCTTTGTCTCCCCTCTTGGTTGCCATGCCTAGTCAGTGGAAAAACACTGGTATTCCAAGATGGGAGTCCAGTACCAGATGACTTGATCACATGCCCCTGTAGGGACACAGCAGCCATGACTCTGAGGTTGTTTGTAGCATCCTCAGAAAGGCTCCCCGGTGGGAGATTAACATCTTCTAAGATCTCTTGTTTTCCCTAATGGCCCTTCCCAGCCAGCCATCTAGACTGATTGCATTCTGCCTAGTGGGTGTTCCCTAGGTGTAAACACATTTGTAGTAGATGCATAGACAATATTCCTAACTTCAGATACCAAAATGATACATACATACAAATAGGAGAATCAAATTCAGTAAATCAGAACCTTTTCAATGATACCTTACACGACCTCTCTTGCATAAAATACATCATAGTTATACCATAATCATATCATAACATTACTATGAAGAATATGGGGCGTAATGCCACAATTCTGTCACCACTCTGGCTTCTGGAGGTTGGATAACCTCCGTCTCCTTTACCCTAGAAGTGAGCTTCCCCTCTCACCCTACAGAGGATTACACTCAAATAGCACAGTTTGTATATGCTGCTTTCAGAAGGGAAATACTTGATCAAGACGACAACCTTCCAGATGTTTTGCCATGCGTTGTGTGTAATGTGACAAAGACCTATCCCAAGGGTGGTTGTGATACAAAATATACAAATGGACATATACTCAAGTTAGCACACAACTCAAGTGAATAGCAAAATTGCTCAAGTGAATTGCTGATGCAAACTGAAAATACACACTGTCCACAAATAAATATTAAACCTCCACATTTATATTCATTTTCTGCAGCCACACCAGTTTTCTGGCCTGCGGATCAACCACCTCTCTCCAGACCCTCCACATAATTATGCAAACAATAATGAAATTGTCTGATTTAACAAAATTTTGAGTGATATGATGACCAATACATTTTACTCACAGATTTTAGATAACTTTACTGTACAATTTATTATGGTTTACCAATCTAGAAGAAACTCGTAGATTCATACACCATACACAAAACATATTTTTAATACTCCAAACATTTTAAAACACTATACTGACTGTAACCTAAGGGAATTCTAATTTTATTTGAACATTTGACATTTCTTTACCTGCATTTAAAAAGCTGAAATGAAAAAATATGAAATTAAAAATATGCTGTATGATTTTGTTTCAGCATCTAGTAGGAGAACTGTGAAACTTGAGAAGTGCCATGCAGGTGAAAAATATTACAAAACAATTATTTGCCAGTGGCAAATACCATTTCTATATAATATTTACATTATAAATACATACTTATACAGTATTTTGGTTCTCAATAATTTAGTGCAGCTATTGCTCAGACTCCGCAGCAGAGTTTACACATAACATTGTGAATCAAAATGTTAACATAATATTTCACTAAAGTAAGGAAGCAGTCTTACAAAAACATGGCCTCTCAGAGCTCTGGAACCTATGATAGAGGTAAAAAACGTAGCAGAAAGACACACACTTTAAATGCCTTTTGGACTTTCCAGTGAATTATTTTTCAAAAAAGCAATTTAAGTAAATACCCTAGATGCAGTAGTATACAAATATTTTCTTCTGCTGTGCAGCAGCCAAGAGCCTGTACTCTCCATCATATCAACTTTTATAAAATAACTGAGGAAAAATTAGAAAGACTGTTATAAAACTGGAAAGTTAATAAATCCACCACCACAACTATATCAGACCCAATTCTGCACCCTCAACTCTCACTGAAATCAATGGCAGCTGAGGGTACAAAAGACCTCACAGAACTGGGCCTAAAATTAGTGAATACAAAGAGCAAATCCAAGTGGCTTAATGATGAAAACAGACTAGAATGGTGGAAGGATTATTATTTATTTTGAACTTCCAAATAACTTTTCAACAAGCTTTATTCAAAGTAAGGAGCGTACTCCCAACAAAGTACCGGAGCTACATACTATATGCATTCAAAAAAAGCAAGAACACTTAATTGTGTTTGCAGTGATTGAACTCTGTAGCTGCTTATCATTCCTTAATTAAGAAAATAGTGCATCAAAAAGCAGTAGAAAATAATTTTAAAAGGAAGTCAAGCAATTATAAAATCCCTTTTCTTTAAAGAGAAGAAAAAACATTCAGATTCAGCAAGTTCTTACTAGAAATATTGCTATAAAGTATTGATTTTTGCCAGACTCAATTGACTGAAAAGTTGTTTGTATAGCAATATTGGCCAAGCCAATACACTGGAACAATTTTGCTACACACAGTAACCAAGTGCATTTCTGAAGTATAATTATACTATCATAAAAATAAAGCCAAGCTACCCCTTCTCCAAGCAGTAAAATAGTGGAGGCTATAAAAAACCTAAATAAATGAACTATATATATTTTCTAATGAAACACAGTGTCTTCCAAAGAGAACGAAAACACCTCCTCTCTCTTCCCTTAAGCCAAGGTTAGCATGAAAAGTGATCAATACTTCAATCTCAATAAACTACTTCAATAATAGTTAATTCACGTGGAAACAGAAGCTGAAAATTTCTGCTCAGCAACCTGCGACATGCTATCTTGTTTGCTGAATGCTGATAATATATCATTGCCATAATGGATACGACTTAGTATGAAGTTATAGAAAGACAAAAATTAAACAAGGAAAAGATACCTACACATACCCGCTCATTCTTTACATTCAAATCAATACCATGTATGCTACCTTCTGAAACAAACCTATCGTATGGAATGCTGGTAGACTGAGAGAGTCAAACATTTGTAATTAATTTTATCTGACAAATGCTCATTGATTTACTGGAATCAAATACATGTGAGTTGCTATCCATTACTGGAGTGCAATCCAGCCACCTGTACATATTACATTTTGCAATTTCTTATTGGCTCATACAACATGTATGCTTCTTTGGCAAGGAAGAACCAATTCCCACTACAGAAAGGCAAATGCTCTAATACAAGAAAGTTTTACTGATTTTATATGGAACACATCACAGGACCATAATCAAACACCCCAAAATATATATCCAAACATCAATATTCATTTCTACCAATTTTCATGACTTCGAAATTCTATCGAAATTTTTAGTTTTGAAAAACGTAGGCCAGCTTTACAACAAACTGTATAAAGACACAAAGTTAACTCTGCTGACTTCTTATAACAGCAGTCGCTAGTAACTCCCCCAGAATGAAAGAGTAAGTGGGGACATCTAGGAGCAAACACAGGGAGATCCTACAGAAATGGATATCTTAGCAACAGTTGGGCTTGGAGAGGAAATTTGGGCTGAGGTTTATGCTCTGTTATTATTTGGGTGTATGGTAAAACCAAACCTTAGGAATGGTAAGTCTGATCTCAAGACAGCATGGGTAGACTTTCTCTGGAGCAGGATGGAACATTGCCGGCTTATGAGAAAAAAATCAACTAGCTACTACAGTGGGCATTTTTTATATTTTAAAACACACAAACAAAAGACAATGAAAAAAGGAAAACAAAAAAAGAATGTTCTCCTAGGCTCAGAGGAGGTTTCAAATTTTTCCACCAAAAAAACATCATTCCTTGGAAAGCCAGTTTATATCAAATCAAGATATCCAAAAACCCTTACAAGACAGACACTGGCATCATCACAGCCCACCCAAGAACTATCATGCAGAGGAGCTGCCAGAAGTGCCACGCCTCCCCTTTCATGCCATTTTTGCTTTATCTGTCCATTCGTGACCTAGAAGAATAGAGAACATCAAAGGCATGCCAGGCAGAACTGACGCTGCCTAGTGTTTTATCCAAGTTTCCTATATGGATTCTATGGAACATGTGTTGTACATGTGGCAATATTATACAAATATCTGACATGTATATAAAAGCTTCCACCCCCAGGGATGTCACAGTACTTTATAAACTACATACACACATTGTGCCTAAAATGCAGCCATCCCTTAGGAGCAGGGCAGCAGCTAAGTACACCATTAGGTCCTGATGCAAAGCCCATTAGTATCAACTTCAGTGGGCTACGGATCAAGCTTTAGTTATGCTAACACCTCATAGCAGTTCCCGCTCCCACCCCACCTCTTTCACCCTCTCTTCTTTCTACTTTGCCATCACTGCTTTCCGTTCTCCACACTTTATTTAGCCTCTCTCCTTCCCCACTGATGCCAGCCATGTTTCTTCCATCACTATCTTCTGCCTTCTCTTAGAGGGGCAGTAGTAGGATTTCAGTCTCTTTAATCAACTCCATAACACACTTTGTCAGGTGATGCACAAACAGCGTGGGTGTGAAGGCCACAGCACAACCAAGGTATATGTATAACATACATACAAGGCGTCTGTGTGTGACAAGCGCACCCCATGTTCTATGTTAAGGATGCAGAAGCAAGAGACACAGACACGTCTGTATTTCTGAAACAGTGTTAAGCAAATATGGTGAGATCAGCAGGCCTACATACTTTTTGTGAATACAGACTAACACGGCTGTTACTCTGATACTTGGTTAACAAGGCCATGTGCCAAAGTGTCCTTTTGCAATTATGTACTGTGCAACAATCCTGCCAATTTGTACTAGACAATCATGCTGAGGCTCCAATCAGATCTTAGAGAATGACGACAATGGTAAATCTTTTATCCTGCACAAGGCTAAGAATAGTGCCTGCTGACAATATCCCCTTGCTTGCGCCTTATTAGATCCACTTCCTCCAAGAAGGTGATCTAATATTGGGAAACAATGAGAAATGTGGTTTTAATGAGTGGAACTTGGATACTAAGATTTTCCTTTTTAAAATGGTCCTCCATGCCCTCCACAAGCAACAAAACATGAGTTCTCCTTCACTATGTCTGGTCCTGACCTTGAAGTTCCAATCTCCCCACACACCCTTCATCCATTCTCTCTCTAAGAACAATCCTCGCTCCAGAACGGTTTGTGCTCTCATCCTCCAGTTGAGAAAGAAGAAAAGCAACTCTCTCCAAAGAAGCAGCAGCCATAGATTGATCTGTAAAGTGCATCAATCCACGATCTCTCCCCAATATAAAGAGAAAAAGCATATCACTACTACAAAACATATGTTTGAAATCTACGGGTCTAGAGAATAAGTAATATCCAGAAGACAAATAAGAGAACATGATAGAAGGTCTTTGTACCGCCTTCCATGCACTAGGTTGACTTGATTTTGGAAATCTGTTAAGATTCATAACAAATCTGGATTTTCTCTGATAATGACTCCAAAACGCATTTTTATTAAAATTCATGTTAGGAGACAGAAAGCAGGAGCTTAGCAAAGTTGGCGGCCAATTAAAAAATAAAATAAATGTGATGTGGTTTTAAAAACTTTTTTTAAAAACGTTAATATCAAAGTTAAAATGTGTAAGGCATAAACAAGATCAAAATGGGATGCCATGTTTCTGTATATGGTAAATAGCTCTCTGGAGGAAACCTTTATTACTCCCTCAGGGCTTTCTTACAAAGTATGGATTTTTTAATTCCTAGCGGAATATTTTTCATACACCACTGCAGACTATTAAGTACCAGATATTACATTATGTAGTTTAAACTTTGCACTACGTATGAGAAAGACTTTCCCGTTGAGAAAACTATTTCTTTGCTATTATAATCTTTACAATATTAAAATTAAAACTGGCTTCAGGGTATAAGCATCACTACCAAAATTTGGGGGAGTTTATAACTTAACATATTCATCAGTCTGTGTATGGAGCTTCTTACAGGAGAGGGAAGTGGATACAACAGAAATGGGGGAGGGTTACTAATTTTGTAGTGCTGCAGAAAAGCAGAGCAATGGTATCATAACAGCTTTGCATCCAATTGGTGTCACTGCAAGCAATGAACTAGCAACGGGTATGGTAAGCAAGCAAGAACAACAGTATTAAAAAGAGGGAAGGAAAAATGCATTATGCTTCAGGCCAGTTAAACTTGCACTTGTGGACCATTAACTTGTCACCCAGGAGTGATTCAACTCTAAATATGAAGAAGATAATAAAAACACACCAGTCCTCATAGCACCTAGAAACCAGTATTTCGAAAGATCTGGAAGGCAAATGTGAAAAAGAGAATGCCTAGAAAAGCCTAAATTACATATATTGTATTTTAAGGTCTTTTATCATATGTCAGCAAAGGCCATCCACCATCATACTGCACACCTGAGGGAGAAAGATTTGCTAAATTTTCTTTTCAAGAAATTTAAGCGAAATGCAACACTCACTTGTAGACTGTGCCTCCATTGCCATGACCGAGGACATCTCGATATTGTATGTCTTGTTCATTCATCTCCACAAGAAAGAAAGAAAAACAAGAAAGATGTCATGCTGTGGATGGAAATGTCAAGGAAAAGCAACTCTAGGCCATAAACAACAAGCAGTCTGGGTCATTTCAAGTTCAGCTGCAAGAACGAGAAGATCAATACAACATTTGCTGTCCAATTTATAAAAGACGATACCAAGGGACAAAGTGATGGAAAGTTTAATGACAATTTGTTTGCCTGGGTCATTTCATTAAAGTTTGATAAAAGGTGTCAAAATGGAATGATATAACATAGCTCAAGAGGGTCAGGTCACAGATACTGATAGGAAAGGGGTCTCCAGCACTGCACATAACCAAAGCCAAAGTTGTGAGGGGGAGGAAGCAAACCAGCCAACATTGTCATCTTAAATATGGCCAGAAAAGTTTACTTGGGTCCATTTACAGTTCAGTGTAGAATCAGCATAATTGATACTAATTGGATGATATGTCTGTATCGATAGAATTGCTACAGTTTATATACAAATGCTTAATTAAGGCCACAATCCTGCAACAAATAAAAATTTGGTTTTAATTGGTGCTGAGCACACACAATTTTCCTTGAGTTATACAATAAATTGCTACCTTGGATGCTTAGTGCTCCCAGAGACAAGTTTCCAGACAGGGTGGTGGGAAGTCAGAGCCTGTGAAGACCCCCGAAGCCACATGGAGCTTTAGGGTCTGCTCTCCCGACACCAGGAAATTTCGTGCGTTGTGAACATGGGAATTTTGGTTCTTTTATATTGTATAAAAGCTTAGTTCAGTTTTGTTTGTTGACTTACTGGATCAGATTGAAAACCAGGAACCCCACTTCTCCTATACAAAAGTGAATATTACACTGGACATCCTAAATAAGGCAATTTAGTATTCAAAAGCACCAAAGCCATTTTTGACAATAGTGTATGTCTATTTTAAAACAACTCTTTCAATTATGATAAATTTTGGTCCACAGTAATGTCTCCTAAACTAAGATAGGGATGCTAAATTGATGAACAGTAATAGAAAGTAATCAAGATTGGATAGTTTCAGATTTTAAATTATATTGTTAGCAATCTACCACAAAATCTTAAAAAAAGACTCATTTCTTGGATTATTTATATTCTGTTTGACACCAAATTATTAATTTTGTGCAAGTTGTTCCAGCTACTAAAAAACTTCCTGCTAATTTTATTAACCAATGGTGAGATTTTCAAAAACACCTGAGTAACTCAGAAGCACAAATCCCACCAAAAATCAAATGGGACTTGTGCTCTTACATTGTATAACAGGGTGTTTTGCTCTATGTGGGCTGGAGTGCCTGAGGCTAAGTCAACCTTGATTAAAGAATGGGCTGCACCTGAGAAGAATCAGGTGATTCCTGTGTAAAAGAAGCCAGGTTTAAGTAGGGATAAAGCTCAGCTGGGGAAAGAGCTGGAGGGAGGTTCTTATAAAGGTTGGAAGTTCAGAGCAGGAAGGGGCAGTGAAAGGGGAGAAGCCCAGGAAACTGCCACTATATCTGTAGTGACTGCAGGGAGCAAGAAGGCTCCTGCAGGAGGGGAGAAGGTCTCCAGGCTGGGAGGCCTGGCAGAGACCCTGATCAAACAGGAGGGAGGCTGAGGAATAGCCCCCGGGAGGGTAGAAGGTTCTGTTTTTGAGGTAAGACATTTTTGGGGGAATTTTTAATTTGGACAACTGTGACCCCATAAAGGGTGGACTAAAGACTGTGACCTAGCCAGAAGGCTGAGTCATTGACAGAGAAATCACCACAGTGCCAGAGTGACCATCAGTAGGGGGCACTAGCCTGGTGAGAGCTGTTATGCCATGCCTGGCCACAAGGGGGCACACAGTGGTGAGTGGACCTCAGTTACTTGTCGCTTCAGCGCTTTTGAAAATCCCACTCCAAAAGCCTTATTCTACACCATTGAAGATAGGAGCAGAGTTGGGCCTTAAGTGCTACATGCAATAAAAACCTCTAAAATGTCAACTTTCAGCAAGTTTCAACAGCAAAAAATTGAGTTTTTAATTGATTAAAAATAATCTGTTTTTGAATCACTAACAGTGAAGCTTTAAATATTTTGTTCTGCTCTTCAACCAACTCGCTTATCAAAGGAAATATTTATTCTCCTATATATTTCCAAGGTTGACGCTTGTGAGATCTGAGATAAACGGAAGTACATTGAAGCAGAAGTTACGTCCACATAAATTGTCTATTTGCAGTTAAGTCTGCACCACAAATCTTCAAGATATATAAAGATTAGTACCCAAAGGCCAATTAAGTATTAAAACTAAGGCTGAAAACTCTGATAATTATATTTCACCAAAAAATGCAACCCAAGAGGAAAAAATTGCAAGGAATTCTCCCCTCTTAAAATATTGCATCGGCACCTCACACAGGGTGAGATACTAGGCACAGGGTGAGATACTAGATACATCTTTAGACTCTATTGTAAACAACAGATCTGTGAGAAACACAGAAAACCTAGATAGCCATAACTAACTATATATTAGCTCTTCTGGGAGGTTTTTTTTCCCCGTGTAATTATGCAAGCGTATTTTGTAAGAAACAGCAAAGGGTTATTTTATACCAATGTTTTCCCTTTTCTTCTGCATTTGGCTAACTGGTAAAAAGTGAATAATCTTAGCCATATCTTTGCTGTGATGTTACACCACTTTCACTCTGCATGCCTTTCACTGTCACTCTGGTACCATTCCTTGACAGTTACGCACAAAGGATCAGCGCAGAACTGATGGTGAAATAGATATTGGGGTGGAGCAAATATACACCAGAAAACCTTACAGACATAAAGCTTGATTTATTGAAACAAATAAAGATGTCAAAAAATACCTAGTGAGTTATGTATTTTACTGGGAAAACTGAATCCTCAATCACAAAATGATAACATAAAAACAATGACTCCACAGCAAGGCCTGGAATATTAAACTTTCAAAGCCAAACTTGATTGGATGCCGATATTAACAGAATTAATGAAAAAGTGAAAACAGATTTCAATTATGGGTCAGCAAACAAAACACTCTTTGTTTATACCTGCTGTCTCTGAAAGACTCAGTGTCTATTCTCTTGTAAATCATTAAAAGCAAAATGCTCAATTAATCCTTATTTTATATGTAAAGCTCTGACAGAAGCAAAGTCCTATAGCTGTACCTTTGCTTTACAAATCGAAGTAGTAATGGTTTCAGAAAGCAGTCACACTCTGTGAGCAGACAATTGAAGAGATTTAGTAAATCCCACTTTATAGAGCGGAGACTAATCGGAAAACACAAGCCAGTCAAATGTTTCTTATGAACTGTTGACACTATATCAATGCTGAATCAATTGGTGGCATTTACTCTGAGTGACAGAAAAGAAATAAATATTTATATCACATAACCTATATCAATGAACCTAGGCAGAAAGCTATTTCTAACCTGCCAATATTTGATTATCTTGAAGAATCATGTCCCCTTCTTTTAATGATTAATATGAATTTCTTATTAAACCTAAGTGGAGGCTAGTGGAAAGGAATATCATCATTAATGCTTGAAAACATAAACCACACAAAAAACTATGTTAAACTAATGCTAAGTGTGACAAACTCCAAAATGAAAGGAAAGTCAAAGTTAAAACAAAAATCTGTCCCAGTTTATATAGTTGTGCCTAATTACTGAATAACAAAAGGTATGCAATATAATAGAGAGCATTTCCTCTTTGGAGATTTACAGTCTAGTCCCTTATCACAGCATGGCGAATTAAGGGTAGCATTAAAACACTAATTCTGAATTTATTTTCTTTGATGGGCATAAGTCAAATCTTTACTATCACTAATAGATTTTAGCTATTTTATTTCCTTACATAGGAGAATTTTTAAAATAGGTAACCTTTAACTTTTTAAAATCCAGCTGTGCAAAATGCCTTTATTTCTATTTCTTTCAACAAGTCAAAATGTCAGATTCAGGTTATTCACCCATTCATGATTATGTGATCTTATTCATGTTCACTTATTCCATTTTCTAAAAATTATTCCCAAATGGCTCTCTCTTATATTATGGATTAGTATTTGCCAAATTTCACTAAAAAGCTCAAAAGCATGTTTTTGGTACTCATATAATTTAAAGTTATCTGTTTGGCTATTTTATAAATATTTTAAAATTATAAACAGACCTTCCTGGCAAGAATCAATTTGTTCATATATGGCTTTGTATTAGGAATGCTGACAAGCTTAAAAATATATTCCAAGCTGTATTCAAAGGATTCAGTGCCAAATAAGCAAGGCTGCAGTGCTGATGCTGTTAGAATCACCTTTTAAAGAGGCACTCTCATTTATTAGATCACCGTGTTACAGGTGATACTGAAGGACAAGCATGAAGACCAGCCTTTATCTTCTTGACACGTTCAACTACAACTACTTGATTCATGAAATGCCAATGAGACTTGGAGAGGTCACTGTGTGAAGGCACTGAATACGGATCTGAGATAATTAAGATTTCAGCCTTCGAAACATGGAGGGGAAGTGAACAACAGTTAAGAAAATCAATAAGAGTCTTTTATTTGCGGTGACACAGATGTCTCAGTCAATACAGCCTAATAGGCAAGCTTGATGGCAATGGACAAGTGCCTGCCTCCAAGGCTATCAAAGGGGGTTCACTATGACAAACATTAAAACTTATTTATGTTGCTACTGAAGAATTCGGTATTCTTTTAGGTAGCTTAATTTAGCAGTGTATATTTAAAGTCATTATACAACTTTGGATCTATCTATTTGAATCAAAACTGGTGAGAAATGACTGCCCTAAAGGGTCCATTGGTCCATCAATTGAAAGTGTAAACTATTTAGGTCTGGATATCAGGATCTGAATGCCTGGAGCAGAAAAGAGTAGGTGATAAGGAAGTCTTCCACAACTTTACTCTGATAATGCAGCATATGATGCAGCTCCAAACAATATAAGAAGGAATTTTCTCTCTTGCCACTTGCAAAAGCCTGCTAAATATTTATGTGCCTACTGCCCTGAAAATACAAAGGTCATTCTAGCAACTGAGCAGCTGATTCAGTTACTCAAAGCTGATTAACTTTCTTCCCCTAAATTGTGGCTGCAGTGCAATGTGTGTGTGAGGTGCTTAAATTCATTCGGAGCTAAATCTGATTCTCACCTTTTGAGAAATGGGAAGCAAATTGCTATGGCAATCAAAGTAAATCAAGACACATAACTCATCCATATCATGAAGGTTTTCATGGTCTCTCCACCTCAGTTTTAAAAAGGGAACATTACAACTAAATGAGCAGTAAGCATCTCTCCACTTATACGTAGTATGCCAATCACAGTGGTAGATAGGCAGTAACAAGTCATACATGTACCCAAGTCTGAATTTTAATGCACCTACCTGGCCATTAGCTAATATTTTCTTCAGTTCTGCAGAAGACTTCTTTAAGCTGAAAAATACAAAACAATTGTTTTCCATGACTACAGTTTCAGTCTATGAAATTGAGTTGAAACCGTATCCCCCAACAAAACAGCACCTTTGCTTATGGTTAGGCATGCTGAATATGTTTTACTTTATGCAACACAGACCGAGCCTGATATTTCTCAAACAGCATAAGCCAAAAGTCCAGAAAGAATGAAAATTCAAGATTATCAAGATTTATTTCACTTTTACAAAGCAGTTTAGATAACGACAGACATTTGACCATCCTACTCTTCAAAATACAGCCTAACATTTGTCAATAAAACAAAGCTACCCTCGCCAGCAAATGTTTTATAAAAAAGTACCAAAAAACACAAGGTTTTACTTCAGTTTTCCTTGGCTGCATGGCTCAGTTCAAAACCCAGTAAGGTCTCATCTCTTGATACCTTAAAATGTACACAGTATGAATTATATCTCTGTTTACCAATACATTAAGCTATAAAGGCAGATTCAGTAATTTATAAATGTAGGCCTGTGTTACTCAACCACAATGTGTTACAATGAGATGGTTAATATACTTTATAAAAACAACAAGGAGTCTGGTGGCACCTTAAAGACTAACAGATTTATTTGGGCACAAGCTTTCGTGGGTAAAACACCACTTCTTCAGATGCAATATACTTTATGTATGAGGAACTGACCTCCTCAGCAGAGATCACTGGGCCAAACTGACCACTGGCATAAGCTGGCACAACTGCACTGATGTCAAAGGAGCTGAAACAGCTTAAACCATTGATGAATTCAGCCCATAATGTTTACTGTAGACTGCTGTATTTTTATAAATCCTGCTCATTTTAAAGTCCATCTTCAACAGAGTACAGCAGATAAGATGACTTGTTCTGAGCAGAAACAGACTCAGGGCTTGTCTACACTGGCAATTTACAGCACTGCAACCTTCTGGCTCCAGGGTGTGAAAAAACATCCACCTGAGTGGAGCAAGTTTCAGCGCTGTAAAGTGCCAGTGTAGACAGTGCACCTCTACGCCCCTCGTGGAGGTGGCTTTAGCATTGCCAGTGTAGACTAGCCCTCAGACTTGAAAGGTACATCTTCATTTTTTAAGGTGTTGGGATTCCAAAACTGGATCTGTATTTCACAGCCAGCCCCTTCGTTATAATAGATCAAGCACCACAACTAGACATCTCTGAACTTGTGCAGCCCCAGAATTTAGGGAGGTTCAGATAAATTTACAAGAAAAATATGGTCCAAACCCAAATGTCTTCTAATGAAAAAAGCCACTGTATACCCACTGAAGACAACAGGGTTGCATGGAGGGCAAAATTTAATCATTTGACTAGGGGAAAAAATGTATAAATTAAAAGCAAAACACTTAAGAGGAAGGATAGTCTTCGGGTTAGGGCAAGACTTAAGGTTAGACTGGGACTCAGGAGATTAGGTTTCAATTCCTGGCTCTGACACGAACTTCTTTTGGGCAAATCACTAAATTTCTCGGTGTCTCACTTCCTCATTTGCAAAATGGGGAAAACATCCTTCCTGTGTCTGTTTTATTTATTGAGACTGTAAGCTCTTCAGGACAGGGACTGTCTTCTTATGTGTATGAACAATGGGGCCCCAACATTGGTTGGAGTCTCTTGGCACCACTGTAATATAAATAAAGTACTACCAAAACTCCAGAAAGCCTGAGGAAGTCACAATTCATTTTTATCCTTCCTCTTGATTTCATCACCAATCTAGCATGGGAAGTGCCCTGAAAGTGGTTATGATAAATTCGTTGGAGAAATCTTTGTTGTATTTCACCATAAAATATAAGTCAAAATATTTTAAAACACCACAGATGATATAGTGGAACCTGCACATGAAGGTTCTAAAATATATATTTTGTGCAGTCACAGAAACTTGGAGATGTCAGGGCAAGTTTTAGAAAATACAAATAAAAAAAATTAAGAACAATATTGGTACCATTTCACTCTGAGCCGTAAACTTAAATTCTTAATTGAAGCTCTTAGCTTTTGGAAACTTGACTACATGAAATAAATGAAATAGCAATGAAGAAGTACCAGCATGATGCATAGCATGATGCCTTTCCAGAGAGCACGCTCATTTTATTAGAATATACAAGAAGTTCAGATTACATATATGCAATGATTGGTCTGTCAAAAACTAAGTAAAATATGGACTACCATGGAGGGCTAAAGAGATCAAACTTCTGACTGGATTACAATTATTTTTTAATACTTGAAAGTAAGTATAAAAGTGGTGCTTTGTCTGTGGTAAAAATTCAAGTATATGGTCAAGATTTTCATCCTTAGGTGTTTAAAGTAAGGTCCCTAAATCCATACTTAGCACCTAAACAAAACTAGATGGATTTTCTGAGAACCTCCAACACCCACAGATTTTAAGAGAACAGTAGGTGCTCAGAACCCAGTTTAATATACGTGTCTTACACAGCCTAATTGGAAAGTGTTTGCCAGAATCTAATTAACCCATCCTCTACATGCATAGGTGCTGGAATTAGGGGTGTTGGGGATGCTACCACACACCCTGGCTTGAAGTGGTTTCCATTATATACAGGGTTTACAGTTTGGTTAAATGGCTCTCCGCACCCCCACTATAAAAATTGTTCCAGCACCCCTGTCTGTGTGTTTAGAAAGAAGAAATTTTATTTCCACTTCAATTTGTTTTTATAGCCTCTCCCTTTTTCAACACAATTGTCTCATGTACCAGCCATCTTGGATTAGTTATAGTCACAGACATTACACTTCTAGTGGGATATTCACAACTAACTGCTGCAGTTGTATTTGTGTTTTTGGTAACTGAAGACTATTTTGCAAAAATGAAATATGCATTGCTATAATTGATTCCAAGGTAATTTCCTCTCCCAAAATATCAAGGCGTCCCCCTGTTTTCCTGACAACCTGATCTCCTCATCCTCCCACACAACATACAGCCTAGACAACAGTACCACTAGAAATATCCTCTCAGACAGATTAGTGAACTTTAAAAAAAAAAAAAACAACCAAACACAATAATATAATCTTGAAAGGTGCATGTGTCTGATCATAGATCACTACTAACAGGAACAGTGAAAACAGAGACTTCATATTTGGTGGCTTTGTTCTTCAATAGGCCTTTTGTTCCCAGACTACTTTAAAGAAAGATTAAGTTTTCCAAGGAAACACAAGTTGATCTTGTCATCTCTCAGGACTAACAATTTGTGAACATGAAACAAAGAGAGACTTTCAATTACTTCAAAAACACAACTCCTAGTGCAAAAGGTTTTGGAAACGGAATGGCAATTAACCAAGACAAGATGACGCAATCTTCTAGAAGACTCGTTTTCAGTGCACTTTGAGAACCATCTCAGAGTACATGGCATACTGAAAACTACTGAATGCTAAGGAGAGGAAAAGTATTTACTTAGCTTAGTGTACAACGTAGGCTAGTGAAAACAGTAAATATTTTCTTCTAAAGGACGTGGATCGCATCTTCACAATTGTGATACTCAGCATATGTCACTGAGTTACTGCAACCACGATTTCTCCAAAGCAGACTTGCCTAAAGTGCTTGATTTTTCTTTTGTCAAGGTCTCTAACGGTGCTCACTGACTGGGGCACCTTAAGTGGTTTTGGGGCTTGCAGAGTCTGGCTACATACTGTATCATGATCTTTGCGTTGTCTCCAATGTTGTAACGTACTTCTGCTCTCCCCAGAGGATAACTAGGTGGCACCACAAATATCAAGAAAATAGGACTGCAATATTAGCAGGTACCAACAGAAGACTGCTTCCACTCAAGTGTGAACAGGTCGTATCTTAACATGCTTGTATTGTTCTTTGTCAACTTGTTTAAAAGAGGGTTTTTAAAAAGAAAAGGGGACACATTTGGTGCAGGGCTATGTAGAAAGGGCACTATAAAATGTATAAATTCCAATTAAAATACTGAGCCTTTGAATTACAAGGCTGTACTGTGGTGCAGTAGAAGCTACTTTCCAATATTAAACAGTTCTCTCATTCACAGGCAATAAGATGTAATATTAAATCCACAGCTAGAATTTTGAAAGAAATCTAAGGGAGTTAGACAGCCAAATCGCATTGCATTTTGGTGGTATCTGGGAGTTTAATACCCTTAGAATCCTTCCAAAATCCCAGCCCATGCTAGCAAGGTTATTAAATTGAGCATCAAACCTAACAGGACCAAATTTTTCAGCAAAACCACTTTGAATTAGATATCCAGTGAATGACTAAGCCTGCTAAATAACTAAAACTTCTGGCTCAACCATATACAGTATGTCAATGTCATATGAAGGATGAAGCCATCTGAAATATCCCATAAAGGCACAGTTCTATCGGCAGAAAATAGGTTTACTGAACACCTGTAATAGGAGTGTAACAAGTTCTACAGGGCAGGTTACATTATTTTTTCTTTCCCATTGTGCTCCTTCGCTCCCAAAAATCATACTGATGAAGTTATCTGACATTTCAAGTTTGATACCATTAATTACTATGCACCAATCAGTTCTCATGTTCCATTTTGTTTTAATAAAAAACATCCACATCCACTATTGACTCTTACCTATTGCTTGGAAGGGAATCCGAGACTGCTGAGCTGCTATTATTAGCAGACCCTGCTCGTGTATTTACCTGCAGGCAGGGAAAGAATCTCTATCAGTCGTTTGCGTTCAGAGGACACCATTCTAATTAACCTGTAATTTGCCATGAATTTCTCATTTCACTATGAAGGTTAATTAGCTTGTTGCTAGGCATACCCATCATTGAGGTCTTGTCTGTATGTAGGTTAGGATACTATATAACTGATGGGTTTCAGTATACTATTTCCTTACATTTTAAATCCTTAATTAAATAATACAGAAAAACAGAAATACGCAGTAAGACTGCCATTTTATTCCCTTTAAGACATGCATTAAGAGATAAACAATCATTTTATACAAATTATCCGATAGTTTCCTGCAATTCAGAATGGAGAACATATGTATGATTACAGTAGAAAGTTAGTAAGTATATATGAATGAATTGAATAAATGTCCCGAAAGGATTTCATTGCAACTTGGTTGTGTGCTTGACAGGTTATATAAATTAATTAAATCAAATGAATATGGTGTTTCTCCCTTCAAAAGACCTCTTTGCAAATTGGTACTAATAGCAGAGTTAATATGTAAGAAGCTTATTAACAAAGGGAAGAAACAAAACACATTTCAGTTTTTAATACAACTGTATACAACACTCAGATATTGCAGCCAATACGAAGCAGATGAATCTTTGTCCCACACTCATAAAAAAAAAATCTGCTTGTCAGAACTCAAAAAAGTGCAGTTTTATTTGACATTTCAATAAGTGGAACACAGCATTACAAATCCATCTAACTTTACTGAAACAATTATTGAAATTCGTACCTTCAGGCCATGTATGTTGCGTTTCCCAGGAGGCTTGCAGGCTGAAACAGTAATTGACTAAATTGTAGAACACATCAGGGCCATTTACAAATTTGCTCAAAATGAATCTTTTAAAAAGAAATGAGGGTGACACCAAAATTAGCAGCGAGAAATGATTGAAAAGTGCCGCCTAAGACCCAGAGCGGGAACTGTGAGCCAGGATTTTTAACTTGCAGGGACTGAGCATTTATAAATGCTAAGAGCTTTTTGACATTGTCTAATATAAATTAAAATTTCTGCTTAAAACACATCAAAATCAAGATAACTGGGCTAAAATGATTAGATTCATTTCTTAATTCAAATACCTTCACTATCTTCTTTTGCTTACCTACATGATGTACTGAAGTTAACTAAATTCTTTTAGAGAGACTTTGTTTTAGTTATGTTGACAAACAGGCCACTGTGTGTTTTAACGTGGGAAAACCTGGTTGGGGAACAAAGTTCAAAGACCAAGGAAGCAGACGATTGAATGCATTAAATATAGAATAAAAGATGATGCATTATTTGTTTACACGCAAATCCTGACATCTTTTTATGATGTCTAGCTTTAAAGATGAAGTCCTACTTGGGAAAAGGTATTTTCTTAAAGCCCCTTAAACAATATATTACCACGGTTTTTCCATTCAGTGGATGTGCCTTTGTCAAATGTTAAAACCACACAGGCTTCTAGCTACATGTTACAGACAATTCCCATTTTAAAACTACAGTGCTCTACAAATTGTACGTTAAAGGGCCTGTCAATTTTGATTGATTGTCTGGGAAGGGATGAATTTGATTTTTCTCTCAGATGCACATGTATTTCACTCCATTTTTTGACAGCAGGAAACAGTGCTATTTATTAGTCAAAAGGACACAGATGATAGTTATTAAACACATCAGCTAGGCCAGGCTGTGTGCATTAGAAATTACCATTATATTCTTAAAGAAGCTAAATATTATTTCACCCAGGATTGGGGAGGAGGGAAATGGATAAATTTTTAGAGTAAATTTAAAGTTTACCAACCAATTTAGTTTACATTTCTTCAGAAATGGAAATATGGAAATTAACATTTTGAACAAACAATAAAAGACATGTCAAATGTCATTTGCCCTGATGCCTGAAACACCATGCTTTGGTAACAAAATTCATAGTGTTTGAATAAGAAGTGCACTGTCCATAAACACTGTAATAAGTTATTTGTTTACCATGAATTAAAGAATGGATAGTATTTAATTAAAATATTTTTCTCCTGAGCTACCACTGTAAGCAGAATTAAGACAACTGTTGTGAAAGGTTGAAGCATTCTTCAAAGAAACCCTTTATCTAGGTTTTTGCTGAAGAAGTGATCGGACCTTAAAACACAAAAATATATAATCAGTGGAGAGTATGGAAAATATAAGCTTTCAGAGCGGTTAAAAAAATACAAAAAAGAGTCACCCACTGGCAAAACAAATATATATTTTTGATGGGTTTGAAAAAAATCTGGCAATTATTATTTATATAGCATTTTACATCATAGGTAAAATATACTAAATACAAATTTGTTACCCTCAAGAGCTTATAATATGTAACAGGTGCAGCACAGTTAAGGCAACAATGCATGGCACATAGACATCAGTGCTGGCTGGTTTCATGGAACAGGCTGGTTTTCAGAAACGATTTTATTACAGAGTAGCACTGGAGAGCCTTCCTCAAAAAGGTTAAAATGATGTCAGGAAACGAGACGAGGGGCTTGTATGTATAGGATCTAGTGCGGACAGTGAGGTAGGGAGGAGTGGAACTGTGAAGAATTTTGAAAGAAAAAGAGAAGCTCAAATTACATGCAGAAAAGGTAGATGACACTAGGAAGACTCAAAAAGCAGTGGGAAGGGAGACATGGCCAAAAGGACAAGAAAGGAAAGTGTTTTTGTTAGGACAGTTTTGGACAGATGGAAGAGAAGAGCCTGGGCTAGAGCACTGGTTGGAAAAAAAAGAGGGGAACGGGCACTTGTTCAGCTACTGTAGAGGAAGAAGCAGCAGGACTTAGTGGGAGCTTGGATGTGAGAGAGGCAGAAAAATTAGTCAGAGATGACAGCAAGGTTACAAGCATAGCAACAGGGAGAACAGAGGGGTTAACAGAGAAACTTTGGGAGGAAGGAGAAGAAACTCGGCTTTGGACTGGCTCAGCCTGAGGTGGTGGCAAGCCATCTAAGAGGAGATGGCATGACTGGACAAAGGGTGAAAGATCACAGGTGGAAATGGAGATCGGCAAGTCGTCAGCCCAGAGGTGATAACTGAATCCAAAAGATCAAAGAATATCGCCCAAAAAAGGCATACATGGAAGAGAGAAGAGGCACTCCCATGGAGAGGGACAGCAGGAACCACAAGGCAGGTAGTGAAGGAATGGTCCAAAAGGCAAACTTATAGAACATAAAGTCTGATTATTTGTAACCTCCGTGTGGCCCTTTGGGGACTCAGCCGTGAAAGGTACTGAACAACTTCCAAGCAACAACCACTGATTTCAAAGTGAAATGACAATACTCAGCCCTTTTGAGCTGTTCAGCCCCTTGAAGACTCAGCTGCCAAAGTAGCATATACTCTGTCCAATTGCAAAAGAGAAAATATTGAAATCTCATGTGGCCATCACAAAATATGCAACAAGGGGCTCTTGAACCTTCTTCACACAACTCCAAACAAGGGGATGTGTCATGAGTGCTCTAATTTCCCAAGATATTAAATAGGCCTGTGGTCTTGTTCAGGGAACGTGTGTGCGCGCATGTGTACGTACACACTAGATCAGGGGTCGGCAACCTATGGCATGCGTGCCAAAGACGGCACACGAGCCGATTTTTAATGGCACACTGCTGCCTGCCGAGTCCCAGCCGCCGGCCCCGCTCAGCCCGCTGCCGAACCCAGGCCGGGACCTCAGCAGGCAGCAGCGAGCCATTAAGAATCCTGCCCCCCCCCGCCCCCCGGGGCAGGGTGAAGAAGCTTGGTTCCGCCGGCTGCTGCTGCAGAGCAGACAAGCTCCCCTCTCCCCCGCCTCTTCCCCCAGTGTGCAGGGTCCTGCCCTTCCTCCTCCCCTGCCTCTTCCCCCAGCATGTGGGGTCCTGCCCCTCCTCCTCTCCCTCCCCGGCTGATAGCCCTTGCGAGGGAGGGGGAGAAGCGAGCATGCTCACTGCTCTGAGGAGGAGGCAGAGAAGAGGTGGGGACAGGGCCATGGGAGTGGCGGGGAAATCAGGGCACATCCCCTCCAGCCCCCTGCCATCAGCTGCTCAGGGCAGGGGGCTGGGAGCACTCCCACGACCCCACAGCCCCAGCCTTCTGCCCTGACCCCTGCACCCCCCCACACCCTCCCAGCCCTCTGTCCTGACCCCTGCACCCCCCTCACACACACGCCCAGCCTCCTGCCCTGACCCCTGCAGCCCCTCACACACACCCAGCCCTGGCTCCTGCACCCCCTCACATGCCCCCAGGCCTCTGCCCTGACTCCTGCACCCTCCACACACCCTCCCAGCCCTCTGCCCTGACCCCTGCACCCCCCTCACACACATCCAGCCCTGGCTCCTGCACCCTCCTCACACACACCCAGCCCCCTACCCTGACTCCTGCACCCCCACACATACCTAGCCCCCCCACACCGCATGTCCTGAATCTTGCACCCCCCACATTCCCACCCCCACCCCAAGCACCAAACGGGAGCTCCTGCACACCCCCCCACACACATTCCCACCTGCACCCGTCGCACCAAATGGGAGCTGCCTAGGTAAGCACTCCACCCCCAAACCTCCTGCCCAAACCCTGAGCCCCCCGTCCCTCCTCATTCTAGCTCCTGGCCAGACCCTGCACCCCAACCCCCAGCCTGCTCCTTCACCCCCAGCCCTGTTCTCAGCACACTCCCCCCCTCAGCTCAGTGCAGAGAGAGGAAGAGAATGGGCTAGAACCAGGGAGAAGGTAGGTACCCACTCTATGTGGGCAGGGCCGGGATCACAGACCGGCAGCGGGCTGAGCGGGGCCGGCAGCCGGGAACCTGGGTGGCAGGAGCCGGCGGACAGAACCCCAGACTGGCAGTGGGCTGAGTGGCAGCGGGCTGAGCCACTCTGCCCGCTGCTGGTCTGGGGTCCCGGCCACCGGCCCCGCTCAGCTCGCTGCTGGTCTGGGGTTCTGGCTGCCGGCGTAAGATCAGCATTTTAATTTAATTTTAAATGAAGCTTCTTAAACATTTTGAAAACCTTGTTTACTTTACATACGACAATAGTTTAGTTATATAATATATAGACTTATAGAGAGAGACCTTCTAAAAAATGTTAAAATATATTACTGGCACGCGAAACCTTAAATTAAAGTGAATAAATGAAGACTCGGCACACGACTTCTGAAAGGTTGCAGACCCCTGCACTAGATACTACACTACCCTGATACCTCATTACAATGTGTGAATGCAAATGCAGCTATAAACAGGTAAGAGTGAGTGAGTGAGTGTGTGTTTATGTACTACACACATACACACTTCCTTCTTTATAGCTGCATTTGTACTCAGAAAACCCACTATAACAGCGAGGAATTAATCTAGTGATGCATGAGCTCTTTCCATGCTAGAATTTACAAGAATCCCTCTGCTATTTCAGCCCCTGCTAGACTGAGATGCAAAAGTCTCAATATTTCTCCTTTAAGCATCTTCCCATAGCAGCTCACTAACCTACCACCAGAGACAGCCTCCTTTTGAGACCTTAATAGCATGTGTTAGAAAGGCCTGTTGGTTAGCTGCCCAATTAAAACTTCAGAGAGTTATAAGTAATGAAAGTCTAGAATATTTAATTGGGAACTCATAGTATGATTATTTGTATAGTATCAGTTAACAGAGAAGATTTTAATTCTTAATTATTTCAATTAATTTATTGCTGGGAGATTTACTTGGAGAATTTAAACCTTATCCATTTCCTCAATTAAGAACCACAGATGCAGAGACTAGATACTGAGAACATTTGAATTAGAAGGGTTATGTAATATGCTATTCTTTTTAACCATTACCTGAGTTCTCAGAGAAAAGTACATATCCAAAATCCAAATAGTTGCCTATGATTTTGTTTTGGACCTAGTAAATCTTATTTTAATAGCAACCCAGCACAAAAGCATGTGATTAAGTCTTCTGAATTCAGGAGAGCACTTGAGCACATACTAAGTGTTGTGCTGATCAGAGATACTTTCTTCAATCAGTGCCTACATAACTGGGTATTTTCTGTGTATAAAACTCCATTATTTTGATTCTGTCACCAACTGCCAACAGCTCAACAAGGGTCATAAGAAGCAACCAGAACCTGAGTTATTCAACTGCTTTGGCTTTGAATAGACACAAACTATTCCACCACCAAATTTTTTTTTTAAATGTACGTAAATATGTACTATGCAAACTAAACTTGTCAGTTTAATTTACTCCAGTAAATAAGCTATTTTATGTGCAATAACTAGTTTTCACTACAATCCTGACAATACTTAATTATTTTATCTAAATTAAGAGGTAAACTTCATATTATGTGCATTTAAACCTTCTGAAAACATAACTGTTGATGAAACATCTTACTGATATAATCATTGCTAATTAGAAGTTGTTAAGCATTACCTCTTGGATATATCTGCAAAGGTTCTATTAACTGTCCATTTACTTGCTGTTCCATTACAGTGGTATAATACTGCAAAGAGATTACAGAGATTATTCAATAACATATGAATAGTAGTAATCGTGTTATAGGTTGTTGAATTCATGGTATTTTTTAGGGTTTAAAAATTGCAGTTACACGTATCAGCCTCCAAAATACATTCCCACTGTTTGTACTGTCCACACAACAAAACAACTATGAAAGAACATTAAGCAAAGGGTAATGATAATCAGTAATACATTGACTCCAGAGGAGCGGTCTACTACTGTACCGTAGGACCATCACAGGTTCAGGCTTATCTGACATCTACATCATCATCAAATAAAGAGAACATTAACAAAATGTGCAGCAGTAAGTAAATTGGGAGTAATTGTGAAAATTGGTTAGGAGACAGAAATAATACAAAGGAACCAAGAGAGATTAGAAACAAACAAACAAAACACAATGAAATTAAACCTGGAAATATACCAACTACAGTATTTGTGGAAAAATAATTCAAAACAGAAAAAGCAAATGGGGAAGAGAAACCTGGGAAGTAGTCATTCTGAATGAGACCAATGGATGACAATGGACATACAATTGAAAGTTAGCCATGAATTGCCAATATGATATGAAACAGTAAATGCGGCTTTGGGCTGCATAACCAAAGGTATCACTCCACACAAATCAGAGAGGTAATATGGTCCCTGTGCGTGGGGCTCCAGAGCAGCGGCACTTACAACATAACGTCCACAGCTCTTAGCATTTAATTACCAGAAAGACATTGTCAAGTTAGGCGGACCTCAGACCACAGCCCCTGACTTTGTAGTGGCTGGAGTGAGCAGTTGATGAGACAGCTACCATATACACATAAATACAAGTTTGGCAAAGAGATGACAACAAGGCTACATAACAGTCTGTAAATATTTGAAGGCCATGAACACCAAGCATGGAAGGGAAATAGCACGGTAGGAGAAGAGTTACTGAGTAATGGGTGAAAAATAAGGAAAGGGGACATTTAGGCTGGAGATCTGGGAATATCTCTTTGCCTTTAGAAAAAATGTCCCCTGGGAAATGTCGGAAGCTCCATTACATGGGACACTGAAGAACAACACTAGACAAAACACCGGAACATGTACTTTAAGAAACAATCCTGCTATGGCAAGGAGATTGACCTCACTGGTTTTTGCCAATGCATCTCTCTGACTATGGGAAGTGTTGAGAATTCAAAGCACAGTACGAAGCATGTTCCAACTGCAACTTACCTATCTTAAGAACAAAAATGTTGACTGTGAGTCAGATCTTCAGCCAGTGTAAGTCAGCATAGCTCCACTGACTTTGTTGCTCATTTTCACCACCTGAGGGTCTGGCCCGAAGATTTTAGAATGATAGTGTTCTCAGATGAATATTTTATGATGCTGTTACCTATGCTGACACTACTTAACCTAAACAGAGAATACTGTATATCTGTATGGTGTCAGGTATCAGTGTTCTGATCATACCAATGACTTACCATAAAACAAACTTTTTTGACGTTTACATAATGCAAATCAACGTAAGGATTCGTTTATTAATTGTTATGTAAATAGTTTTCTTTCATCTTGTTATGGAATGCCATCAAATTAAGTATATAAAGGGAGCAACTACATGAATATAGTGAGCACAGGCTGTAAGACAGGTCACTAAGATTGCTTTAGTGCACAATACATGCTTTCGTTGCGTAAAATCATACATGCCTTCACAAAACTGAATTCTGGAAGCTTCAAGTCTTCTAGTTTCACCTTCAGACACAGATTTCTTTACAGCTGATTACAAACTTAGTCCTGATCTCAGTGTGGCTCTGAGTGAACACAAAAGTCAGCATGTGCAGACCCACTTGAAGGATTGGGGCCCTATTTCAATGTTCCTTTACAGTTCTAAGATTCTAACCTGCTAAGAAAGAGAAGGCATTTGCTATCTCCACATTTCTCTCGTATGAGAATGGACAGGAAAAACACTCCTCCTGTAAAGTGTTAATAGGGGAGAAAACTATTGGAGGTGTTGGGTCGTTAGCCCCATCCATGCATGATATAAAAGCATGTTTGAAGGGCTATCTGGGTCAAGATTACTGTACACTTCTCTTAAATAATCCCGCTACACATGCTCCCACTGTGCTTATACAGAGTAAAGTTATTAATTGCAAAAATATACAATTTTAAAATGATCAAGAGATCTTTGCAGGAAGAAAGGGAACTATCCCTGTAGACTTATTTTATATCACAGGGTAATGAATAACAAGTTAAGATCTTTGCCCACCCCCGACCCTCCCCCAAAGGCAGCTAGCATCTAAGAGCCACGGGGCTATAAAAGATTGCTCTGCTTTCTAGCAGACCAAAGCTGTAAAGAAAATGTGTTTCCTTACTTTTAGTAATATGCCAGGACCCCAAGACATATACATATAGTATAAGCACATACTACATACTCTCTGGAATAATAAACTAAACCAAATGTTCAAGAGACTACGCTTCTTTAGAAAAAAATAGTACTGTAGCCTTCTCCATTACTCAGTGATGACAAGTAAATGAAATATCAATCATGTCAGCTGTCAACCTTTTCGGACAGCAATAACTGTTAACAAGTAGTCTGGAAAAATTCTCCGAAAATGATTTGTCCTCCACATACGAGTATTTCAGTTTCCATGGAAAATTAAGATGCCAGTGGCTATTTGGAACATTGTTCAGGTACTTTTAAATGGAAAATTTGCCAGTTATTGATCCAGAGCATGTACCCCTTGCTTCCAGAAGGCTGCAAGCAACTTTCCAATCAGTGGCTGTCAAAAAAATTACTGCCTTTTTATACTGATACAAGACAACAGTGGTAGTGTAGATCCACTGCAACTTAATATCTTTCTTTAATTAACTGCTATGTATAATAAGAAAATAATTTCAATTACCATCTTACAATATTTCCATAAATATAATGCAAACTCTCTTTGTGTATTACAAAGCAAATTAATTACAGAGCTGATTGAAAACTGTGCTGATGGTCAAGTTCACAAACAAATAACCTCAATGATAAAAGGGTTATAACAGATACAAAGCAACTTTTCCTACCACAAAACCTTGCATGCATGGAAGGGACCTGTATTCTCATTTCATTATTTAATCTGAATTACAAAATAATTCACTCACTTTCCTTTTCCAAAACCTTTAGTGTGTTGACGGCAAAATGAACCATGTCAGTGTTCTTGGAAAGACGTTAGCAGCTTCCCAACCCTACAAACATTTGCTACCAGGCCCAGCCATTACCATGAGTGCCTTAGAATGTATGCTATAACAGAGCTACTCTCTGCAGTCCATTCTCCCAGCATGCAATTTACAAGAACTCTCAAAATTTCAGTATTTTAGGGTAGCTAAATCTTACCTACATCATTTGGTAATCAGCCCCAGTGATGATGATGGCCAGCAGCCCCTTTAACCATCAGTTTTTTTGTTTTTAAGGGATTTTTTGCTTTGGTTGTTTGTTTTCGTTTTATTGCATTATTTTTTGAGAAGAAGGTAGCACGCCCTGCAAAAAGATTATCCCCAACTCTGCCGGCAAGGCAGATGGATGTCCACAGAGTTATAACAACCTCACTTCCAGGAACAAGAACAAGTAATTTTATTGTCTCCACTATTTTCTTTAAGATTATGGCAGATTCATTCCCACTCTTGGAGACTAAAAAGCTCCAGGATGTTTTTATAAGCCACCAAACAACAGACAGACTGCTAGAATGTGAAACCATCATGTGCATCACTGAAACAGCCAACTGTTGTAAAACATCAGAGACAAAACAGGTAGAAACAAAATGGCTCAGACTGGAACAAGATTATTTATAGGCATCCCATAAATCTTAAGGCATTTGGGAGGGCAAAAGAATTGGGCACTTACAATTGCTAACATGCTGAAATTTCAACAATAGGCCTGGATTCATGCCAGAATGATGAACCTGCAAAGTAGTGATTTGTAAAACTGTGCTGGAAAAAAATGCAAGTATCCTTATCGTATCATGTCAATAAACCCAGAAATACAACAAGGAGTCTGTTGGCACCTTAAAGACTAACAGATTTATTTGGGCATAAGCTTTCATGGGTAAAAAACCCACTTCTTCAGATGACACAGATGACACAGACTAACACGGCTACCCCCAATACTTGACACTAATAAACCCAGAGATTTCTTGAGGATTATCAATGAATAGATTGGTTATAGACAGATCTCATGGGAAAGTATCATTATTGAGCCAGTAGAATAATAAAGAAAAAGCTGTAGAATCCAAAAATTTTACCCCACTGCGGATAAAATTCTTTTAATATCAGACTTGCAAGAAGATAGTCTGGTCTCTTCAGAATGCAAAGGCAAGTGAGGGAAGGTTGGGTGGGAAAAAGGTTTAATTCATCATCTCCTTAGAAGATCTGAACCTTACAAATAGGTGAATTGGCATCTGGAACCTGAAGTTCTTTTACTCTCCTGGCTTAAGTCACTGACATTAAGAATAACATCTCACAGTGAAACTGGAGCACTTGGTATTCAGTAATAGAAGGAATGCTTAACAAGGAACACTGCATAGAAGTTCCCAGAAGTAATCTCCTCAGATATCAAAAGATCATGGCCTAGCAAAGAAAGCCTTCTGCATGTTACTAAAACGAACTGGGGCAATGAATGCGTACGTATGAAGCCTGTAACCCACACAGAGACAGGCACAGGAACATGACTTATGCTGACAAGTCTTCCATCATATGTTCTAGTCTAATTCCTTACAATTGTCATTAGAAATGACTGAAGTGATTTTCAAAAACTGTTATGATCTGATGATTTTAAGGCATTTTGATCTCGAGCAAGACTCCGAGGGAACACAGTGCAGAATACTGGGTAAACCACTTTTGTAGTGCTGAAACCATACTGGCTTGCTAATTCCCTGTGGCACTTGGAACTACAGCCAGCTGTCTTCAATCTGATAATACTTGAAAACTCCAGTGTCATCAGACATTGAGGATCAAAGCTACAATGCAAGTGCAACTGTCAAGGTTCCTCCCCCACTCTGAACTCTAGGGTACAGATGTGGGGACCTGCATGAAAAACCTCCTAAGCTTATCTTTACCAGCTTAGGTCAAAACTTCCCCAAGGTACAAAATATTCCACCCTTTGTCCTTGGATTGGCCGCTACCACCACCAAACTAATACTGGTTACTGGGGAAGAGCTGTTTGGACGGGTCTTTCCCCCCAAAATACTTCCCAAAACCTTGCACCCCACCTTCCTGGACAAGGTTTGGTAAAAAGCCTCACCAATGTGCATAGGTGACCACAGACCCAAACCCTTGGATCTGAGAACAATGAAAAAGCATTCAGTTTTCTTACAAGAAGACTTTTAATAAAAATAGAAGTAAATAGAAATATAGAAATCCCCCCTGTAAAATCAGGATGGTAGATATCTTACAGGGTAATTAGATTCAAAAACATAGAGAACCCCTCTAGGCAAAACCTTCAGTTACAAAAAAGATACATAGACAGATATAGTTATTCTATTCAGCACAATTCTTTTCTCAGCCATTTAAAGAAATCATAATCTAACACATACCTAGCTAAATTACTTACTAAAAGCTCTAAGACTCCATTCCTGGTCTATCCCCGGCAGAAACCAGCATATAGACAGACACACAGACCCTTTGTTTCTCTTCCTCCTCCCAGCTTTTGAAAGTATCTTGTCTCCTCATTGGTCATTTTGGTCAGGTGCCAGCGAGGTTACCTTTAGCTTCTTAACCCTTTACAGGTGAGAGGAGATTTCCCCTGGCCAGGAGGGATTTCAAAGGGGTTTACCCTTCCCTTTATATTTATGACACGCCCCCCAAATCTCAGCTAGGGTGAAACACTGGCTGGGATTTCTTCCTGGAGCTCTAGGAAAAACAGAGTTAATAAGACACATGCATCTCTAAATATACTACCAAGTACATAAAGACTAACAATATTTTCCACATCTCAAGGACAATTTTAACCAGTTGATTCTGGGAAACTTTCACGGGAGAGTGCATCAGCCACTTTTTTAGAAGCTCCTGAGATGTGTTGGATGTCGAAATCAAAATCTTGGAAAGCTAAACTTCACCGAAGAAGTTTTTTGTTAGTTTCCTTGACGGTGTGAAGCCACTTCAGTGCAGCATGGTCGGTTTTCAGGTGGAAATGCCGTCCCCAAACATATGAAAGCTTTTCCAGAGCGTAGACAATGGCGTAACATTCTTTTTCAGTGACTGACCAGTTGCTTTCCCTCTCAGACAGTTTTTTGCTGAGAAACACTACAGGGTGGAATTCTTGATCAGGTCCTTTCTGCATTAAAACTGCTCCCACACCACGCTCGGACGCATCTGTGGTTACTAGGAACGGTTTGTCAAAGTCTGGGGCCCTTAGTACAGGGTCAGACATGAGTGTCGCTTTAAGCTTGTTAAAGGCCTTCTGACACTTTTCGGTCCACTGAACGGCATTTGGCTGTTTCTTTTTGGTTAGGTCTGTCAGTGGGGCGGCGATTTGGCTGTAGTGCGGTACAAATCATCTGTAATAACCGGCCAAGCCTAAGAAGGATTGAACCAGTTTCTTTGACTTTGGGACAGGCCACTTTTGGATAGCATCCACTTTGGCCTGTAGGGGGCTGATAGTTCCTTGACCCACCTGGTGTCCAAGGTAAGTCACTCTGTTTAGGCCTATTTGACACTTCTTAGCCTTAACAGTTAGTCCTGCCTCCCTTATGCGCTCAAGGACTTTTTGTAGCTGTTCCAGGTGGTCTGCCCAGGAATCCAAAAATATGGCCACATCGTCAAGATAGGCGACTGCATATTCTCCTAATCCTGCCAGGAGACCATCTACAAGTCTTTGGAAAGTGGCGGGTGCATTTCGCAGCCCGAAAGGGAGTACATTAAATTCATACAGCCCGAGATGTGTGGTGAAGGCTGACCTTTCCTTGGCAGATTCATCTAGCGGTACCTGCCAGTACCCCTTCGTTATGTCCAAGGTAGAGATGAACTGGGCCCGTCCCAGTTTCTCTAATAGTTCATCTGTGCGTGGCATTGGATAGTTGTCTGGGCGAGTTACAGCATTTAGCTTACGGTAGTCCACGCAAAAACGTATTTCCCCGTCTGGTTTGGGAACTAGAACCACTGGAGATGCCCATGCACTTTCAGAGGGGCGGATTACACCCATCTGTAACATATCCTGGATCTCCCGTTCTATAGCAGTTTTAGCTTGAGGAGAAACCCGGTAAGGTTGGACCCTAATTGGGTGAGCATTACCTGTGTCAATAGAGTGGTATGCCCATTCAGTCAGTCCTGGGGTGGCTGAGAACGTTGGCGCGTAGCTAGTGCACAGCTCCTGGATCTGCTGTCGCTGCATACGCCCAAGGGTCATGGAGAGGTTCACCTCTTCCACACCACCACCACATTTCCCTTCGTAGTAGACACCTTCGGGCCACTCAGCTTCGTCTCCTCCCTGGGCTGTAAACTGACAAACCTTTAATTCTCTGGAATAAAAGGGCTTTAGAGAATTAATATGGTACACCTTAGGCTTTCGGTTGGAGGTGGGGAATGCTATGAGATAATTAACAGCTCCCAGGCGCTCCTGGACCGTGAATGGCCCTTCCCACGATGCTTCCATTTTATGGGCCTGGAGCGCCTTAAAGACCATGCCCTGGTCCCCTACTTTGAAGGAAGGCTCTCTGGCATGTTTACCATACCAGGCTTTTTGCTCTTTTTGAGCATCCTGTAAGTTTTGTTTAGCAAGGGCTAAAGAGGTTCGGAGGGTGTTTTGTAGGTTGGTTACAAAGTCCAGAATGTTAGTTCCTGGAGAAGGTGTAAATCCCTCCCATTGCTGCTTCACCAACTGCAATGGCCCCTTAACCTCACGGCCATATACAAGTTCAAATGGGGAAAACCCTAAACTGGGGTGTGGTACAGCTCTGTAGGCAAAGAGCAACTGCTGCAACACTAGGTCCCAATCATTGGAGTGCTCATTTACGAATTTACGTATCATGGCCCCCAAAGTTCCATTAAACTTCTCCACCAGGCCATTTGTTTGATGGTGGTAAGGAGTGGCAACCAAGTGATTTACCCCATGAGCTTCCCAAAGGTTTTCCATAGTTCCTGCCAGGAAATTAGTCCCTGCATCTGTGAGGATGTCGGAGGGCCAACCTACCCTGGCAAAAATGTCTGCTAGTGCCTGGCACACACTTTTAGCCCTGGTGTTGCTTAGAGCTACTGCTTCCGGCCATCGGGTGGCAAAATCCATGAAAGTCAGTATGTACTGCTTTCCTCTGGCTGTCTTTTTCGGAAAACGACCCAGAATATCCACAGCTACTCGCTGAAATGGAACTTCAATGATGGGGAGTGGCTGGAGAGGGGCTTTGACCTGGTCTTGAGGTTTTCCCACTCTTTGGCACACCTCACAAGACTGAACATAGGTAGAAACATCCTTGCCCATTCCCTCCCAGTGGAATGACCCCCCCAAACGGTCTTTGGTCCTGTTCACCCCAGCATGGCCACTAGGGTGATCGTGGGCTAAGCTCAAGAGCTTGGCCCAGTATTTAGTTGGAACTACCAACTGTCTCTGAGGATACCAGTCTTCCTGGTGTCCCCCAGAAAGAGTTTCCTTGTATAAAAGTCCTCTTTCTACAACAAACCTGGATCGATTAGAAGAGCTGAGAGGCGGTGGGTTGCTCCGTGCCGCCGTCCAAGCTCTCTGGAGGCTTTCATCTGCTTCCTGTTCGGTCTGGAACTGTTCCCTTGATGCTGGAGACGACAGTTCCTCATTGGATTGTGGACCTAGGCTTGGTTCCTCTGGAAGCGATATAGGGGATGGAGCTGTTTCTGTTGACTGTGAACCGCTCTCCGCTGGTGCACTATGTTGGGATTCAGGCTCCGGCTGAGCCCTCTTGTGTCGGGTTATCGGCTGCTGCCAGTTCAGGGTCGGTGGGGCCCTCTGGTGTTGAGGTTGCAAGTACTGGATTCAGTGCTGACACTGGGTCTGGTGTTGGTTGTTTGGCTGGTTCCGGTTCTGGGACTGGTTCCGTCTGGGTCTCTGGGACTGGATCCACTACTGCTGTTGCAGACATTGGCCTGGGGTCCGGGTCCATCACCTCTGACCGGGTCCTGATAGAAGTTTCCGGAACAGAGCTAGGCCTCACGGCTTGTCTAGCCTGGCTGCGGGTGACCGTTCCCACCCTCTTGGCCTGCTTCACATGATTGGCCAAGTCTTCCCCCAACAGCATGGGGATGGGATAATCATCATAGACTGCAAAAGTCCACATTCCTGACCAGCCCTTGTACTGGACAGGCAACCTGGCTGTAGGCAAATCCAAAGAGTTGGACTTGAAGGGTTGAATCGTCACTTGGATCTCTGGGTTGATTAAATTGGGGTCCACTAAGGAAGCATGGATAGCTGACACTTGTGCTCCGGTGTCCCTCCACGCGGTGACCTTCTTCCCGCCCACACTCACAGTTTCCCTCCGCTCCAAGGGTATCTGGGACCTCTGGTGTGATTCCGGTGCAATGAACTGTAATCTGTTGGGGTTCTTGGGGCAGTTGGCCTTTACATGCCCCAGCTCGTTACATTTAAAACATCGTCCAGCTGACAGGTCACTGGGGCGAGGGGGGTTGCTGGAGAACGGGGTGGTGGGACGATAAGGGGTCTGGAGGGTTCTTTGGGAGGTAGGTGGGGCTTTGGGCGGCCCCCAGTAATAGGGTGGGGTCTGGGGTTGTCCCTTCTGGTCTCCGCTCCAACTGCGACCAGTATTCTTCTTCTCTGCCACCTCCACCCATCTGGCTCCAATCTCTCCTGCCTCGATTACAGTTTTGGGCTTCCCATCTAGGATGTATCTTTCTATTTCCTCAGGAACACCCTCTAAGAATTGTTCCATTTGCATTAGGAAGGGCAAATTTACTGGAGATTCAACACTTGCTCCTGATATCCAGGCATCCCAATGTTTCACAATGTGGTAGGCATGTCGGGTAAATGACACGTCTGGTTTCCACCTTAGGGCTCTGAACCTCCGACGAGAATGCTCGGGTGTTATCCCCATTCTGACTCTCGCCTTGGATTTAAACAGTTCATACTCGTTCATGTGTTCTCTAGGCATTTCAGCCGCCACCTCAGCTAAGGGTCCACTGAGCTGTGGCCTCAGCTCTACCATGTATTGGTCAGTAGAGATGCTGTACCCAAGGCAGGCCCTTTCGAAGTTTTCTAAGAAGGCCTCAGTATCATCACCTGCCTTGTAGGTGGGGAACTTTCTGGGATGGGAAGTGGTACCTGGAGAAGGA
Source organism: Lepidochelys kempii (assembly GCF_965140285.1). Classification (NCBI taxonomy): domain Eukaryota; kingdom Metazoa; phylum Chordata; order Testudines; family Cheloniidae; genus Lepidochelys; species Lepidochelys kempii. The sequence goes on along the minus strand of NC_136389.1, from coordinate 80,888,021 downwards.
TTGCTAGGGTTTGTTGGTATATTCTGCTGAGCCTTTATCTTCTCCACCTCCTCCACATGCTTCCTCTCTTTTTCCTTCTCCTCCTCCACATGCTTCCTTGCCTCCATTTCCCTCTTGTGGGCAGCCTCCTGTACCTCCTTCTCCAGCCGCATGAGTTCTATCTGTCTTTCATGTTCCCTTTGTTTTTCCTCAGCCTGAAATTTGGCTAATTCCAGCTGTAGTCGAGCCGCAGATTTTGTCATTCTAACCTCTCTGTTTTTAACTAACTTTACACCCGAGGTTTAGAAATAAACAAACAAAACTTGGCTGTAAAATTTTGCTGTGCTGGAATAGAATACCTATTCTCTGATAGTGATTGTCAGCCTACAGAAAAAGACAATTCCCTTGTCTCTGCTCTGGGCCCAAATCAAAGCAAAAAACCTCCAACTACTTGGAAACCTGCTTACCCAGCCCAAAGAAAAAGCAAATGGGTAGAACACACACCCCCTATTTACTTTTAGGAAAAAAAAAAAACTCTGGGTTGGAAGACTGTGAATTTCCCTGCAGGAGTTAAGTACCCTGCCTCCAGGCAAAGAAAACCTGGGGGGAGGGATAGCTCAGTGGTTTGAGCATTGGCCTGCTAAACCCAGGGTTGTGAGTTCAATCCTTGAGGGGGACATTTAGGGATCTGGGGCAAAAATTGGGGATTGGTCCTGCTTTGAGCAGGGGGTTGGACTAGATGATCTCCTGAGGTCCCTTCCAACCCTGATATTCTATTCTATGATTCTAATTCACAAAGATAATCCCCTTTTGTCCTTGCTTGGCCACAAAGCAGAGAAAAAACAAGCTGCTTTCAGTTTCAGCTGCTTTCTGGACTTCCTTTCCAAAGGAAAAAAAAATTTCCTTTTTAAAATTTGTATTTCTAGTTCAAAAAATCTCATCTGGATCTCAAAATGATTTCAGGTTAATCCCACCACTATGCCACCATGTCAAGGTTCCTCCCCCACTCTGAACTCTAGGGTACAGATGTGGGGACCTGCATGAGAAACCTCCTAAGCTTATCTTTACCAGCTTAGGTCAAAACTTCCCCAAGGTACAAAATATTCCACCCTTTGTCATTGGATTGGCCACTACCACCACCAAACTAATACTGGTTACTGGGGAAGAGCTGTTTGGACGGGTCTTTCCCCCCAAAATACTTCCCAAAACCTTGCACCCCACCTTCCTGGACAAGGTTTGGTAAAAAGCCTCACCAATTTGCCTAGGTGACTACAGACCCAGACCCTTGGATCTTAAGAACAATGAACAATCCTCCCAACACTTGCACCCCCCCTTTCCTGGGAAATGTTGGACAAAAAGCCTCACCAATTTGCATAGGTGACCACAGACCCAAACCCTTGGATCTGAGAACAATGAAAAAGCATTCAGTTTTCTTACAAGAAGACTTTTAATAAAAATAGAAGTAAATAGAAATAAAGAAATCCCCCCTGTAAAATCAGGATGGTAGAGATCTTACAGGGTAATTAGATTCAAAAACATAGAGAACCCCTCTAGGCAAAACCTTCAGTTACAAAAAAGATACATAGACAGATATAGTTATTCTATTCAGCACAATTCTTTTCTCAGCCATTTAAAGAAATCATAATCTAACACATACCTAGCTAAATTACTTACTAAAAGCTCTAAGACTCCATTCCTGGTCTATCCCCAGCAGAAACCAGTATATAGACAGACACACAGACCCTTTGTTTCTCTCCCTCCTCCCAGCTTTTGAAAGTATCTTGTCTCCTCACTGGTCATTTTGGTCAGGTGCCAGCGAGGTTACCTTTAGCTTCTTAACCCTTTACAGGTGAGAGGAGCTTTCCCCTGGCCAGGAGGGATTTCAAAGGGGTTTACTCTTCCCTTTATATTTATGACAGCAACAACATTACCCATGTAACAAGTTTCTTACTTCTACTGTATTGAAATATCTCTAGATAAATTAGGATGAACAATGTCTATGCTATCTATTCATCACTCTACATGCAACTCCTAATGCTGTGCTATATTCTCATTGGCTTGCACTCAGCAAGAAACACAGATTAAAAAAATCAGGGGTTTGATCAGTGTTGAAAAACTAAACTGAAAGGGAGAGAGACATTCTTTCCTCAAGCTTCTTGGAGAATATTACAAATCAATAGAGGAAAAGGCCATTTTAAATTACAATGGCTATATCAAAAGAATGCTTAACACAGTCCTTCATTTAATTAGCAACGATCAGAATATGTAGGTTTGCAATATTTTTCTTACAATAAAAAACATTTCATATTTTAATTACAAATTTACAGTGTGTTCATCAGGCAGTCACATCAGAGAAAAAGCTTTAGTTCCATTGGTGTCCTAAAAGTATCTTGAAAGAAACACTATGAAAACAGGTTGTTGATTGACACACATTCATAAAACAGCTGTCACAGCAGCATTTTCAACATCATTTGGCTGCAGAACTCCTTCAGTACAAGTCTCTGTGGCAACAAAATGACTACATTTTTTTACAGGACAATTTATTACAATTTTGGTTTTCTTCTCACTGTCCCTTAAAAATACAGAGCGTGAACAAAAAGCTCAAAAACACAGAATGGTCCCATTGTAGCTTAGTATCTTGCACACTTATCTACATAATAACTTCTGTGACAAAATTCTTATGCACTAGATATCCTTCATGTCACATGCAGCACATAAATGTGCACCATTAAGAGCCCGGGGTTGCTCAGCAATTTAAATAATTGATAAGATTTCAGTTATAAAAAGGAAACATTTTCAGTTTTAATACAAAATTTCTTTATGCCCCTGATAAAAAGGCATGATGATTTTGAAACATTGCCAGAAAACATTCAGATGTCAACAAATACTAGGATATTTCCACTTTAGTTTAAGCCTAAGGAGCTGACATTCTCAACCTTTGTTATACACGTTTGGTCTAGGAAAAAAATAAACATGACCTTCTCCACCATTAAACCCAAGTGTAAAAATGTTTGCTGTATTCCAGTCCTCCATTTATTTCTGTCTAAATATATAAAAGTTATGTTTCTCTGTCTGCCCTCCCCCAAACCACTTCACTAAGCTGACATCACACACACCTCAATGATCAGCTATGCCATTCAAAGGACAGTAGCAGAGAGAAAAGAGGGGAAGGAAATAAGAGATGAAGAAGAGGGACTCCATGTCATTTTACCCATGAGCACAATACTGAGAAGTTTTGTGAAAGATAAAAAGTGAAATCATTCTAGTTTTCACTCTATTTATGAAACAGAAGGCGCCTCTTTCCCACAAAAGGAGAATGTCACCATCTGCTAATGGCAAGAGACAAGGCAGATGATATAATTTCTCACCCTTGAATCTGGTCATAGAAGGAGCAGGGAACCAAGCAGGGCTGCAAGATTACCACTCTAGGGTTCACAGTGAAAAAGCAATAAACCCTAATTAAGAGATTCCTACTTTAGGTATTAATTTAGATGGAACATATGGGCCAAAGATGTTAATACAACTCAGTCACTGTCCAACCTTAAACAGTGTTAAACAAGGTTCAGGGTGTGGTATACAGAGACCTGAGCCTGCTTAGTACCATGGCGAATGCATCATTAAACATCTTTTTAAGCTTTTATTAATGATAAAGAAAAAAAGGAAAAATAGTTAAAATGTTTGAAATGTAAAGTATTAAATAGGGGTTTCATTCATTTTAATAACATCCCTTGTTCCCTCTCCTTTTAGCTGGAGAGAGTTTTCAGAAAGAAAATGTCTTTGTTTGACAGTCTCTCAGATAGTATCTAAGTCAGTAATAACTGTCCTTTTGGGGAAAAGAGAAGACGTTAGTTGAGATAAGCATTATTATATGTTATTCTGGCATCTTATGACCTTTTACGTACTTTTTACAGCTGAGCTCACAATTAGTGTAAATTTGTCAGCCCCATTACACACTGAAGTATCCACAAATGTTGTCACATTATACTAAAAGAATAACCCCCAAACCTCCTGCAGTAGTAGTAACAATGAAACAATGTGTTATTATGGGAGCACACATGATCATTTCTTTCACTTTATCAAAGAGACACACTGGAAGTTTCAAATAATCAGGACATTTGATTAGCTGAACATTTCTAGATGTGCTTATTTAGTCCTTCATTAAATTGTAAGGTGTGTGACTAGAGATCAGAGACTAAACATGCAGTTTTTCAACTCAGCAGCATGTGTATCCGGTAACTGTACTTTTAAAAGTACTAAGTAATTACCTACATAAAATATTTGCACTAGATCTTTGTATCAAATCACTAACATGTCCCAGCTCTGTGATTATATCAGGCATACATACTTAGAACTCTCATCAACCAATCAGATTCCTCCTACAAAGTAAATTTTGCAGTCTTTGCAATCCACAGAAGTTCTGGATAAGGAGGGTCTACAGAATCAGCTCTTTAAAAATTTTTCCTTTTTCAATTTTTGCTACTATATGTTCAAAAACAAGTAAAAACATCTAAACATTCTGCCTATCACCTGCTGGAAATGATGGATCAGGCCTTTAGCCATTTTATTACTACACACGAGTCCGCATCTATCCACACACATACACACACTTATATGAAAAGATGTGGATTCATGCACACACACACAATGCCTTACAAAACAGCCAGTCACAAAATCCAGCCTATGACTACATATAGGTACCTTATAATGTCTTTCATTCAAACTCACACTAAATGTTTGTTTATTTTAAAACCTTCAGCAAAGATAATAGACTTACCTACTAACAATTTTACAGTAGCAAACTGAAAGACATCTCCTAATTGGAGTTGCAGCTAGCAAGGGATGTGAAGGGTAACAAGAAGGGTTTCTACAGGTATGTTAGCAACAAAAAGGTGGTCCGGTAAAGTGTGGGACCCTTACTGAATGGGGGAGGCAACTTAGTGACAGATGATGTGGAAAAAGCTGAAGTACTCAATGCTTTTTTTGCCTCAGTCTTCACAGACAAGATCAGCTCCCAGACTGCTGCACTGGGCAGCACAGTATGGGGAGGAGGTGAGCAGCCCTCAGTGGTGAAAGAACAGGTTAAGGACTATTTAGAAAAGCTGGACATGCACAAGTCCATGGGGCTGGATCTAATGCATCCGAGAGTGCTGAGGGAGTTGGCTGATGTGATTGCAGAGCCATTGGCCATTATCTTTGAAAACTTGCGGCGATCCCCTCTATTGGGCAATGGTGAGGCCACATCTGTAGTATTGCATCCAGTTTTGGGCCCCCCACTACAGAAGGGATGTGGATAAATTTGAAAGAGTCCAGCGGAGGGCAACAAAAATTATTTGGGGGCTGAGGCACATGACTTATGAGGAGAGGCTGAGGGAATTGGGCTTATTTAGTCTGCAGAAGAGAAGAGTGAGGGAGGATTTGACAGTAGCCTTCAACTACCTGAAGGGGGGGTTCCAAAGAGGATGGTCTCAAGTTGCAGTGGGGGAGGTCTAGTTTGGATATTAGGAAAAACTATTTCACTAGGAGGGTGGTGAAGCACTGGAATGGGTTACCTATGGAGGTGATGGAATCTCCTTCCTGAGAGGTTTTTAAGACCCAGCTTGACAAAGCCCTGGCTGGGATGATTTAGTTGGTGTTGGTCCTGCTTTGAGAAGGGGGTTGGACTAGATGACCTCCTGAGATCTTTTCCAACCCTAATTTTCTATATTTCTATGCTTTGGGAGAAATAGTTGACACCTAAAATAAGCCTTGATAACAAAACAGCACCCGGTATATTTCTGATGACAAATTCTAAACTAAGCTAACGCATTATAACCCACACAAAAAGCATCTGTAATCAGATGACTGGTACTTCAATGGCTGTACAGTAGTTAATTTTGAAACACTCGAAGTTAAGAAATAAACAGAAAACAGAAAACAAAAAAAATCTTTTTTGGCCAAAAAGTGGATTTTAGCACTTAATATCCATCTTAAAAGAAAAGATCCATAAAACTATTGGTTATTTTCCTGTTCATCCATTTCATTTCAAAGCAAGTGTTAAATGGAAATTTTCACTTAAATTTACAACAAGAAAGATAAATGTAGCTAAAAATGAGTTAAAATAATTGTGATTCAATAAGTTACTGGTTTTGCTTTTAGGATTTTTTGTACATATAAATACATCAGAAATACATCTTTAAATCTTCTGTGCATATTGAGCCTGCAGCTACAATGTAACTCTTCTGTTAGGAGGGGTGAAATAGTCTCCAGATGAAAGTAGATTCGGAAAATTTTTTAGAGCCCAGGGGTTCATTTTTAATGAGCCGTTACTTTAAGTACTGCATAAAAAATACAAGAAATTGATAGTCCATTTAGTCTGCACTATACCTAATGCAAAAGTCATTAAGATGCATTATTCCTAATGTTCATCATATGATCAGTAAGTGTACAACTCTTTTTAAAAATGTCATGCATGCCCACAACTCCATGTGATTTTCAAAAAACAAAAAACAAAACAAAAAAAACAAAAACAAAAATAAAACAAAACCCCCCAAAAAACAAAAAAAACAAAAACCCACCACCTCCGCATAATACAGGAATACATTATGATTATTTTTGTTTATTTTTAACACTTCAATACAAGCAGAATAATGGATAAAATTACAGGAAAATTGAAAAGCATGAAAAACATTCGCCACTTGTTACAATATACCTACATAGGATAGCATGGCTTTCATTTCTTCATCACTTCTAACAGTAATCCGATCACCGTCCTCATCTTCATCTGATAAAAAAGTATTACATTCATTAAGTGAAAAGCCATTTACAGTTTTTAATAAATCAATTATGCCTGTTTACTCTACCTGAACAACGGAACTTCTACAAACAAATGAAAATAAACAGAACGAGCAAGCCAATTACACAAAAAACCCAGAACCTTGAAATGACTGTTGACATCATCACCGTCTGGGGCCTAGACATGTGGTGTGGAAGAAACAAGTGAGGAAAACAAGACCAAGCAGCTGAAAGACTTGAGATGCAAGAGCACAAAAGGATGACAACAGAACATTCTCTAACCGCATATACCAAAGTAATCCCAAATGCACATAAACAGAGGCTATAATTACATTTTAAGAGCAGGGACAAGAACAAAGCACTCGAAACTTTGCTCTCACAATTTACGATGCTAGCAGAACCTCCCTGTGGAATTCCAGTCTATGCACAGTATATTACTCCTTATGCAAATCCATTAAGTCATTCTAGTGACACTGTAAACTCGGAGTGAAGATTGAGTGGTTTCTTAATGGGTCTAGGTCTCCCAAGATGGAATTAAGTGTATTCAGTTTTGTTGAAAGAAAAAACATAATACCAAAAACTCGATCTGTTTTCTTATCACTCCATCCTTCTTATTCTATAATATTCTGTCCTTACATGAATTCTTTCCTGTCATGCTCATCTGCCCCCTGTCATGCTGCTTCTTCCCGATATCCGTCAGGAAGCATAGGTTTCTATCACACCTAATAAAAACAGTAGCTTTACCTTTAAAAAAAGGTAAAGGAACACATGATCATTCATTTGTATGTCTATATATACACACATCAGTTTAGACTAGTGCCAAACTTAGTGTGCACGCACGTTTGTCTGGGAGGATTTGTGCACAGTACAACTGTGGGAGAAGAGAGTGAGTGGTTCACGAATAGTGCAATGTAATCACACCTCTGTAATAAGAGCTATGGTACAGACATGCATACACACAGAACTGCATACCTTGTGACATAAGGAAAGATGCTGCTGTAGTATTGGACGCAGAGGAAAGAACAAGAAGATTCAGAAAGGCTTATGTAAAGCGAGGGATTTTAAAATATATATATTTTAAATTAGGATCTAACATTGGAATAAGTTTTCCAAAGGCATAAGGCAGGATTCTGATCTCCATTAACTATTGTGAGGTACTCAGACACCCTTGTGATGCGAGACGCACAAGTAATCAGATAGACAGATCAGAACCCCACTCTCAATCTGTAGCAATATATAATTTTTTACTGATTTACCTTTTGCTTGATTTGTTTCCCATCTTTGCCTGCCATGATTTAACACTGCTCTTTCTTTCTGAAGTTTGTACAATTAGGATACTATATTCCTTTAACATTTACATTTCCCCAGATTTGGAAATTGGATTTTCCTTTTACTACACCTACGGTATGACTCAGCGGTGTGATTCCCCTGCTCATATTTATTTGAGGTAGTACAAGCATAAATAGCAGAGCTGCAGTATTATGGATAGTGGCAGCAAAGGCATGGCTGAGCTCTGCTGAGTACGTACAAACCCACCTGAAACCAGTGGGTTTGTATCATGGGGATGCTGCTATACAGCCCTGGTCTACACTAGGACTTTAGGTCGAATTTAGCAGCGTTAAATCGATGTAAACCTGCACCCGTCCACACGATGAAGCCCTTCATTTCGACTTAAAGGGCTCTTAAAATCGATTTCCTTACTCCACCCCTGACAAGTGGATTAGCGCTTAAATCGGCCTTGCCGGGTCGAATTTGGGGTACTGTGGACACAATTCGACGGTATTGGCCTCCGGGAGCTATCCCAGAGTGCTCCATTGTGACCGCTCTGGACAGCACTCTCAACTCAGATGCACTGGCCAGGTAGACAGGAAAAGAACCGCGAACTCTTGAATCTCATTTCCTGTTTGGCCAGCGTGGCAAGCTGCAGGTGACCATGCAGAGCTCATCAGCACAGGTGACCATGATGGAGTCCCAGAATCGCAAAAGAGCTCCAGCATGGACTGAACGGGAGGTACGGGATCTGATTGCCGTATGGGGAGAGGAATCCATGCTATCAGAACTCCGTTCCAGTTTTCAAAATGCCAAAACCTTTGTCAAAATCTCCCAGGGCATGAAGGACAGAGGCCATAACAGGGACCCGAAGCAGTGCCGCGTGAAACTTAGGGAACTGAGGCAAGCCTACCAGAAAACCAGAGAGGCGAACGGCCGCTCCGGGTCAGAGCCCCAAACATGCCGCTTCTATGATGAGCTGCATGCCATTTTAGGGGGTTCAGCCACCACTACCCCAGCCGTGTTGTTTGACTCCTTCAATGGAGATGGAGGCAACACAGAAGCAGGTTTTGGGGACGAAGAAGATGATGATGATGAGGTTGTAGATAGCTCACAGCAAGCAAGGGGAGAAACCGGTTTTCCCGACAGCCAGGACCTGTTTCTCACCCTGGACCTGGAGCCAGTACCCCCCGAACCCACCCAAAGCTGCCTCCTGGACCCGGCAGGTGGAGAAGGGACCTCCGGTGAGTGTACCTTTTAAAATACTATACATGGTTTAAAAGCAAGCATGTGAAAGGATTACTTTGCCCTGGCACTCGCGGCTCTCCTGGATGTACTCCCAAAGCCTTTGCAAAAGGTTTCTGGGGAGGGCAGCCTTATTGTGTCCTCCATGGTAGGACACTTTACCACTCCAGGCCAGTAAAACTTACTCGGGAATCATTGTAGAACAAAGCATTGCAGTGTATGTTTGCTGGCGTTCAAACAACATTTGTTCTTTATCTCTCTGTGTTATCCTCAGGAGAGTGAGATATCATTCATGGTCACCTGGTTGAAATAGGGTGCTTTTCTTCAGGGGACACTCAGAGGTGCCCATTCCTGCTGGGCTGTTTGCCTGTGGCTGAACAGAAATGTTCCCCGCTGTTAGCCACGGGGAGGGGGGAGGGTTGAGGGGGTAGCCACGCAGTGGGGGGAGGCAAAATGCGACCTTGTAACGAAAGCACATGTGCTATGTATGTAATGTTAACAGCAAGGTTTACCCTGAAAGAGTGTAGCCACTGTTTTATAAAATGTGTCTTTTTAAATACCGCTGCCCCTTTTTTTTTTCCTCCACCAGCTGCATGTATTTCAATGATCACAGGATCTTCTCCTTCCCAGAGGCTAATGAAGATTAGAAAGAAAAAAAAAACGCACTCGTGATGAAATGTTCTCTGAGCTCATGCTGTCCTCCCACACTGACAGAGCACAGACGAATGCGTGGAGGCAAATAATGTCAGAGTGCAGGAAAGCATAAAATGACCGGGAGGAGAGGTGGCGGGCTGAAGAGAGTAAGTGGCGGGCTAAAGACAGGGCTGAAACTCAAATGTGGCGGCAGCGTGATGAGAGGAGGCAGGATTCAATGCTGAGGCTGCTGGAGGATCAAACCAGTGTATGGTTGAGCTGCAGCAAAGGCAGCTGGAGCACAGACTGCCACTACAGCCCCTATGTAACCAACCACCCTCCTCCCCAAGTTCCATAGCCTCCTCACCCAGATGCCCAAGAATGCGGTGGGGGGGCCTCCGGCCAACCAGCCACTCCACCACAGAGGATTGCCCAAAAAACAGAAGGCTGGCATTCAATAAATTTTAAAGTTGTAAACTTTTAAAGTGTTGTGTGGCATTTTCCTTCCCTCCTCCACCACCCCTCCTAGGCTACCTTGGTAGTCATCCCCCTATTTGTGTGATGAATGAATAAAGAATGCATGAATGTGAAGCAACAATGACTTTATTGCCTCTGCAAGCGGTGATCGAAGGGAGGAGGGGAGGGTGGTTAGCTTACAGGGAAGTAGAGTGAACCAAGAGGCGGGGGGTTTCATCCAGGAGAAACCAACAAAACTTTCACACCGTAGGCCTGGCCAGTCATGAAACTGGTTTTCAAAGCTTCTCTGATGTGTACCGCGCCCTCTTGTGCTCTTCTAACCACCCTGGTGTCTGGCTGCGTGTAACCAGCAGCCAGGCGATTTGCCTCAACCTCCCACCCCGCCATAAACGTCTCCCCCTTACTCTCACAGATATTGTGGAGGGCACAGCAAGCAGTAATAACAGTGGGAATATTGGTTTCGCTGAGATCTAAGCGAGTCAGTAAACTGCGCCAGCGCACCTTTAAACGTCCAAATGCACATTCTACCACCATTCTGCACTTGCTCAGCCTGTAGTTGAACAGCTCCTGACTACTGTCCAGGCTGCCTGTGTACAGCTTCATGAGCCATGGCATTAAGGGGTAGGCTGGGTCCCCAAGGATAACTATAGGCATTTCAACATCCCCAATGGTTATTTTCTGGTCTGGGAATAAAGTCCCTTCCTGCAGCTTTTGAAACAGACCAGAGTTCCTGAAGATGCGAGCGTCATGTACCTTTGCCGGCCATCCCACGTTAATGTTGGTGAAACGTCCCTTGTGATCCACCAGAACTTGCAGCACTATTGAAAAGTACCCCTTGCGGTTTATGTACTCGGCGGCTTGGTGCTCCGGTGCCAAGATAGGGATATGGGTTCCGTCTATGGCCCCACCACAGTTAGGGAATCCCATTGCAGCAAAGCCATCCACTATGACCTGCACATTTCCCAGGGTCACTACCCTTGATATCAGCAGATCTTTGATTGCGTGGACTACTTGCATCACAGCAGCCCCAACAGTAGATTTGCCCACTCCAAATTGATTCCCAACTGACCGGTAGCTGTCTGGCGTTGCAAGCTTCCACAGGGCTATCACCACTCGCTTCTCAACTGTAAGGGCTGCTCTATCTTGGTATTCATGCGCTTCAGGGCAGGGGAAAGCAAGTCACAAAGTTCCACGCAAGTGCCCTTACGCATGCGAAACTTTCGCAGCCATTGGGAATCATCCCAGACCTGCAACACTATGCAGTCCCACCAGCCTGTGCTTGTTTCCCGAGCCCAGAATCGGCGTTCCACAGCATGAACCTGCCCCATTAGCACCATGATGCATGCATTGGCAGGGCCCATGCTTTCAGAGAAATCTGTGTCCATGTCCTGATCACTCACGTGACCGCGCTGACGTCGCCTCCTCACCCGGTATCGCTCTGCCAGGTTCTGGTGCTGCATATACTGCTGGATAATGCGTGTGGTGTTTAATGTGCTCCTAATTGCCAAAGTGAGCTGAGCAGCCTCCATGCTTGCCTTGGTATGGCGTCCACACAGAAAAAAGGCACGGAACAATTGTCTGCCGTTGCTCTGACGGAGGGAGGGGCGACTGATGACATGGCTTACAGGGAATTAAAATCAACAAAGGGGGTGGCTTTACATCAAGGAGTATTTCAGGCAGGACTTCACGGAGGGTTCCAATAAGAAATGGTGCACCTAAGTAATTGTTCTTATTGGAACAAGCAGGTTGGTCTAGCCTCTGATTGATACATGGCTAGATTTACCTCGCTGCACCTTCTCTGTGAGTGACTGCAGTGTGACCTAGAGGAATGAGTCCCCTAGACGGGGGAGAGGGGGAAGCAATGAGTACAAAACAAATCTGGTCTATTTCTTGTTTTGATCCACTCCATCCATCTTTTACATCTTTGGCTGGCAGCAGACAGTGCAGAAGGACTGCAAGCCATCCACATCTCACGGCTGCTTGGCAGAAGATGGTACAATAGGACTACTAGCCATCCTCATCTCTTGCCTGCCCGGCAGAAGATGGTACAATAGGACTGCTAGCAATCCATATCACCTGCCTGCTCACCATAAGATGGTTCAATAGGACTGACTGCAGGACTAAAGAGAATGACCTGGTCAAGTCACTTCTAATGTAGTCCCTGCACCCATGTCTGCCCAGGCGCTCCTGGCCAATGTGGCCAGGAGCACCTCGGACATGACGATGACGGCTACCAGTCCTATTGTACCGTCTGCTGCCACAAGGCAAGGGGTTGCTGCTGCTGTGTAGCAATGCAGTACCACGTCTGCCAGCACCCAGGAGACATAACGGTGACGGTTACCTGAGCGGGCTCCATGCTTGCCGTGGTATGGCGTCTGCACAGGTAACTCAAGAAAAAAGGCGCGAAACGATTGTCTGCTGCTGCTTTCACAGAGGGAGGGAGGGAACGGGGGCCTGACGATATGTACCCAGAACCACCCGCGACAATGTTTTAGCCCCATCAGGCATTGGGATCTCAACCCAGAATTCCAATGGGCAGTGGAGACTGCAGGAACTGTGAGATAGCTACCCAAAGTGCAAAGCTCCGGAAGTCAATGCTTGCCTCGGTACTGTGGAAGCACTCCGCCAAGTTAATGCACTTAATGCACTTAGAGCATTTTCTGTGGGGACACACACTTGAATATATAAAACCGATTTCTAAAAAACCGACTTCTACAAATTCTACCTAATTTGGTAGTGTAGACTTACCCTTAGACTCATGCTAACTCAGCAAACGTATGCGGACACGAGCAGGGGAATTATACACCTAGCTCATAGCACAGATAGAGCCTCGGACACAGTGGTCTTTCTAAACTGCTTTCCACAAGACATTTAAATTTTTAAGCACAAAAATGTGGCAGTGTTAAATGCATGTATATTTGTAGGCTGGGGCGGGGGGAGAGGGAGGGGAAATCAACCACACGTGTTTTTGGGCTGGGATTTTCAAAGAGACCTATGCACCCAATTCTCATTGGAAGCCTATGGGAGATGGATGTCTGACTCGCTTAAGTCCCTTTTTAAAAAAAATCACAGCCTTTGCACAGAACATCACACAAAATGTGTGAATATTTCCCTGGATGAAAATTAACCTCTACTCATAATTACACACAGTAGTTCAGCAACAGATCTAAATTAGTTGGGCAAAGGAAGATGTTCATTCTTTTTTGAAAAATCTAGCAGAAAACTCCAAAGCAATAATGAAAAAGAGCAAAAAGAGCTCAGAGGGGAAGAAATAACAGTGTGGAAGTATGTCACTGAAAATACTTGGAGAGCTAGAGTTTATAAATCTACCAGAGTGGAATCACAAGACACTGGAAAGATGGCTTTGAACGGAGAAGTGGATGGCACAGTTACCTTGTGTAATAGTCTTGAGGACACATGGAAATTTAACTAGTAAGTTGCCAGGCTGCTAAAAATGTTCTCTAGACTTACCAACCTGTATCGAGTCAAGAATGATGAAAAGACTTGGAAGAGTTAGTGAGTTGAAACTGAATGTTTCCTTGCCTGAAAGCATATAAGAGACAGAAAAAGGAGGAGAGGTTTGTAAAACTACAACTTGGCTGAAAACAAACTTGCTCTAGCATGAGAATCAGAAACACTGAAGAAAGCTGTCGTTAGAATAGTGACCACAATGAAAGCACTGTAAGCAGAGAGGGGATCAGAAGTAAAAGTAGATGAGCAAAAAATATATTTAAAAGACAGAGAAAGACCAGAGTTGTTAAACAAGTCAGGCTCAAGGGGGGGGAAAAACTGACGCTAGAAACACGCAAGGGTGTAGCTGATGAACTCTCACAGCCCACTGGAAGAACATCCTCAGATCACCAGGTCACACAGGATTAGATTCAAATGATATGAAAATAGCTCCAGAGTACTCAGAACTGTGAAAACTCCTTACAGTTACATGAAGAATACAGGAAAGATACAAACATACCGATGAAAGAAGATATTAAAAGGACAATTTTTTCTTAATCAGAGACTATATTTCTCATGTTAAATGCAGAGATTCTTTTGCCATCCTACCAAAAAATATAACTTGGTATAGCCTCCAAACTGGCTATAGATGATGCACTGATTCAGAGAGAAGAATTTCAAGCTTGTCTACTTGCCTAGAGCACAACAATCTGATTTTCCAGCACATTAGGGAAGCAAAAGTAGAACCAAAAAGCCTATGTACTGGCTGGATTTTGCTAATGTCACTTAAAATGGAGGAAAAAATCCTAGCAAGATACCAAATAGAGTGCAGCAGATGGTAAACAAATATTATGAAGCAATCTTTGCAAAATCTGCAGTGTGTCACAAATACACAAAATGGCAGAGTTTGGATAAAAGGATCATAACAGGCCATATGTTGTTAGTCATTTTATTTGTAGCACCGTGTAATACAATGGTGAAATCCACATAAAGGTCCAATGGTAGAAGAAGCACAGCCCCAGGTAGAGGCTGCAATGGATGACACAGTGTAGATAACAACAACTAAACAAACAGTAGAGGAGACTATACTAGCCGGCAATTATCCATGACTGGAAAGTAAACAAACAGGTGAGAAGGACATTTATACCAGTAAAATCTAGGCATTTGATATGGATAGAGTAACCAGGAAACCAAGCATCAACATACATAACATATTTTAGATGCCAGTTAAATGGCAGGGGAAATAGTTTTGTGCAGATGTAAATGACAGACTAGAGACATGAACTGAAAGCACAGCAGCAGATGTGTATTTCCAGGAAAGTTCTACACATGGTACCATTAATATGGGCTACTGCTGTGATTGCAGGGACTCTTACTGGTGCATGAAGTTCAAACAAAGCTAATCTGTGATATGGGAAATAGGTAACACAAATCAACAAATCATAAAAGAAATGGTAAGGTCTAGAGCCTGGTTTTGCTCAGGTCCCTATAGCAAGTCTTAGGTTTTACAATGGGGAAGGGTACATGTCCCAGGCTCAGGGGAAATGGACATTTACAAACACAGTTCTTATCCACAGGATACGTTTTTTAGTTGAAAACAAACATGTGGCGTAAAAGCAACAAAAGCACTCGAAGGCTCACAAAACAATTATTTCCTTTAATTTTCTATGCCCATGATTATCCCTCAAGCACAATACAACCAAGTACTCTGCACCTTACCTTCTATCATATATACTCTCTCACTTCCAGCATCAATACACAGCATGCAGATTCACAAACCAGATGCAACATCCCATGGCTCTTTTTGTAAACCCATCTCTACCAGGGCAAACCTTTTGGAGAAAATTGGTGGAACCTTTCCTCTAGCACAGACCCATGATAATTAAAATATTAGAAAGGAGCACTAGAAAGCCTATAAGCCTATGCACTCTTAAATAGACCACTGATCTTATTGCCTGAGGCAGAGAAGTTTGACTGCCCTTCACAAATTATTCTTCTTGAAAACAATGCCATGGGAACCAAAAATGATAAAAAGAGTGAAAAGTTACAAAAAGAAAGAAGGAAAGAAAATAAGCAAGTCAGTATCAGTCCCAAATCTGCATTAATGGAGTAAATGAGAGCTTTCTACAGACTTCAATTACAGTAGGATCTTGGCCTACTTATAGAGCCCTGTGAACTTTTTATTTTTTGCAATTTTTCATTTTTTAAAAATGTCTTATTATGTTTTATCCACTATAAATGTTTTTACTTATTACATTTACATTAATAAAATACCTCAAATGACCCATATAAAAAAACCCATGTATAAACTATGAAAAAAAAACCAGTTTATTTAGACTACACCATTTTATTAAGCGTTATTACACGGTACTAAAAGGTTTTAGGAATTAAAAGTAAGTATAGAACAATACCCCTTAAATATTCCCCATGCCCTCTTCAGCCCCCATGTCACAGCCTCCCCATTAGTGCAAAAGATCCCTCGCCTAGCCCCCTTTACATACTCCCCTTCTGAAACCAAGGCCCTTGGGGAGGGTGACAGGTCCTGTCCCCAGGGGGTGGCAGGCCCTGGAAGGGATGTTGTGACCTCGAATACGGGATCATAGTATGGCTCAGGTTTGGCCCAGCCATTCCTCCATCATCATAACAAAGAAAAGAAAAAGGAAGAATGTAGATAAGTTGGCCAACATCTCTAACTTGTACAGGAGGGAAGGAAAACTAATGTCCATGGGGCCGGACAAGTTGCATCCGAGAGTGCTGAAGGAATTGGCGGCTGTGATTGCAGAGCCATTGGCCATTATCTTTGAAAACTCGTGGCGAACCGGGGAAGTCCCGGATGACTGGAAAAAGGCTATTGTAGTGCCAATCTTTAAAAAAGGGAAGAAGGAGGATCCTGGGAACTACAGGCCAGTCAGCCTCACCTCAGTCCCTGGAAAAATCATGGAGCAGGTCCTCAAAGAATCAATCCTGAAGCACTTGCATGAGAGGAAAGTGATCAGGAACAGTCAGCATGGATTCACCAAGGGAAGGTCATGCCTGACTAATCTAATCGCCTTTTATGATGAGATTATTGGTTCTGTGGATGAAGGGAAAGCAGTGGATGTATTGTTTCTTGACTTTAGCAAAGCTTTTGATACGGTCTCCCACAGTATTCTTGTCAGCAAGTTAAGGAAGTATGGGCTGGATGAATGCACTATAAGGTGGGTAGAAAGCTGGCTAGATTGTCGGGCTCAACGGGTAGTGATCAATGGCTCCATATCTAGTTGGCAGCTGGTATCAAGTGGAGTACCCCAAGGGTCGGTCCTGGGGCCGGTTTTGTTCAGTATCTTCATAAATGATCTGGAGGATGGTGTGGATTGCACTCTCAGCAAATTTGCGGATGATACTAAACTGGGAGGAGTGGTAGATACGCTGGAGGGGAGGGATAGGATACAGAAGGACCTAGACAAATTGGAGGATTCGGCCAAAAGAAATCTGATGAGGTTCAATAAGGATAAGTGCAGGGTCCTGCACTTAGGACGGAAGAACCCAATACACAGCTACAGACTAGGGACCGAATGGCTAGGCAGCAGTTCTGCGGAAAAGGACCTAGGGGTGACAGTGGACGAGAAGCTGGATATGAGTCAGCAGTGTGCCCTTGTTGCCAAGAAGGCCAATGGCATTTTGGGATGTATAAGTAGGGGCATAGCGAGCAGATCGAGGGACGTGATCGTTCCCCTCTATTCGACATTGGTGAGGCCTCATCTGGAGTACTGTGTCCAGTTTTGGGCCCCACACTTCAAGAAGGATGTGGATAAATTGGAGAAAGTCCAGCGAAGGGCAACAAAAATGATTAGGGGACTGGAACACATGAGTTATGAGGAGAGGCTGAGGGAGCTGGGATTGTTTAGCCTGCAGAAGAGAAGAATGAGGGGGGATTTGATAGCTGCTTTCAACTACCTGAAAGGGGGTTCCAAAGAGGATGGCTCTAGACTGTTCTCAATGGTAGCAGATGACAGAATGAGGAGTAATGGTCTCAAGTTGCAGTGGGGGAGGTTTAGATTGGATATTAGGAAAAACTTTTTCACTAAGAGGGTGGTGAAACACTGGAATGCGTTACCTAGGGAGGTGGTAGAATCTCCTTCCTTAGAGGTTTTTAAGGTCAGGCTTGACAAAGCCCTGGCTGGGATGATTTAACTGGGAATTGGTCCTGCTTCGAGCAGGGGGTTGGACTAGATGACCTTCTGGGGTCCCTTCCAACCCTGATATTCTATGATTCTATGACTTGGCATCTCATAAGCATCCTTCGAATGGGAAGAAAGTGCTACCTCCTCCCACGGAGCAGTCTTTGTTCTTTACGGCTGGGAAAACACAGACTCCAGCCCTCCCATTGTCAGAGAAACCTATTTAAAACAAAACCAAACCTTTCCCTGTTATTGTGGAGGAGTGTGGCCCTCGACACCTGTGCTACAACTGTCAAATCCAGCCTTATGAACACGGGATATCATCTTCCTAGATCCAAAGAAACAGCTGATCTCAAGGTAATAGAGGCAGTCACCCCATAACACTACATGCACTGTATCTGACTGTCATATTATGACACTTATCTTCACCTATGAGAAAAGAGATCATCTCCTCATACAAGAGCATAAATAGGATAAGATCTCGGCAATCATTATTCTTCTCCTGCCTCAACAGCCTGCAGCGGATGTAGTATGCAGAAAACTCCTTTCCCAGGCGAAACCAAGGGTTCATCCTCCATAATATGGTCAGTCTCCACTAAATTAAAAAGGAAAAGTCCCAAATCTAGTTGAGCCGGGGTTTCAATGCAGCAATTGCTATGCTCCCATGCCTGGTATTATTCTACATTCTGTACCATATTTCTTTTAAAAGCTGCACTTTGCAGCTCTTTTGTTTTTTAAAGCGAGAATTAAATTTTCAAATTACAATCCTAGATCTACAGGTACTTTATTCTTTTCATTTAATTCAAGCCATATAATTGCAGTGAGGAGTCAGAGCATGATAAGGTCACGTTGGTAATTAAAGCTATATTGTAGAGATATGCTCATTCAAGATGTAATTAAATAATAAAATATTACTTAGCTCGGTATCATCATTAAACTTGCATTAATGTATAAATATTTAACTGTAACATATAATGAACATAAACATTATTTACTTAAAAAATGACAACTGTATAATGTGAGCAGAGGAGCCCATACCAGACATACTGCAGACAGAAGTTAAATAAGTTGTACTTACATTCAAATGCTGTTGTCGTTGCATCAGGCAAAACCTGTCCAATGACATCCTAAACAATGACATAGGACAGAATAAGCCATATTTCTAACTAGAAGTGCTTGAGACATTTCAGCGTACATTAAACTTAACGGTTCCTCTATTACAGAGAAGAGAGTCTTTAAACCCCTCTCCCCCAAACTTTTAGCATACGATTCAAAGCAGTTTCAATCAGTCTCCCCCTTCCTCCCCCCTATGCCCCACGGGAGGGCAGAACAGTATTTAAATCACTTGATCATAACTTCAGAACAAATATTCCATTTTAATTTTTCTTGCAATGTAAAGAGTTTATTTTGTCCTTAGGGTACAAAAAAATGCATGTGGAACTCTTCAAGGCAAGTGATATAAATGGAGGTTTATAAATCATTTCTGTACTTGAGAAGGAGCGCTCTCTCTTTCTACCCCAAACCATCCCGACTGTTGGGGAGAGAGTGGTTCATTACTTTATAACTTGCTCAGCTTCTGTTTTCTGGTCCTTCTCCCCAACCATAAGTAGCTTTTGTGCCTACCTCTGCTGCCCACATGGATCTGAACAGGGGTGCTGGAACAACTTTTATAATGGGGGTGCTGAGAGCCATTGAACCAAACCGTACACCCTGTATATGATGGAAACCACTTGAAGTCAGGGGGTGCAACAGCACCCCCAGCACCGGCATCTATGGATCTGAACGGCAGACGGGACAATAACTAAAATCTTGTTGATTTCACTCTGCTACCGCACAGGAAAGCTTTGAAGGATAGGGATGCATTAGTGATGCCTGCTGCAGGCTCACCAGAAAGCTCTGGTTTACATTTGGAAGATTCTCTCTGCAACCATATGAGCTATAAAGTTTTTAGTATTATTCTTTTATTTTAATTGAAGTTTAAATCCTGCATAAATACATGAGTGGATTCATAGTTGGTCTGAAATAAAAAAAATGCACTGGTTGTCCAGTAAGAAATGAGGCCAAAGTATCAAAGAAGTGTAAATATTTCTCATCTACACACTGGGCAGTGTGTTTTATTTAAAAAAGTTTTTTTTGCCCTTGCCTGAACTACTTCCACAACAATGATCTTCTAAGGACAGAATCAAACTGCATATACCAGAAGGCCCAGAAATGTAGAATTTCTGTGTATGTTACACATTTCTGTCCCAAATGGTGCATTTTTGTGTCTAATATTTTAAACACATTTTCTATGCTACAGTATAACTTTTTTTTTTTTTTTCAGATCAAAAACTGCCTTGGGTATTGCAAAGTTACTCAAAATTCAGTGGAAGATCAATTCACGCAGGCCTTCTCGTCTGCGTGTTGTCATCAGTCAACAGTGAGTTTGCAATATGTCATGTGGGGTATGGCATACATGCATAGCGTGATTTTTCCTGCCTGCTGTCTGATTTCTCATGTCATGCAAGCTTTTCACTGACATTGTCACAAACAGGTCATGAATAAATGAATAATGTTATTTATTGCAAATAAATGTTATACACCTTGGAGTGCTCAGCATCTCACATGATTGGACCCTCAGTAATCACGGTCCCATTATTTTTCTTTTTTCCCTCTGAATAAAACTAAGAAATGAAACGGGAGATGCAATATTTAAAATGGGATAATTAATATAATGAAAAAGCAGCAAATATATCAGTAAAGAGTTAACTGGGCCAAATTATAGATATATAACTATTTCTTGCTTTTTTATCTTAGATGTGTTAAAATAAATTACCTTTATATACTACAGTTTAAACAACAGACAGAGGATGTGCAACACAGATGACAATGATTCCGTGGAAACTTTGCACAGTCAAAAAATCACAAAAATTTAGGCAACACAAAACTCAGTGTGGTGTTAAGAGAATTCTTTGTGTTTAATTATTTCTAGAGAACAGTAGATGTTCTACAGAAAACTTAAGAAAATATAATCCCTCTCTGCAAGAGCTTACAGTCTAACTGTACAAATTCAGTACAAAGAACTAAGGTCTTGTCTGCACACAAAACTTGCAGTGGTTTAACTAAAATTGGTTTTTAAATCGAGATACTTAAACCCTGCAAATCCCTGCAGAGACAAATTTCAATTGAACCAATATAAAAATATATTTTAGTTAAACCATCACAAGCTTTGGGTGTCTACCAGCAGCATATATGTGAGGAGAGGATGTGTGGGCTCTGAGAAAGGACCATATCTGAGGGCTCAAAGAACTCCAACTCAGGCTCTAGACTCCCAAAATTATGATTTACCATCACTCTCGGGTTACTAGCCTGCTTTATATTTTCACCTTAAAGTTCACATTTTACATTATGATTTGAAAAAAAAACCCTGAAAAATCTAAATCCATTAATTTAAGATCTGTAAAAGTGGACTAGATCACAAACCTGTCTCATAGTGAATTATTGGTAAGGTATCTTTACTCTGCTTAGTGTCCCACCTTGCTATTAAGTCAATGCACCAGATGAAACACCAAACTTTAAAACATGAATTCATAAAATTGATCTGGGGTTAAGAATCTTTTCACCTGATGTGTAGGAACCCTTACACTCTAACATTTTGGAGCTCTTTCATTGACCCAAACTCACAATATCCTAACTTTCAGCAGTGATGTTGGAATGGAGAATCCCCACAACTCACAAACAATAAAATCCTATAAATCTTGCAGACAAATGTTCAAGTAATCAGTGTATAGAACAACAGGTGTTTTATCCAACAAAACATAAGGCCATTAACAATGAAGAGAAAAGTCAGATAATGGTAGACTAAACAAGAAATCTGTCAAAACTGTTCTGTGGAGGATTGTAAAACAATTTGTATCTGTAAGGAAAGAAAACTGAACATTTAAAACCTATTGCTTGTAGCAGGGTTTGCCTGGCTGTTAGATACCAGCGGCCTCATTCTCCTTACACTTAAACCAGCTTTTACATCAGTTTTCAGAGTAACAGCCGTGTTAGTCTGTATTCGCAAAAAGAAAAGGAGTACTTGTGGGACCTTAGAGACTAACCAATTTATTTGAGCATAAGCTTTCGTGAGCTACAGCTCACTTCATCGGTGTAATTACACTACATCAGTGTAATTCTATGGAATTCTCATCAGTGTAAGTGAGAGAAATATAAGACCTGCTCCTTAAGGTGTTCAGACTCCATGGTGATGGGACAGCATGTGAATCTAGACAGATTAATGAAAAAATCAGTGCACTGTAATCCACTTAGTAGTGAAAAATCTTTAAATAAATCTGTTTACTGATAACTTCAAAGTTTGCAAAACTGATATACACAGAAAATCACTTGCAGTGGTGTTCCAAACAGTAGCACTTAGGTCCCAGTTCAGCAAGGTGTTTAAGTATGAGTCTAATTTTAAACATGTGAGTAGTCCCAATTCTGTGGGACTACTTAGTGCTGAAAGATAGGCACATACTTATCTTTCTGAATTAAGGCTTTCATGATTATTTAATTTCTTAAACAAACATATCTGTACCATTCCGCCAATTATCAGTGCTCTTCCAAGATGCAATCCTTAAGCAGGAATATAACAACTGAATATTAAACTTAATGGGGGCATGGATTAGTGTGTAGAACAGCACACTAGGCATTAGGACTCAGATTTTTAAAGATATTAAGGTGTTGCTATGCTCAGCATTGCAATGCCAAACTGATTCAGGAGCTTAAATCTCATTTTCAAAAAGGGATTTAGATATTAAGGAGACAGCTTTGGATTTCAAAGAGTAAAGAAGTTAAATTTAGAAAAAAAAATCACTTTATTTCAAAAAAATAAAGATCCTGCAGCACCCTGTGTTCAATAACCTGATACACTGTGTTCTGATTTGTGTTGCTTCTACAAATTTTTAACCTCCTTAGGGTACGAACCTAGTCTTAATCTGTTTTGTACCATACCCAGCACATTCACAATGCGTATTAAATTAATAGTTTTCTGATTTTCAGAGATGCTGAGCATCTGCTGCTCCTGCTTACTTCATCTGGAGTTTTGCATGCTCAGCACCTCTGAGAAAGAGACCCTATAAATGTTATTGTTATTACTTTTCAAGGTGTCCACCTGACCACTTAATTTCAGCTCATTAAGGGCTTGTTTACACATAAAAGTTGTACCACTTTAATAATACCGGTATATCTAAAGCGATACAACCTCTGTAGTGCGAACATAATTATACTTTATAAAAGTGCTTACATAACGTATTCCAGGATGAGAAGGTGAATAAGTGATACAGATATAAGGCATCTTTAGACTTGTATAACTGTATCCATTTTAGGGATTTTTCTGGTGTCACACAAACTGGTTAAAAAAAAAATCATACCCCTAAAAGGAAAAAGTTATATTTGTGTTGACTAATATATGCTGACTAGCATATATCTCATTAATAATATGTATTGTCTGCACCATCTATATATATTAATATGCATTAAGCACTGATACTGGTAAGCACAAATACCGTAACAGTGACATAGCCTAAAACTTATGCTAAGTTTCCCATAGCATCTTGCATTTGCTGAAGTAAGCATTTGGCACAAGCAGATAGGAAACTTGTCAAAATCAAGATACATTCGTTCTACGTCTTAGTACAAGCTAGTGAATTACCTTCATGGACCAGTAGCTGAAATAGTAGTATCCAAAACAAAAATAAGAAAGGAACAGAACAAGAAGTTAGGGGCCAGAACAAACGGATAGGCTGGATTTTAGTGACATGTAAAGAAATGTGTAACTTGTAAAATCATACAAATAATACCAGCTGAAATGTGTAACTTGGGGAGCACACCTTCTGCATAAGGTGAATGAAACACCGCTGCACAGAAATGCTCTTCGGAGACTGGTATCGTATAGAATCTTTTTCGTGTACCATATTAATAAACCTGACAGACACTGGTTATTTGGTCTCTTGAATATTTTTTATAATCAAATAACAAACCAAAGTGTGATCAAACAATTGACTATACAATTTATCGACAATCAGTAAAACTTCCAAGTGTACACCAGGCCACAGAAAGCCTGAACCTGGAAAATACCTATCCCGCCCCACTTAGCTTCAACAGTGTGTCTGTTTACAAACTGGTTTAAGTTATAGTAAGTTGACTAAAGAGACATTTAAAGTTACTGTAAATATTGTTGGATGCAGTCTTATTGTAGCCATGTAGTGCCAGGATATTAGAGAGACAAGGTGGATGAAATATGATAAATATTGTCTAATTAATCAGTGTTTCCATTTGTCACATCCCACATGTCCTGAGTAAGGCAGCTTCTAGATCAATGTTCCTCCCACTGAGACATAAAATCCCTTTACATTAGTAAAGAATCTTTTAGCTACTGCTCCCAACCTCATCACCCGAATTTTCCTATGCACAGTCAGGGGAAGGATAAAGAATCTGCATCTACAGTGCAACCCTGCTTGCTGACGCTAAGGGGCTGTTATGCTTTAGTGCAGTGGTTTTCAACCTTAATTCATTTGCAGACCCCTAAACAATTTCAAATGGTGATGTGGACCCCTTTGGAAATCTTAGCCATAGTTTGCAGACCCTGAGGGGCCTGGGGACTGCAGGTTGAAAACCACTGCTTTAGCGCCCTGGAGGATGGGAAAGGCGTGAACAATTCCTGGGTCCCACTCCAAGCTGAGCATCCCTGTGGGAGGAGAGACAGGAGGGAACTTTGGGAAGCTGGCCCAGGCACCCCAGGGAGGCTTGGGAAGAAGCTGGGGACCTGGGGGAGTTTGAGGAGGGGAGGAAGATGGGTGCCATGAGGGAGGTGTGAAGGAGGGAAGAAGCTGGGCACCCCCAGGGGAGGATAAGGGAAGGGGAAGCTGGGCATCCCAAGGGGGAGAAGGAGAGAGGGGGAAAGCCAAACATCGATATGGTGGGGAGGGGAGAAGAGAAGGAGGAGGAGGAGGGAAGAAGGTGGGCACCCCGAAGGGGTGGGGAGGGGAAAGGAAAGGCGGGCACCCCGAGGGGGGGGAGAAGGGGGCACCCCGAGAAGGGGAGGAAGAAGGAGGGGAGATGTCAGGCACCTCGAGGAGAGGAGACGGGAGCCCAGCACCCCGGGGTGGGGGGGGAGATGAAGGGGGAGGGGAGAAGCCGGGCGCCCCGAGGGGAGGGGGAGACGGGAGCCCAGCGCCCCGGGGTGGGGGGGGACGAAGGGGGAGGGGAGAAGCCGGGCGCCCCGAGGGGAGGGGGAGACGGGAGCCCAGCGCCCCGGGGTGTGGGGGGGGCGAAGGGGGAGGGGAGAAGCCGGGCGCCCCGAGGGGGGGGGAGATGGGAGCCCAGCACCCCAGGGTGGGGGGGAGATGAAGGGGGAGGGGAGAAGCCGGGCGCCCCGAGGGGAGGGGGAGACGGGAGCCCAGCGCCCCGGGGTGGGGGGGGGGCGAAGGGGGAGGGGAGAAGCCGGGCACCCCGAGGGGAGGAGGAGACGGGAGCCCGGCGCCCCGGGGTGTGGGGGGGGCGAAGGGGGAGGGGAGAAGCCGGGCGCCCCGAGGGGGGGGGAGACGGGAGCCCAGCACCCCAGGGTGGGGGGGAGATGAAGGGGGAGGGGAGAAGCCGGGCGCCCCGAGGAGAGGGGGAGACGGGAGCCCAGCGCCCCGGGGTGGGGGGGGGGCGAAGGGGGAGGGGAGAAGCCGGGCACCCCGAGGGGAGGAGGAGACGGGAGCCCGGCGCCCCGGGGTGGGGGGGGGACGAAGGGGGAGGGGAGAAGCCGGGCGCCCCGAGGGGAGGGGGGAGACGGGAGCCCAGCACCCTGGGGTGGGGGGGGAGATGAAGGGGGAGGGGAGAAGCCGGGCGCCCCGAGGGGAGGGGGAGACGGGAGCCCAGCGCCCCGGGGTGGGGAGGGACGAAGGGGGAGGGGAGAAGCCGGGCGCCCCGAGGGGAGACGGGAGACGGGAGCCCAGCACCCCGGGGTGGGGGGCAGATGAAGGGGGAGGGGAGAAGCCGGGCGCCCCGAGGGGAGGGGGAGACGGGAGCCCAGCACCCCGTGGTGGGGGGGGGCGAAGGGGGAGGGGAGAAGCCGGGCGCCCCGAGGGGAGGGGGAGACGGGAGCCCAGCGCCCCGGGGTGGGGGAGAGATGAAGGGGGAGGGGAGAAGCCGGGCGCCCCGAGGGGAGGGGGAGACGGGAGCCCAGCGCCCCGGGGTGGGGGGGGGGGGGGCGAAGGGGGAGGGGAGAAGCCGGGCGCCCCGAGCGGGGCGGACTCACCAGCACGTCCCTGAAGAGCAGCTGCGGTGCGGGGTGGACGGTCCAGTCCACGGCGCCGCCGTCCGGGATGGTGATGCGGATGACGAGCGGCGGGCTCTCCATGGCGCGGGGCGGGCCGCCGCCGGGTACGAGCATCCCCCCGCGGCGGCGGCGGCTCACATGCTGGGGGCCCGCAGCCCGGCCCGGGAGCGGCACTCGCCGGGGTCGATGCGCCGCTGGCCGGAGCTGCCGCTTCCCCTCCGCGAGCGGCGGCCCGGCCTGCACCGGAACCAAACCGCGGGAGCCGGAAAAGCGGGGAGGCGGCGCCAGGCTCGGGAGGGGCGGCCCAGAGCCCTCCCCACGGCGCCCCTCAGCCCTCCCCACGGCGCCCCTCAGCCCCGGGCTGCCCCGAGTCCCCTCCCCACTGCGCCCCTCAGGCCTCCCCACGGCGCCCCTCGGTCCCGGATTGCCCCGAGACCCACCCCCCACTGCGCCCCTCGGCCCCGGGACCCCTCCCCACGGCGCCCCTCGGCCCCGGGCTGCCCCGAAACCCCCCCCCCACTGCGCCCCTCGGCCCCGGGCTGCCCCGAAACCCCCCCCACGGCGCCCCTCGGCCCCGGGACCCCTCCCCACGGCGCCCCTCGGCCCCGGGCTGCCCCGAAACCCCCCCCCACTGCGCCCCTCGGCCCCGGGCTGCCCCGAAACCCCCCCCACGGCGCCCCTCGGCCCCGGGACCCCTCCCCACGGCGCCCCTCGGCCCCGGGCTGCCCCGAAACCCCCCCCCCACTGCGCCCCTCGGCCCCGGGCTGCCCCGAAACCCTTCCCACTGCGCCCCTCAGGCCTCCCCACGGCGCCCCTCGGCCCCGGGCTGCCCTGAGACCCCCCCCCCCACGGCGCCCCTCGACCCCGGGCTGCTCAGAGCCCTCTCCCCACTGCGCCCCTCGGCCCCGGGCTGCCCCGAGACCCCCCCACTGCACCCCTCAGGCCTCCCCACTGTGCCCCTCGGCCCCGGACTGCCCCGAGACCCCCCCCCCACTGCGCCCCTCAGGCCTCCCCACTGCGCCCCTCGGCCCCGGGCTGCCCCGAGACCCCCCCCCACTGCGCCCCTCAGGCCTTCCCACTGCACCCCTCGGCCCCGGACTGCCCCGAGACCCCCCCACTGTGCCCCTCGGCCCCGGGACCCCTCCCCATGGCGCCCCTCGGCCCCGGGACGGCCCAGAGCCCCCTTCCCACCTCGGCCCCGGGACGGCCCAGAGCCCCCTTCCCACCTCGGCCCCGGGACGGCCCAGAGCCCCATCCCCCCTGCGCCCCTCGGCCCCGGGGCAGCCAGGCCCCCTCCCCCTCTAGTGCCCCCCTCTGCCCAGGGGCTGCTAGACAATCTTCTCTGCCTACACCCCACAAACACCCCACACCCCAGGGCTACTCCTCAGCCCCTGGGTCCCGGCTCCCCTCCAGATCCTGATTCTCCTTCCCCTGTACCCCTAGACACTCCCTTGGTCCCCAGGGGCTGTCCCGACCTGGAGTTCCCGCCTCACCCACCCTGCCCCACATGGTCCCATTCCCCCAGGCCCGGCCCCCCCAACACAGAGGTCATCTGGTGGCTTCCTCCGTCTCAGCCCCACATGTGAGAGTCCTTGATCTTTGCCCCTCACTAATTCAGAGTTTAGAACATTCCCAAAGGTTTTCTTGTACCCCAGTATTGCCAAACCCAAATGGCCAAGGGTCATGTGTCAGCCCCCAACATCATGAGATGTTTATAAAAGGTGTATGAGTGGTTAACTCATCTTCTGCTTTTTAAACTCCCCATGCCCATCCACACATTTTGTGTGACAATTACAATGTTGTCAACTCTTACACATTTATAGTGAGTAAGGCAATTTTTTGCTCCCTGCTGCCAGAACTCTCACTAGTACAAACACATAGTAAGAGACAGTTATAGTCTAGAACAAAGCACACTAGTGAGTTTGTGACCTGGGAACTGGGACTCCACACACTAATCTCATATAGGAGCTATCTATCGTCCATGAGTTAGGAAGACTTATTAATTCCTGATGAGCTGAGCTCAGGATTCAAACTGGTAACCTGCAAGTAAAAGGCAAGATAGCTCATCAGCAATAACCAGAGACATCTAATCAGTACAACATCTAACATTACATCTTGGAGAGTGAAACTTGCTTTGAGGAAAAATGAATTTTATTAAATCAAGGTTTGACCATTTTGAAGCTTACCCTAGGCAAGATCATCCACTCTTTGCATGCACCAGCATATTTTCCCACAAACACTTCAGACTCAATCACATTCTCAGGATATGTCTATACTGCAAAAATAGCGTGTTCCTAACTCAAGTTAGCTAATCTGCATTAGCCAACTTGGGGTAAAACAGCAATGAATGAAGACACAACAATTTGGCTTTTAATTGATGTTAGAACCTTGAGTTAAAACTGATAGGCAGCCTGGGGTTGTACTCGAGCTGCAAACCTGAGTTAAAAATTGAGTTGCTGTGTCTTCACTGCTATTTTAACCCAAGTTGGCTAATGCGGGTTACCTAAACCAAGTTAAGGACATACCTTTTTTTCAGTGTAGCCATACTCTTAGTCTCCCATGTGCTGTTTTAAGAGGGGCAGACTTCATAAAAATGCAAAAGTAAAAACATATTAATGAAATATAAATACCTTTTGCAATATAAAATCATTTCAACAGTTACCTCAGGGTACATAAGCTTTTATACATACATATTTTTTATCCCCTCATAAATTATCAACAGGATTGGATTTCACAACCTTGAAATTTGGAGCAACTGGTACAGAGGAAAGCACGCTGTTATCCTCTGTGAGGAGACATACCACCCACACTGCCAGTGAGTTACAATACAACTATTTGTGAGACATTACTACTCTCGGTATGAGATTTTGGGTTTCCCCTCTTGGCTGCAGGAGCAGATCGTGGATCTAGAAGTTAAAGGCAGCACAGCCAAATGTATCAGTGCCCCTATTTGAGTAGTCTTTGGGGAATGAATCTGGGACCTCTGCAAAAAGCATGAGCCTCAAGCACTTGAGCTCAAAGAATCTTAATATGGAAGGTATTAATATGGAAGGTAGGAGCAGCAACAGTCATAAGACTGCAGCTGCATAAAGCTGCAATGTCCCTCTTTTTCTACAAACAATAACAAAACCCAGTCACCAGTCATCACACATCACATTCAACTATACCAAAAAAATCTTATGCACAACACATCTCTGCTCATTTCTCATTGGGTTGATCATACAAGGCTGTCCAGCCTGCAGAACCGTGAGCACAACCCTCACCCATTGATTTTGGTGGGAGCTGTGCATGAAGAACAACTGTATGTTGTCTTCTATAACCTGATCACATCCATTAATGTTAGTTATTCATTACAAGTGACAAGCTGGACAATTTGACTTACATGTTCAATAAGAATAATGATGCCAACTATATTAAATTTAATTTCTAAAACAGTCTTCATCTTAGGGTGACCAGACAGCAAGGGTGAAAGATGGAGTGGGGGGTAATAGGCGCCTTTATAAAACAAATCCCTGAATATCATGACTGTTCCTATAAAATCAGGACATCTGGTCACCATACTCCAACTCCCCCTTATTAGGATTTGATGTTGTCTGGGCTTTCTTAAAAAAAATAATTTTTGAATGGTCATTAGCAGAGATAAATGATCTCTCTGTTCAATAACTTTATAATTTAACTGCTACAGTAGAAATTTAATATAGTCCCATGTCAAGAATATCCCAGGAACTGCTATTTCCCACATGAACTTCATTTCTGTTAAAATGAACCTTTTACCTGAAGTCCCCGTGTACCTTTCAATAATGATTCATCTTCTATTAAGTTTTAAAGACTAGGATACCAAATCATAGAATTACTATGGGCTTATGATTATTTTTCAAATATATTTTTTATTCATAGGGCTTCAGGGAAAACCAACTCAATTTACCAAATTTGCATCAACATTATATAGCTTTTCCAGAGCTAATCGCAACCTCAATCCCCCATTCTGATTTGTGTTGATGCAACTGTAATCAAACTTCAGCTTTTTATCTCACCTAGTAAAGCACATCAAGCATTTATACCTTGCAGTAGAGATTTCTCAGAAACCCCCCATTCACTGGGAACTTAAGTTCTAAATATACCAAAATTTGATAAAATAATGGAGATCTATTCTTTCACACTTTCAGTGATATTATCCTGCAGAATTTTTGCTATGGCAGAATTAGTGGTTTTCATTTGTTTGTATTTTTGCCCAGACCAGATAAGAAATGTTCCCTCTTCATGTATCAGGAATGCAGAGACTTCTTGTTCTATATTTTGAGAGATTCCCAAAGACCAATGAATGTGTTTTCCCTCTATATTAATCTTTTCTTAAAGACTGTTTTCAGCACAGAAAAATTTGTAAACAGAGAATGGAATAATAAAGTATTCAGATGTCATGTTGTCAACAAGGAATATGCATGTAATCAATTCCCTTTGTAATAATTTGTCCATATGTGTAGTGTACTCCCCCTCTACAGAACATTTAAGCAACATTATATTTGAAAAACTTCTACTACTAAAGTTCCGTGCTGCTATAAAAGGAATATCTAGCATAGTGATTCTCAATCTTTTCCATACCATGAACACGTTACAACAAAAAAAATTGACCCCTGCCTCTCCCCTTTTCCATATATCCATAGAGAAAGAGGGAGGAGGGGTTGGATTGTGATCCTACTGGATCTGTTTGTTACCATGGTATATAAACCCAAAATCTAGCAGCTTCCTTGTCCCCCAGCCAACAGTGGAATATGTGAGATGAATCTCTGTAGGGGCTCAAGCAAGTGCCTGTGCTTAAGGCCAGTGCAGGCAATAAAAATAATGCTTAGCACTTACATAGTCTTTTCCTCAAAATGCATTTCCTCTATATGTGCACATTCATCTTCAAAGTGCTACCCCTATGTTAATCTTCAGAACATTCTTGTTGTAAGTATTATTCAGTGGAAATTGAGGCAGAGAACTTGCCCTAGGCCACAAAGGAAGTCGGAGTCAGTGCTGAACCTAAGATTAGAAAACAGAATTCTTTGTATCCAGCCCTGTGTTCAGATCGCTGGATAAGAGGGAACCTCAGAAATCAAATTTATGAAGAAAACTAGAGGGGAAAGTAGTTGGGAGTCAGAAAGTGCTAAATTTTCATTCTGGTTCTGTGTGCCTCTGGGCAAATTATTTCACCTCTGCTGCAATTTCCCCAACTTTAAGACAGGAATAATGGTACATATTTACTACCTTACAGGAGCATGGAGATTAAAGTTATTTGCCACATTAAATGTTTAAAAAAAATGTAGGCCTAGAATACCACGCATACAGTACATCTGATTAGAGAGAGCCTGAGAGCCGAAGTTCAGATTCAAATAGATCAGTGATTCTCATGCTGTGGATCGGGACCCTGCTTTGATGTGGTAACCAGGGCAGAGAGCCCCTGCCAAGAGCTCCTCTCCCCCAACCCAGAGGGGGACTGAAGCCCTGAGCTGGGCTCAAGGTAGGGGGGTCACAATTTTTCTAGTTGGGGGAGGTTCACAATTTTTTTAAAGTCCAAATGGGGTTGCGAACACAAAAAGTTTGAGAAACACTGAAATAGATAAGCCACAAAGTCCAGAATTTTACCTCTGGCTAGGACCAATATTTGATTCTAAAGAGGACAAAAAACATCTATAATGTGTGTGTGGGGGGGGGAGAGCTCCTTGCTTCCTGCAAGAAATGGCTCATTTTTCCAGTGACATATATTTTCATGGCTATGTTTCTTTCTGATTTAAAGAGGTAGGTGAACGTGTGAGAAACATTTCTGCATGGATAAACAGCAACCTAAAGTTACACTGGGGTGAAATTCACTCCTCCCTTCCCACATTCCAAAAATCAGACTGTGTGTGGTGAACTAAAAGCATTAGTGAAGGAATTCACTCAGCCATACAGGTAGGACTGGAGAGTCCAGGACTTATGTGCCTACTCTTCCACACTATGGGCTTCCTCTGTACCAGCCTAGTGACAGCCAGGGTACAGATCCTCTAAAACGCATGCAGGGCTTGCAGAGTTACCTCTATATGCCTTTGCCATTACCCCTTGTAACTCTTTTGCACTGGTTTAAGGCATGCAGAAGGTTTGCACAGACCTTCTGCACCTTGGTCAATTTTACAATTATCACTGGAACAGGCAGAGTAAGTGGAAAATTTCAAATGATTTCAGTTCAGTGGGACCAGAATTGGGCCCCAAATGGAACTTTTAAACCTGTTTCTTCCTCAGGGTACAGTGTATTTGGAATTTTTTATATATATATAAACTTCAGGGAAATGATCCTCTTGATTTAGGCTAGGTAATGAAATGTTTAAGTCTGGTTTTAAATAATGTCCATATTTTAAAAATAAGAAAAAACATACAATCAAAATATTTTATGCTTAATAAAATTAATATTATTCCAATGCTACATATGCTGCACAATTACTGAAAAATTACAGAATGAACATTACAAATAAAAGTGATAAAAAATAAGCCTACACAGTGTTAATGTTACTGTACCTTACCAGACCAGCTTCAGGGGCTGCATAATTGTTTCTGCCAACCTATAAATTTTTGAGTAACAACAAAATCATTGTGATTTTTCTTACTAAATAATTCATACATTACAAAGCATGTATGTAACAAGGCCCATGAATCACTAAGCATATAATGATCATATCTAATGGCATTTCTTCTTATAAAAGTAATTCCAATAGATTTATATATCTGAATTTACTACAACACATTGATTTTATAACGTATATAATTTTATCCCCCCCAAGAAATAAAGAGTTCTTTAGGAAGTGTTGTGTTTTTAAATTTGCATTTTAAAACTGAAAGAATTCCTTGATCAGACTACTTGTGTAAAGAACTGCTTTGCATCATGTTTTACAGATTGATTTTATTGGGATTATTAATATCACTGAAAGTAATAAATTGGGTTTTATAATGAACTAGTACAGTGCTCATAAACTGTGCTTAAAGTGATGCAATCGTTTTAAAAATAACTTTTAGCCATACATATTCTACCTTACCAAACCAACAGCAACTAATAATGATTCCAGACTGGCTGATTTTATAATTTATAATATCATTTCAAAATTTTAATAGCTTCACCAAAATTTTAAATGCTGAATAGATACACATTTGTGTTCCATGCAACAATTTCTTCATTCAGACTTTGCTTATCTGCATGGTTTATAATTTGAACATGAACAAATATCATGGATTTTACTCAACTTCTTAGCAGACATTTAATAGCTATTTACTATACAAAGACTTAATATTTTATAAACTATACCACAGTGCATTGACTGGTATTAGCATAAATAATTAAGACTAAACAACACTTGTCTAAGAAGCAATGTACATTTTATGATGAATTATCCTAACTTATTTAAGCTGCATTTTTTCCACAAACTAATTCACAAGGGTCAATAATTTGCAATGAGTATCCTAATCATTAATGAAAATTAGTGAGGTTGTACTATACACATTACAGATTTTATTTAAGGAATTTTTTTATCCCTAAATTAATATATCATTACGGTCTTTCAAAGTCCACTTTGCTGTAGTTATCAAGTAGATTTAAACTGAATGAAAATGCCCAAAAGGTGTGTACAGCTAAGTACTTCCATACAAATGTATGGTTTGAGAAACACACAGATTTTAGATCGAGTTCTATTACCTTATGTTTCTGTAACCAGCAAAATTATAGAGGAAGATTAAAGCATGTTACAGTAAACAATTTACCATAAATGGCCAAGTAAAATAATGTAGGAACCCAAGGAGAATAAGCCAAGTTGGTTCAAGACAGGTCCACAAGCAAGAAATCTAAGTAAGCCGGGGGTTACAATATAGCTGCATGTGGGTTTTGTTAAATTTGGTCTTTTAAATGGCTTGCTCTTTTTCATATTTAGAGGCAGCCTGGCCTAGAGAACTAAGCAAGTGACTGGCTGGAGCTAGGGACTACTGATTTCTAATTGTGGCGTTGCTACTAACTCTCTGTGGGCTTGTCATCATTAGTTTTATTTATTTATTTTTATTTTATCTTCAAGTTCTTCGTTTCATATAGCTTAGGGCCAGAAGGGACCATTAGATCATTTACTCTGACCTCCTGTAATGCCACAGGCTGTTAAATTTCACCCATTTACCACTGTATTGAGTCCCATAACTCACGTGTGCCTAACACAGAACTTGCATTTAGCTAAAGCATATCTTCTAGAAAGGCATCCTGTCTTGGTTTGAGGGCATCAAGAGATGGAGAATCCCCTACTTCCCTCAGTAGTTTGTTCCTATGGTTACAAATGTATGCCTTATTTCCAATTTGAAATTTTTCTGGCTAAATCCAGGTAAAAGTTAGGCGGTCCCTACAGTAAACCAGAAATGATTGTAGCCTGGAATAAATGTTTTGGATTGTCCTGAGGAGTCTTCACAAACATGTTATCTAAACTACCTCAATATAATCAATTAATTTAGAGGTAAAA
This sequence comes from Lepidochelys kempii, assembly GCF_965140285.1. Classification (NCBI taxonomy): domain Eukaryota; kingdom Metazoa; phylum Chordata; order Testudines; family Cheloniidae; genus Lepidochelys; species Lepidochelys kempii. The sequence continues at coordinate 80,853,258 of NC_136389.1, read as the reverse complement.
AACAAAACCAAACACTACGTGATTTTCCCCTCTGTAAAATGGGGATATTTACTCACTTCATGGGGGTGTTGTGAAAGTTAGCTAGTTAATGTCTGTAAAATAAGTGCAAAGTATTATTATGAACATGGCTGTTTTTACAGGTAATCTTTTTATGCAGCTGATCTATGCTTTTTTTTAGTTTGGCAGACTTTGAACCTGCCAAATAGTTCTGATCAGTTTTATGTTATTGAAAGGTTTAAGATTAACTGTCTGTGTCACAATGTAGCAGCACTTACTTGTCAGTACACAAAAGATTAATTTCAGCTTCCAGTTCCCTTGCTGTCCCAGGGAATGGCTATAACAGAGCCAGAGCCAGAACCAGAAGAATGTTTGAAACAAGTTAGGGTGCCCTACCCAAGTTAGGGAAACTTACGTTGTTCATGTTGTCCTGACACAAGGAAGAAAGGAAAGCAGCAGAATACGGACCCTGGACTTCAGAAAAGCAGACTTTGACTCCCTCTGGGAACTGATGGGCAGGATCCCCTGGGAGAATAACATGAGGGGGAAAGGAGTCCAGGAGAGCTGCCTATATTTTAAAGAATCCTTATTGTGGTTACAGGGACAAACCATCCCGATGTGTAGAAGGAAGAGTAAATATGGCAGGCGACCCGCTTGGCTTAACAGTGAAATCCTTGCTGATCTTAAACACAAAAAAGAGGCTTACAAGAAGTGGAAGATTGGACAAATGACCAGGGATGAGTATAAAAATATTGCTCGGGCATGTAGGAGTGAAATCAGGAAGGCTAAATCACACCTGGAGTTGCAGCTAGCGAGAGATGTTAAGAGTAACAAGAAGGGTTTCTTCAGGTATGTTGGCAACAAGAAGAAAGCCAAGGAAAGTGTGGGCCCCTTACTGAATGAGAGCGGTAACCTAGTGACAGAGGATGTGGAAAAAGCTAATGTACTCAATGCTTTTTTTGCCTCTGTCTTCACGAACAAGGTCAGCTCCCAGCCTACTGCACTGGGCAGCACAGCATGGGGAGGAGGTGGCCAGCCCTCTGTGAAGAAAGAAGTGGTTCGGGACTATTTAGAAAAGCTGGACATGCAGAAGTCCATGGGGCCAGATGCACTGCATCCGAGAGTGCTAAAGGAGTTGGCGGATGTGATTGCAGAGCCATTGGCCATTATCTTTGAAAACTCATGGCGATCAGGGGAAGTCCTGGAAGACTGGAAAAAGGCTAATGTAGCGCCAATCTTTAAAAAAGGAAAGGAGGAGGATTCTGGGAACTACAGGCCAGTCAGCCTCACCTCAGTCCCTGGAAAAATCATGGAGCATGTCCTCAAGGAATCAATTCTGAAGCACTTAGACGAGAGGAAAGTGATCAGGAACAGTCAGCATGGATTCACCAAGGGCAAGTCATGCCTGACTAATCTAATTGCCTTCTATGATGAGATAACTGGTTCTGTGGATGAAGGGAAAGCAGTGGACGTGTTATTCCTTGACTTTAGCAAAGCTTTTGACACCGTCTCCCACAGTATTCTTGTCAGCAAGTTAAAGAAATATGGGCTGGATGGATGCACTACAAAGTGGGTAGAAAGTTGGCTAGATTGTCGGGCTCAACGGGTAGTGATCAATGGCTCCATGTCTAGTTGACAGCCAGTATCTAGCGGAATGCCCCAAGGGTCGGTCCTGGGGCCGGTTTTGTTCAATATCTTCATTAATGATCTGGAGGATGGTGTGGATTGCACCCTCAGCAAGTTTGCGGATGACACTAAACTGGGAGGAGTGGTAGATACGCTGGAGGGTAGGGATAGGATATAGAGGGACCTAGACAAATTGGAGGATTGGGCCAAAAGAAATCTGATGAGGTTCAACAAGGACAAGTGCAGAGTCCTGTACTTAGGACGGAAGAATCCCATGCACCGCTACAGACTAGGGACCGAATGGCTCGGCAGCAGTTCTGCAGAAAAGGACCTAGGGGTTACAGTGGATGAGAAGCTGGATATGAGTCAACAGTGTGTCCTCGTTGCCAAGAAGGCCAATGGCATTTTGGGATGTATAAGTAGGGGCATTGCCAGCAGATCGAGGGACGTGATCGTTCCCCTCTATTCGACATTGGTGAGGCCTCATCTGGAGTACTGTGTCCAGTTTTGGGCCCCACACTACAAGAAGGATGTGGAAAAATTGGAGAGTCCAGCGTAGGACAACAAAAATGATTAGGGGTCTGAAACACATGACTTATGAGGATTGCTAAAGGAGTTGGCGGATGTGATTGAAGAGCCATTGGCCATTATCTTTGAAAACTCATGGCGATAGGGGGAGATCCCGGACGACTGGAAAAAGGCTAATGTAGTGCCCATCTTTAAAAAAGGGAAGGAGGAGGATCTGGGGAATAAGTTACCTAGGGAGGTGGTGGAATCCCCTTCCTTAGACGTTTTTAAGGTCAGGCTTGACAAAGCCCTGGCTGGGATGATTTAGTTGGGGATTGGTCCTGCTCTGGGCAGGGGGTTGGACTAGATGACCACCAGAGGTCCTTTCCAACTCTGATATTCTATGATTCTATGTCTAAGGGCTTGTCTACACTGCGAAGTTGTCGACAAAACTTTTGTCTTTCACGGGTACTTAAAAAAGCCCCCCCGCAAAAGACAAAAGTTTTGCCAACGCACGTGGCAGAATACTCCGCTGCCGACAAAGCTAACGCTGCTCGCGGGGCTGAAAGTATATTGTCAGCAAAAGTGCTGACAAAGTACCGATAAAGAGCGCTTACACATGCTGACTTTTAACGACAAGGCTGTGTCGACACAGCCTTGTTGCTAAAAGCTGCATGGTGTAGACAAGCCCTAACTCTTTTTGCTAGTGTTACTTTGGCCCAGTCCACAATAATGAAATTTGCACTACATCAATGTAGCTGCACCAGTGTAAACGCATAATATAGACACACTGGACCAATGCAAAACGGAGCTTATTTCAGTATACTGCCACATTAAGCACCGGTGTAAGTTCCGCTTTGGACCTCTACATTAGGGATTTGCACCTTTGTAGCTACTTTTGATGTACTTACACCAGGGGAAGTTTCCTTAACATGGCTAGAGCCTATGTTTGACTTGTGTTTAAAAAGATTCTCTTGCATTTAATGGACTTTACAGCTTGTTGCTATATTTTGTTTCTGCTCATCCATTCCATCAGCTTACACTGCCTTTTTAGGAACTTGTTAAAGGGACATTTAATTACCATTGTGCGTCAGTCCCCCTCTGTAAAATGGGGAATAGTCTTTTCCTACCTCACAGGAGTGTTGTGAGGAAAAAATGTATTAATGATTGGGGCACCAAGATACTATGGTAATGAGGTCAGATAAGTACTTAGATTTTTTTAATCACTTCTGCTAAAATTTTTCAATCTACTGTTGTTACAACTAACACCCAAGATTATCGTACTGAAAGATGAGAAAAATCTCTCTTAGTTTGTTTACTTTGTGATTTTAACAGTGTTCTAAATATAGTCTGTTCCACTGTGTTTTTTATATAGTAAGTACAGGCCGACTCCAACTCCCATTGCAGTCAGTAAGAGTTGGATTAGGCCCTTCGTTTTGCTTGCAGCTGGTGTGAGTTTTTCCATTTCAGCAATGAGGGAAGAACAAAATATTTTCAAGGAAGTAGAAAATGTTATTAATTGCCCACAAAATTAGCAAGGAGATGTAGGGGCAGGTGCAACATACAAACTTAACATTTTATTTACAAATTGATAATGTCTCTGACAGCCTGCAGGTTACAGATAGCTTTAGATCCAGCAGTAAAAGGAGCTGCCATCAGATACAGAAACTGATCTTTATATACAGTTAGATGCCTAGAAGATTAGAAGTTTGCTTTACTGGATATTTAGCTAAGAAGTTTCCATTAAAACAAATACACAAAACATCTAAGATTTAGCAATTTGGATTAGTAAACAGTGCTCCAAGGAATATAGTCTCTGTTAATAATACCTCTTATTTGTGGGAAATCTCGAGTGAAACAAATTTGTCAAACACACAAAAGGTATAAAAGTGAAATATAGTAATTAAGACTTGTGCTTTATTGATTGTGTGGTTTACGTAATTTTTCATTACTAACATAAGATTTAATAAGTATAAGTAGTTAAAGATTCTGACTTGGCACTAGTCATTAGCATGTAATTGAACTAGTAAAAAAGATCAGTTAAACCTATGTTGATTACCACCTTATCTTTGAAAGGCAATTAAGGACCTCAATCATTGCAACAAGATTTGATTGTGCAGCCTTTATTGGACATTGATCTTTCAGCAAAGTGCAGTTACATTTTCCATTAATTTACAGTAACACAGTTTAACTCTGATACCCTAGACTGTTGACCCAGGTAAGATGTAATGCTAAGCACTCATTTAGGTTAAGATGCCCCCAGTAGTCATTACTGTTTAAAAGGCTAGTGCTGAAAAAAGTAGCTACCTGATCTATTGGGTTTAGAGTAAGGTTTCAGTTATCTGCATTAGTTGTTAAGTGAGGTGAAACAAAGCTCCTTTCTTCTTATGTCATCTCACTCATTTAAACATCATCCTTGTAGTCAGTGAAGAGATAATTAAAGCAAGAGTTACAAGGCAGACTGTACTTCGTTTCAAATGAGAACAGAGCAGACCAAGTCAGCAGAAAGTTGAAGGGTAATTTTGTACTTTAATCATCTGTGACAAAGTATTGATATATAAACATATGTATGTGCGTACATATATAATTTAGTAGGTACAAAAGGAGCCTGTCAATTAAAAATAGTCACATAAAAAAAAAAAAAAAAAAGAAAAGGAGGACTTGTGGCACCTTAGAGACTAACGCATTTATTTGAGCATAAGCTTTCGTGAGCTACAGCTCACTTCATCGGATGCATTCAGCCACTGAATGCATCCGATGAAGTGAGTTGTCGCTCACGAAAGCTTACGCTCAAATAAATGTGTTAGTCTCTAAGGTGCCACAAGTCCTAACACATTTATTTGAGCGTAAGCTTTCGTGAGCGACAACTCACTTCATCGGATGCATTCAGTGGCTGAATGCATCCGATGAAGTGAGCTGTAGCTCACGAAAGCTTATGCTCAAATAAATGCGTTAGTCTCTAAGGTGCCACAAGTCCTCCTTTTCTTTTTGCGAATACAGACTAACACGGCTGCTACTCTGAAACCTGTCACATAAAAAAGTAAAGCATCTCCACTTGCTCCCTAATCAAAAAATAATTAACCAAAGATTAAGTCAAACCCTAGCCAGATCCACATAAAAAAGGCCTCCCTACAAACTACTGCTACATGCCTTTCTAACAGCAACTTAGGATCTTCTAATACCCCCAAACTGCAAACTAACAAATGGAGGTCACTCACTCTTATTAAGAAGGTCAGCTATAATCCTCACCACATCTTCTAGGTGCTGCCTCCAAAATTTACCATCATCCCCTCTGTCTTATCTGGACTGGGTTTCAACCAGCTAACTCATCTATGCTCCAATCTCAACCACACACTAGGTAAAACATTTGACAGAACTTACTGGGTTGGATGAAATATAGTACTCTGTGTCATCAGCATACTAAAATCACAACAGCACAGTGCCTCCTCACTAACCTTCCCACAGGCCCATAAATACATTGAAATGGAGAGGAGGCAAAATGGAACTCAACATTAGAGCACCCTTCAGGACAACGAGCAAGTGCCCAACACCACCGCGTGAGAAGGAAGGAAGGAATGCAGCAACCATATTCTCCACATGATATTATTTAGATCTGAACCCCCTACCCTCTAGCTCTCCAGGGCTGGTCTATAGCCTATTGAAGTCAACAGACACCCATTTACTTGAATGAGTTTTTGGATCAGACCCATAGTAGATAGCATTCCCAACCCACTGGCCTCACCATAATACCAATATCTATATTGCCCTTCTCATGCATATGGACCCAGGCAACTTTAGATAGATGAATCCTGGAGACAGTGGAGCTTGGATATTCTCTGGAATGGCAGGCTACTCTGCATCCTTTCTTCATGCCCTATCCAATATCAGGAGATGCCAAGAAACTTCAAATTACCCTGAAAGAGATTTCACTGGTCTTTCAAGACAAGAGACGTTCACCACTCTATAGTATGGAAAAAGGGTTTGGAGGACTTAGGGCCATTTTAGACCTCAATTGCTCAAACAGGTAGATGAGGAAGACAAAATTCTGAGTGGAGACTCTAGATGTCACTCTCAGTAGACCACCTGAAATCAGTGACCTGAAAAAAGCTTATCTGCATGTTGCCATCAGACTCTGTCATGAGCAATTTCATGAGTTCACCTGTCTTCACTGTCAATACAACGCATCTTCCAGTCTGTTCGCTACACCAGGATATTCCCAAAGGGATAGGTAGTGATAGCAACCAGGCTACAGAGTCTAGGAATTCATCTATGCCCACTTTTAGATGACACACTCATCAGAACCTTGTCCCTAAGATGTAACCCGATCTATAGATTATGTATTATATTGACTACTTAAGAATTCCCAGTTATCACTTTGATGGTTAACAGGTTCCTGTCTCAAGAGCAGGCCCAATATTATTAAAATCACTATATCATTCTATACAAGAAGGCAAGGCAGCGAATATAATAAAGGCAAGTTAGCCCTATGGACTACAAAGGTCCCTTACAGGAAACAACCCAGAGGTCCTTCCCCATGTTTCAGGCTCATGGATTTGCAATAGCCTTACAATATAACTCCCTGGTTCCCTCTCAGCTGATTGTCTGTGTAGGAGCTGACCTAGATGCAAGGAGAACCAGAATTGATGGTGATGGGAACTAGACAAGTATCTAAATTGATGATTTTCCCAATGAAGCAAAGGTTTGATAAGATCCCAATGCCAAGATGTCATAGAATTCAATATTATCCATCCATCCTTACCTGCCGTTTCTATGATTTCTAGTCTCTTATGAAGATCATTTCATGGGCAGGACTGCACAAGAGAGCTTCTGAAGTTCCTCTTTGGGCCTGGAACCATACCCAAAGTTATCACCAAGGTCACCAGCCTTTCCAGATGAGAAGCACTCTTGGGACATAGCTTGTCCCTCAACAGTGTTTTCACTTTTAACTCAGACCATGACTAAAGAATAAATCTTGGTCACTTTAATCTTTCACTTTTGATTAAAGCCAATTAAAATAGTGATTCACCATTACTTAATAAATGTCTCAAACATTTGTGTGAACAAAAGTACTACCCTTTATGAATAGCATATTTTCCTCTAAGTATTCCAACAGCTCTTACGCAACAAGTCTTAATGAATCCAATGAATGATATTATATTTGAACTTTGCCCTCAGCTATCTTCCAGTTCATTCTTCACTATGATCAACTCCACAAGAGCAAGAGGTCTATTGATTTTCATGTAATACAAGAAAATATTACATTTGCTTAATTGTTACACAGTGAGAGCATTGAACAAGAAATCAAGTCTCTATTTAATGCTACTAGCAGCACAGAATTGCAGTGATCAATAGGGTAGTTTGTCAAAGATGTTCTCTAAGGAGACTTGCCCATCACTGTATGGACAAGGAGTCGCATTGCCTGCATTTATTGAAAAACAGGTAAGCAAAGTCAGCAGTACACATTATCAGAAATCAAACAAGCTGCAGTGAATGGAGGTGCAACTCCCATGAAAAGCTGTATTTATAGTCTGGTAATTAAAAACCATTTTATCAGCCTCATGTTGAGACCAAACCTTTACAGCAAAGTATTGACAAGATCAGTTGCAATAAATGAGCAGTATTTGACTTCAAACTTATGAGCTGTTGTTATTTAACTTTTGCTCATTACAGAGGAAATCAGTTCTAACTATTCCAGCAAAATGCTAATAGTGAGTTTTATTATTAATGAAGCTGAATGTAACTCTCTCTTCTTCTGTGAAAGCTATTTATTCAACTTGTGTCAAGAATATTCTTCAGTACTAAATATACTGGAATAAGTGCTCCTTCGACTAAAGTTTTATTTAGTGTTTCTTTTAGACAAGCAGACATACTTCCTTCATAAAGCATGAAACAGTTCACTGCTTACAAATAATTTTCAATAAGAATATGTATGTTGTATTTTGCATTAGTTAATTATATTAGTCATATTAGTGATTTTATCCTTTAAAAAAAGTCTTTTGCATGTTGTAACATGCTGCTTGGGATACCTAGAGCTCTGAGCCACTGTGTGCTACCCCTTGACCTCAACAAAAGTGAGTTTTGCTGATGATCAGACATGTCAGCTCCCAGCCATACCAGTCTCTCTTCCTCATCAGCAAACTCCTCAAGGCTCTCTCAAGCCAAACCTCATCCATTGTGCTAGTACCTAAGAAAGATAAAACTAAGGTTTTGTGTCAACTATAGAAAACTCAATGCTGTAAGTGTTTCAGATGTTTATTTTATGCCCAAAATTGATATGTTTGATATTTTGAGCAAACCTAGATGTCTTACTTAGCATGTTTGATCTCACAAAAGGTTATTGGTGGATCCCTTGAGAAAAAGATGCACAGAAAAAAAATCTGCTTTTATTACTGATATGGGACACTATGAATTCAAAGTGTTATCATTTGCGTTAATTAATGCAGGAGCCACTTTTCAGAGGCTTGTCAACCACGTGCTAAGCGGTTTAAAAAATTTTGCAAGAGCATATATCGAGGATATAGTGGTGTTTAGCAACTCTTGGTCTGATCACAATAAACACTATTAATGGGATCAATACCCTCAGACCTGTAAAGCAGTGTGCGGAACTGCTTCTTTTAGACTGCTTTAGATGTGAGAGATAAAATCAACTATAGCCAAAGAAAACACAGAATTGTGAATTCAGATATTGAAAGAAAAAGGTGGAACCACTTTTCAGATGTTTACTTTTAAAATATGTTTAGATGTGAATATTCAGTTGACACATACTACATGGTCCGTTAATACGGATTTTAATTTGTGGGGTTAAAAGAGCATTTCAATACATCTGTATAAAAGAAGGGTGCTATTACAGATTCCTTCAGACTCTGATTAGGTACTAGGACAATTTATATATTGTTGAACACCTATGCACAGAGTCTAAAACTCTCATCATTTACAATTATGTGTAACGTATTTGGAGATTGTGTTGCTTGCCTTCAGGTTAATTTACAAACATCATAACCTATCCAATGTACATAAAAAAGGAGATTTTAAAAAAAATAATCAGAAGATTCTTCTCAGCAATAAGCATTTCAATCACTGTCTTTAAAGCTAAGACTTTTGAGGACAGTAGAAAAGTCAATTCATTTTCCAAAGATGCTAATATCTTATCTTCATTGATGCCAATATTCATTTCATGCCTCTACTGAAACAGGAACATTTTTTGTAACTGAAAAAAGGACAATGAAGGCTTTTGAGGACACCACCACATTAAAAAGGAACACACTGAAAACAAAGGTTTATTTTTAAGTTGTTTATATTTTAAAGCAGCAGGAATATATAAATACCCACAGTTGTGAAAACCCACCAAATGAGAGTGCTTGAATGCACAATTTCAGTACATGGCACCTTCATCTTCTTTATTCAGAAAATAAATAGTAACTGGGCCACAACTTGTGTGGACAGTCTCTGTGACGCTAACAAGAAACCAGGAGCCAATTCCATATAATAAAGTTGGGATGCCTACAAAAGAGAAATACTTGTTACATACAACCATTATAAACCAAGAGAACTAAAACTAACACAGGTTTCAGAGTAGCAGCCCTGTTAGTCTGTATTCGCAAAAAGAAAAGGAGTAGTTGTGGCACCTTAGAGACTAACAAATTTATTTGAGCATAAGCTTTCGTGAACTACAGCTCACTTCATCGAATGCATCCGATGAAGTGACCTCTAGCTCACGAAAGCTTATGCTCAAATAAATTTGTTAGTCTCTAAGGTGCCACAACTACTCCTTTTCTTAAAACTAACACAGTGATATCTAAAAATAATGGCTATGAAGGAAAATATAAATATTACAGTAGGGGGCTCATTGTGTAAGCAGCTGTACTAAGACAATTCCCTGCATTGAAGAGTTTACAACCGTAGATCCCAATTATGCACTGAGAACCACATGAGCAGACTCCAATGCTCATGAATGTCTCCTGACAGTTTTCAGGGCAGGATCAGGTCCTAATTTATAATAAGATGTAATAAGTGGGGAATACACAGAAGGACTGGAAGGGAGGCAGATAAGGGTAAAAGAGATATGAAACACTTGGCTATAGTGAACTAGCTATGCTTAAAGCTAGATTTAGTCTTTAAAAAAAATGTTTTTTTTAAATAGATATTAGAACCCTCTACTGGTCTCTACTTAATTGCTATCTGTTCATAGTTTCCCAAAGAGATCCCAGTAGCGGACATGCAGGACTTAAAGGGAAATAGGGTAGTTACTTTATAGATCAATGGGGAAAGGGTATCTCATGCACAAGGGATGGCAGAAAATGTGAATGTGTTTGTGGGAGACGTGGATAAAGAAGTGATGGTGCTTGGCATTGTTGGCATCGAAGATGCCAGGAAGGTGTTTAAGAGGAAGGCAATTATTATTGGCAAAGAGTCCTGTGGCACCTTATAGACTAACAGACGTATTGGAGCATAAGCTTTCATGGGTGAATACCCACTTCGTCAGTATGCATCCAACGAAGTGGGTATTCACCCACGAAAGCTTATGCTCCAATACGTCTGTTAGTCTATAAGGTGCCACAGGACTCTGCCGCTTTTACAGATCCAGACTAACACGGCTACCCTTCTGATACTTGGCAATTATTATTGTTTATTATTTGTATTATAGTAATATGTAAGATACAAAGTGGATAAGTAGTAAGGGGCTAAGCTCAGAAGGGCCTTAAAATGTAAGAAGAAGCTTGTATTTGATGCAGTGAAAAAGAGGGAGTCCACAGATAGACTCAGGCCCTTCATTCGGTGCCTATGCATGCATGTGCCTAATTTTAAGCATATGAATAGTCCAACTGACTTCAATGGGACTATTCAATGCTTAAAGTGAGGCATGTGCTTCCGTACCTTACTGAATTGAACCCTCAAACAAGGCAGGGGATAAAGAGAGTCTGACTGGAGCACCAGAAAGACAGTCTTAACAACAGTGCTTTGAAAGGACATGTGGGGACTGTTATAGTCAACACAGGAGACGATGAGGGCCTGAATAAGAGTTTTGACTGTGCAGATAGAGAGCTTATCTTAGACAGACAGAGCAGTCTTAGTGCTATTACAGAGGAAGCAGCAATAAGATTTGACAGTAGGTCCAAGCATCAAGGCAGAGAGAGGACAGACTCAAAGATAACACTCAGAGAGCATTTCTAATACAAATTATGTAAAATTTTCAAAGTGATTATTGTAGCATAAATCAGTTTACTGATAACAGCCAGAGCCAAAACCAATAAAATTTGTTAATATGAAAGATTACAGTCCTCATAACAACCAACACTTAAATATTAAATGTCTATTATCTGCACATTTTTTTAAAAAAATTACAATGTAATTGATGAATGTTTCAATCAGTGTTAAAACAAGTTTTGGGGATAGATTGCTTCTTCATGTAAATCGCTAACAAATGTTATACGAATACTTTCTTATTATTAAACAATTAGGTTGCTGATGTGCTAAGACCACGGCCTATCATGCTGACCAATATTGTCTCATTGTTTTTTTGTACGGTATCGAACTGTTGTCTCACCTTATACTTAGATTGGAAGCTCTGTGGGGCAGTGACTCTTTTTTTTAATTCAGTGTTAGTACAGACTCAAGCATAATGAGGCCATGGTTGATGACTGGGGCCGCTAGGCACTATGGTAGCACAAATAATAAATAAAAGTGTATACTGTGCTAGTGTCTGAAGACCACCACCAGCTTGGTTCTCATTGTGCTAGGTACTGTGCAAACAAGTAATAAACGGCAGACCCAGTACTTATTTTCAAGAGCCAAATTCTGCTCTCTTCTGTCTGTGCAATCACGTTGACATCAGTAAAGCCAATGGCAGTAGCAGCAGTTTAACTGAGGGCAGATTTTGGCCCCCCATAATATTAGAAATTATTTGTAATAAGATAGGTAAATTTTCAGATGGTATGGTGTTTTACTTCAGTGGATAGTGTCCCATGATTTGTTTTCAATGATAACATCTCCTTACAAATTAAAAGTTAAAGCTGCTAAAATGTGTCAAATATAGTTTTTAAAATACTTAAAATCAAGTAGGGTGCAAATATCTTTCTTGACAGTCTGATGGTGTCACTCAGTAGTCAAGAAATGCTCCTTAGAAGAATGAATGAGCACCTGGGTATTTTAAAGGCTAGCATAAGTAGTATTAAAAACTTGTTACCTAAGCAATAGTTAAAAGGCCAGTGAATAGTCTTGGACTAGACAAGTTTATGTTAAAAAACAAAAACAAAAACCCATCAGTCACAGCGATCAACCCTTTACCGGCCTGCAAAGGACCAAGGTAAAGGGGACCTGAGGAGGGCTAAGCTCCGTGCAGTATCAGGTCCCTGATCTTAGACAGGAGCCAGTGGGCACAAGAAGACTAAGCAATTGCTCAAGGGGGGGCCCCGATTCAGTATTAACCCCCCCCCCCCATATCATTCATCTTATTGAACCGGGGCTTGTTCACAAGCGCACTGGGCCGTGCTGTGTGCCGCAGTGCGTGGTTGGTGGAAGTGTCACCAGCATTTCTAGGGGTGGGGGGGGCCCCAATATTCCTGCTGCCCCCCCCCATGGGCTAGCGCCGCCTCTGACGAGGGCCGCGCGGGCGGAGGGGGCTCGCTGGCCGCCCTGCGGGGCTCGGGGGCCGGCTCACCCGCGTTGACGAGCTTGAGGGCGGTGAAGGCGGCGTTCTGCAGCGCCAGGTCGCGGCGCGGGGCCCGCGAGCAGTGGTACTTGATGAAGGGGAAGCAGCCCGTGCGCAGGACGTGGTAGTTGGCGCCGTCCACCTGCCAGTTGAAGTGCGAGAGGCCGAACTGGTCGTTGCGCACGGCGCTGTACTTCACGCAGTACGAGGTCCAGTGGGGCAGGCCCCGCTGCCGCAGGTGGCGGCTCAGCACCTCGGAGGCCTTGGGCTTGGCGGCGGCGCCCCCGGCGGGCGCGAGGAGCCGCCTCAGGGCCGCCTCGTGCAGCTGCCGCAGGAGCAGCATGCCGCGGGCAGAGACCCCCGCAGCGCCCGGCCCGCGCGCCCCCGGCCCCGCTCTTGGCCGTCCCAGCGTGCCCGGCCGCGCGCGCCCCCGGCCCTGTGCGTGCGCGCCCGCCAGCGTGGCACGGCTCGCGCCCGGAGCGGGTGGGCGCGCGGGCGGGTCTGCTGAGTGGGGAGACTGGGAGTCCCTGAGGGAGGTGTCACGTGGTAGGCTCCCGGGTTATAGGGCGGTGTGTAGGGGTCATGGGGTCACCTGGGGGTCCTGATAAAGAGGGTTCCTGAGAGGGATATTGGGGGTCACCTGGGGTTCCTGATATTAGGGTCCCTGAGGGAGATACTGGGGGTCAGCTGGGGTCCCTGAGGGGAATACTGGGGGTCACCTGAGGTCCTTGATATTAGGGTCCCTGAGGGAGTTACTGGGGGTCACCTGGTGTCCCTGAGGGGAGTACTGGGGGTCACCTGGTGTCCTTGATATTAGGGTCCCTGAGGGAGATACTGGGGGTCATCTGGGATCCCTGATCGGCAAGTCCCTGATTACAGGGGGTCTCTGAAGCGTATGATAGGGGTCACCCAGAGCTATTGGGGGAGATCATGGAAGCTCCTGATTCTAGGGATCCCTGGGGGCAGAGATAATGGTAGGTCACCTGGGAGAGTCCTTGAGTTGGCACAGTCCTTGTGTGGAAAGTGGGGGTCCCTGCTAGGAACACTGGAAGCGGGAGGGTGAGATCATGAGACATCCCACTCCAGAAAAATCAATCTGCACTGCTGCTGAGGTGAGCTGTTGTGGGATACTACTGTAGGAAGTGGCCAAAAAATAACTTCAGAAACTAAATGGAAATTAGACACACTGACATGCCCTTTGTCCCCTCCCTGTTCAAGGCAGGTAAATCAATAGACAGTACTGAGAAAATGCATTCATAATGTTCATTTACAAAAACTATCACAAAGAACCCTGAATGGACCAATCAAGCGACTCATCATTATGTTTTATTCTTCTGTATGTTCTGTGCATTGAAGAGACCACCCCATGGTTTCTTGGCACATGTTGCAATTGGAGTATGAAAGAGATTAACCTGAGTGTGAGGGGAAAAGTTGATTTAGGCCATATTATATAAACACACTGATATTATTTAGTGAAGTTTGAAAGCAACATCTGAGGTTGAAATTGGGTTGAATATTTTAAAGCTCTTGGAAGAGGAATATTTTAAAATCATAACTAAAAATTCTGTGATATGATTTATCTAAACAAAACCTAAGGTTTTGAACCATTAAATATTCTGTTTGAGAAAAAATGACTGTACAGAAGAGTAAACTGAGAAATGGAAACAATTTCTTTTCTTTTAATAATTATGAGCAATATCTCAAACTCAGCAATTTTAGACCATTGAGCTGTGTAGTATGAATGTGCTAATTAATCAATTACTATACAACAATGTACCATGTTTATTTACTGTAATGCACTACATGACTATGTAGCAGAACCAGTAATTATTAATCATTGTCAGTAACAAATTTGACTCAAGTTCACCTTTCTATAATTAATAGAGCATATAGTTCGCTTTAATATCTTTCTTTATTAGCAGCAACAATGACAGGATAAAAAGGAAGTGGAACCTGACGCTGTGGTTCATTGAAATGCAGGATTGGACTAATGTATCATACTCCTACAGCACTATTTGTGCTATTACAGTCCATGCTCAGTCGGTGTTTACATTTTAAGTTTTGCTGGACTGAAATCTATTGAATGTATTTGAAAATAATTGCTTCTAATTTTTAAACTATATTAGTTTGCAAGATATTTTGCACTTATTAATTTAAATGCCTGCATTTGCTCTTCCTTGTAAAAATGCATGGAGAGGAACAAAATAATCCTACAGCTTTTTAAGTGTAGCCTCTCATTAAACCAGTGAATGTACTGATATCCATATGTGTGTGTTCACACTGTGTACTACAAACGGAGGGAGAGAAGCACCTGCATTTTCATAAGACCAGCAAAGCATCTCAGACCCTTCACCAATGCAAAGGAGCGTGGCTTGGTATGTATGTATGTATGTATGTATTTAAGATGAGCTTATGATAAAATGTTGAGTATTTTTGGGCATCCATCTGAACATCATTCATTTAGAAAGAACAACCCACCCTGACAGCAGTGCTGCTGCATAATAAATGTTGGCTGGACAGTTTATGCTTTATACATTGAGGTCTCGATTTTTTGGAGTGCACTGTGCTTTTATATCATTGCTGTTCCAAAACCGCCTCTTGAAATGTGACATGCCACTTCTCAAAGAGTCTTTGGGGTGAAGATGGAAGACAACAGACTGTAAACTTTCCATAGTTAAAGTGAGTCAATTGGTGCACAATTTACCAGGCTGTAATTCTGTAGTAATTTGTTTTGGATCTTGCTATAAAATAGCAGAAGATTGAAACAAACAAAAACTATAATTTTGGAAATAGTATATTTATTATTTTGGTCCTTTCATCATGTACACAAAGTCCCAGAAACTACTAGTTTAAAATCTTTAAGAGCTCGAGTCCTTCCCCAAATGTAATAGAAGTTCACAACCATGAGTCAGACTATTACAGTGAAAAATAAACTTCTGTATTTCATTATGAAGGCCTTGCTGAAGAAATGTAACAGCATAGCTACAAAACAATAGGATGACATTTGGTAATAATTCCGTGCACTTTTATACCCTTTTTTATCAAAGCATCAAAACTGCCTTGCAGATATTAATGAAGTCTCACAACCTCAGAATGTGTGTCATATTATCCCCATTTTATAGTTAAGGAAACGGAAGTCCTGATCCTACATAGACTTACACGTGCTCACTTTACACACATTAATTGTAATGGGATTACTCACAGCATGTAAAGCTAGGCGTGTGCGTGTTATTGCAGAATTAGGGTCTGAGGGAGAGAGTTTAAATTACTTGCTCCAGGTTATACAAGTCTGTAGACAGCATTCAAATATTGAAGTCCTGACTCACAGTCCCCCACCCTAATCATTAGACCACAATTATTCCCAAAAAGAGGCACCAATATTTTATTATAGTCAATAAGAGGGTTAGATCTTATCAAATGAAAAGAAAGCTCCCAGTGTTACTCCATTCAGTACATTATTTCAAGTACTTCACATTTCATAACAAATTATCTTTCAGGAACTGAAGTAAGAATACTTAAAGCATATGCCTAACTGTAAGCACATTAATTGTCCCATTTAGCTGGTGCTTATGTCCAGAGGTCCCATTCACAATAACATTAATAAAACTAAAAATATTTAAGTTTTTGAAACATTTATAATTGGCATAGTTGAGTTTTTATAGATTCTAACACCAGAAGGGATCATTGTGATCATCTAGTCTGACCTACTGAATAGCGCAGGCCATAGAACGTTCCCGAAATCATTCCTAAAAAGTACATCTTTTAGAAAAACATCCAACCTTTTAAAATGGTCAGTGATGGAGAATCCACCATGACTCTTGTTAAATTGTTCCAATGTTTAATTACTCTGTTAAAAAAATGTATGATTTATTTCTAGTCTGCATTTGTCTAGCTTCAACTTGCAGCCATTGGATCATGTTAGAAAGAAGAGCCCCATTATTAAATTTGTTCCCCATGTAGGTACTAGTAAACTGTAATCAAGTCATCCCTTAATCTTCTAGTTGTTAAGCTAAATAGATTGAGCTCCTTGAGTCTCACTATATGGCATGTTTTCTAGTCTTTTAATCATTTTCATGATTCTTCTCTGAAACTTCTCAAATGTATCAAAATCCTTCTTAGGTCACCAGAACTGGACACACTATTCCAGCTGCCACTCTCCGGCTGCCCAGCTCTGAAGGAAGCACCCCGCCAGTAGCAGCGCAGAAGTAAGGGTGGCAACACCATAGAATGTCATCCTTCTGCACTGCTGCCTCCAGAGAGCGGCGGCTGTTGACTGAGGGCCCAGCTCTGCAGACACCATACCATGCCATCCTTACTTCTGTGCTGCTGGTGGCGGCGGCGCTGCCTTCAGAGCTGGGAGCCCGGCCAACAGCCGCCGGTCTCCAGCTGCCCAGCTCTGAAGGAACCGCCACCGCCAGCAGCTGTGCAGACGTAAGGGTAGCTGCACCGCAACACTCCCCCCACCCCGCCAGTTCCTTTTTGGGTCAGGATCCCTATAATTACAACACTGTGAAATTTCAGATTTAAGAAGCTGAAATCATGAAATTTACAATTTTTAAAATCCTATGACCGTGAAATTGACCAAAATGGACCGTGAATTTGGTAGGGCCCTACCGATAACTATCCAGACATGAGCCCCCTAATCCCAGATGCCATATTTTCCTACCACCCTAGACCTGGATCATCATGACCCTACAAAATCAAGGTGCAAGATATCTTTATTCAAGGGGTCATGTTTTCCTGTGGTGAGAGGGAATAGAACGTACTGGCGTGAGCACGGGATTAAAAGCACCATGAACACATTCTGCTGAAATATATTTGAAATTTATTTTTTTAAAATTGAAAATTGGCATTTTAGTTTATAACAGCCATATTAATGACATTTCTGACACCAGCAGCATGAGAGTTGAATGTGAGAGATTGTAAAGCAATTTCAGTCCTGCCATCAACTCAAGGCTCAGAAGTGCTAATAGTAATTAAAAACTTTTCTCTCCAAATACATTTCACACTTTGTACATGCTGAGAAATAACTCTCACCACGGGAACTTTCAGATCGCGTGTGCTGAATAAAAACAGGTACAGTTTTCTTTTGTCAGAACAGAACAAAGACATAAAGAGGCAGAGGGTTTCATTTACTCCTAGGACACTGCAGTCTACTGAGTGCCAGTGAACTAATGAGCCTCTCAAACCTTATGTTGTTCTGGCATGAATCAAGGCTTGATTCTTCTTAAGCCTTAGGAAACTAGCTAATTTCCAGGTTGATATCACCTGCAAAGTAGCTCTCCCCCGCACCCCATTGAGTGTTTGTAGTGATTAGTGGAGAGATGGGGTTAGGTCAGAAATCTAGGAAGAGTCTCTTGTTAAGAGTAGGGAAGTACACTGTGTGTACCTTGGTTGCAGGGGGGAGGAAGTTAGGAGTCTACTTATCTTCAGCACCTCAGAGAGAGAACAAAAAGTGAATATATCCACTGTTCTTGTTTTAAGGATTAATAGGCAAACAATGCTGTTTATGAGTTAAGTCTTTCGGCAATGGACTTCTTGGAAGCAAAAGATCACTAGTGCATCTATCAGAGGCGAGAAACCTGCCGATCTGATTTCCAACTGGAGCAAAACAAAGGCTTCTAGAAAGGATGATTGTTGGCTGAATTCCACAGTAGAAAAGCCTGTTTGTGGTACTAGTGTATCCAGAACTGAGGAATTATTGAGACTACCTGACAAAAAGACCCAAACAATTTAAAAATATATACATTTATATTTTATTTGAAGAATAAATCAACATATCTTATTACAGTTCTCACTTCTATTTTTATTTCTTCAACCACTGTGGAGAATACAGAGGCTGATCAGAAGTTTATGCAGAGTTAACAGATCTGTGGCTCGTGAATGGCACTTGAGTATTTCAGTTAAATCTATCTTTGAAAAAGAAAGGCACTGTACACTGTAGTTCCATAGTGAATTTCATTACTGACTGGAAAAACATAGGCTTTGGTATTTGCTTGAGATTTTTTAGCTGTAGGATGGTAGAGACTTGGCATGTTCAGGAGATAATGCATTCAATCTGCAGGAAGAAATAAATTGTAACTTAAAGCAAGAGCATAATCTTCCAGCAAGATAAATATTACAGCCTTGGTTGGGGAGACTGGTCTTCCCCTTTCCATTGCCCTCCTGTCCTGAAGACAGCAAATGACAAGTAATCTGATGCTAAGAAACGCATAGGAAAGAAAAAGTGATTTTACCATCTATATTACTTACACAAACCATTTCTGAGTGTACAAAATCTTCTTTTCACAATTTACAAATGGGGCAGCAAAAGAATCCTCAAAAACAAAGAGAGGAAAACATTATATTTTAACAAATCTGGAAAGCTGAGGAATTCTAGAAGACTGAAAAAAAGTGAATGTGGTGATATTAAAAAGGTTAAATGTGATTACACGGGTTACTGTTGGCCAGTTAGCTTGACATGGATCCCAGGGAAACTCACTGAAAGGCTGATATGGGATGCAGTCAATAAAGAATTAAAAGATGGTAGCATAATTAATGCTAATCAACATGGTTTTGTGGAAAATAGATCTTGTCAAATAAATATATCTTTTATCGATGAGATTACAAGTTTGGTTGACAAAGGCAGCTGTGCTAATATAGGTAGATTGCTATATGGCATTTAACTGAATACCACACAGAATTTTGATTAAAAAGTTAGCACTATTACAAAATCAACATAGAACATATTAAAATGATTAAAAACTAGCTAACTGATTGATATAAAAAATAATTATAAATGGGGAACCATCATCCAATGGAGATGTTTTTAGTGGGATCCCACAAGGATCTGTTCTTGGACCAAAGCTATTCAGTGTAATTATCAATGACCTGGAAGAAAATATAAAATCACTGCTGGTAAAGTTTTCAGCTCATATAAAAACTGGTGGAGCGTTAAACAACAATATAGGTAGGTCAGTGCTGCAGAACAACCTGGATCTCTTGATAAACTGGGCCCACCTGAACAAACACACATTTCAATATAGCCAGCTGCAAGATCACATGTCTAGGAACAAAGAACACTGGTCATGCTTCCAGGATGGGGGACTGTATTTTGAAAAGCAATAACTCTGAAAGGGATTTAGGGGTCATGGTGGATAACCAACTGAACATGAGCTCCTAGTGTAATGTGGTGGCTAGAGTGCAAACACAAGCCTTTGATATATAAGCAGAGATATAGGTAAGAAAGTGGTATGACCACTGTATACAGCATTGGCGAGACCATTACTAGACTACTGCACCTGGATCTGGTATCCACACTTTAAAAAGGATGTTGATGAATTAGAAAGAATTCAGAAAAGAGGTACAAAAAAAAAAGTTAAGGATCAGAGAACCCGCCTTACCGTGGGAGATTGAAGAAGCTCAGTCTATCGAAAAAAGAACAGGAGGACTTGTGGCACCTTAGAGACTAACAAATTTATTTGAGCATAAGCTTTTGTGGGCTACAGCCCACTTCATCAGATGCATGCAGTGGAAAATACAGTAGGACGATTTTATATACACACTGGACATGAAACAATGGTTGTTGTGAACAGTTCAATCTCTCTGGTCGCTCGATTACAGCCCTAAAAGTCGCAATATTACAACAAAAAAACTTCAAAACCAGACTCCAATGAGAGACTGCTGAATTGGAATGAATTTGGAAACTGGATACCATTAAATTAGGCTTGAATAGAGACTGGGAGTGGATGGGTCATTACACAAGGCAAAACTATTTCCCCATGTTTATTTTTCCCCCCTACTGTTCCTCACATATTCTGGTCAACTCCTGGAAATGGCCCATCTTGATTATCACTACAAAGTTTTTTTTCTCTCCTGCTGGTATTAGCTCACCTTAACTGATCACTCTCGTGACAGTGTGTATGGTAACACCCATTGTTTCATGTTCTCTATGTATATAAAATTGTCCTACTGTATTTTCCACTGCATGCATCCGATGAAGTGGGCTGTAGCTCACAAAAGCTTATGCTCAAATAAACTGGTTAGTCTCTGACGTGCCACAAGTCCTCCTGTTCTTTTTGCGGATACAGACTAACACGGCTGCTACGCTGAAATCAGTCTATTGAGTTTATGTAAAAAAAAGGTTAAGATGTGACTTGATCAGAGTTTATAACGATCTCCACGGAGAGTTTTCTCATAGCAGGGTACTCTTTAATTTAGCAGGGCATAACAAGATCCCACTGCTGGAAGCTGAAGCTAGACAGATTCAGATTAGAAATAAGGCACAGATTTTTAACAGTGAGGGTCATTACCCATTGGAACAATTTACCTACGAATGTGCTGGATTCTTTGCCATCTGTGGTCTTCAAATCAAGCCTGGATAAATTTCTAAAAGAGATGCTCTAGCTGATGTCAGAAGTTATGGGCTTGATGCAGGAATGATTTGGTGAAATTGTATGGTCTGTGCTACGCAGGTCAGACTAGAAGATCATTATGGTGCCTTCTGACTTCTAAAACTATGAGTCTACGAATAAGGTTTGAAAAATACATGCTGTACTACAGTATTCATGATATGAAGTTGGCGGACAGGGATAAGAAAATGGACAATGTTTATTTTGTTCCTCTGTTCTTCACCAAGATTTCCTTTTGCACCACCAGGGATATTTTAGTTACTATTTTACTAATCATTTAAGCTCACTCAGTAATCATTAAAATTTCCAGTCTAAGCTAATATTAATTTAATTATTAATAGACAAGAACAACAAAATTTGTAAGTTATTTCTTTCCTGCATTCCTGAGAATGAGAGAGTTTTTCCTAGAGGCTTAAAGAAAAAGTTTTAAAATTTCTGTCAACTATTCTTGGGGAGCGTCTTCTTTGGAGGATTCCTCTTTAAATTTCAGTTTGTTTTCTGCTGTAATTCCAAGAATTGCTTCAATATCTTGAACTGCTATCTGTAATAGATTGAAAGAGTGCAAGTTATTTAATGGATGTTATACTGGAATAAACTCCCCACAAATTTTTCAGCTGGTTGCAAATCCCGCCCCCCCCCCAAAGTAATTTGTGTTATTTAACAGAATGCACCAATGGAATCTTCCACTATTACTGTGGGATTGGGAGTGTATTTATTTAAAAATAAACACACATACATATAAATCCTAGGTAAATGAAAATATATTGCTAGACACATTTTGTTATTCTAATTAACTATGTTGTTTCATTATGCATATGTAAATCACTGTTAATTCACTATAAGTAAATTGAAATGAAATCCGCTTTTACATGTTTCTTCAATACTTGGTTTTGAGTCCCTCCCTCAGATCAGAAAAATATTTTTTCTATTTATTGTGTTACATGTTAAAATTTAATTCTATTTCCCCCGAAAAATGCCATTTGACTCATCACAAGAAAATACAGTTAGAGTTAAGATTTAGTCTGTTTTACATTCTCACCATATCAATTACAACACAAATTTGCGATACAGGGGGTCTCTTCTTGCCTTTTAAGAAACTGTTTATAGTTCAAGTTTTTAAAATCTTCTGTAGAGCTAGAGGGCCTATGGGTTAGCAAAAGAACATTTGCTGAAGTTATGCTACTCTTTAGAATCAAAAGATAGCATCATTTTATAATAAGCAGTTGTTTCCACTATAAACTAGTCGCTCTGTACTTTCTTATGGCCTGATCCAACAAAAACTTACTATTGGATGTAGGGCTGGATTCACTATTGCCCAATGGTCTCTTTTCACCAGCTATGCTGGTGCATAAGGGCTCCCCAGGGAACATTCCCAGAGTAGAGATGCCCAATGCTAGGCACAGAGCTCTGCAGCTGCCCTGAGTCCATGAATAAGGTGAGCTCAGGTGTGGAGTGGGTACCCCCAGAAGAGGGAGTGTGAAGGAAACAAAATTGAAACTGTACTAGGCTGTTTCAAAGTTTAAGGTGACATGCAAAAAGTAAACCGATTGAGTGGTGAAGAATGAGTTGGATGTTTTAAATGTGATATTAATATTTTAAGTGGTGATTAGTAAAACAGGAAACTTCATTTTTTAATTTTTATCTTGATGGTATTCCTTTAAAAACAAAAGGGCCGATTGTGACAGAAGTCCCTCAAGCAGTATGGTGGCCTCCTTTGCCTCTTGCACGAGAAACTCAGAAGCTTTGGGGATTCGGTTTACAAATGGTTCCAAGTTAAAGCATATTTGGTTTCAAAGAAAAAGTTTCAAACTATTAAATTTAACTAACAGGTTCATTGGGAGACTTGCTATATTGACCTCTACAGTGTGAAATATGTACTGCTAACAATGAAAAAGGAATGGTTTAGCACTTGTTTACAATACAGCATGAGGTATTTTCAGTCCTGGTACAGAAATTAACCACGATCGTTAGTTAATTAACACCTCACCTTAAAATTGGTCTCGCCTTGCATATTAGGTGCTGATATTTCTTGATGGATGATGAAGAGATTGTGAGCAAAGGTCATGAGGACCCCCTGGAGATCCTCTCCGATTGTTCTGTTAATGATATCCAAACAAATGAGTTTACCAATGATTCCCTTCACATGCTTAAAAACAATCGGCTTCTCATTTGTGCCTGTCTGGTGATGGAATTTAATGAGAATTTTCAATCTCACAAGGTGGCAATCTTCAGGGAGATCTGAAAGATGAGGCTCCATTTTAACTTGTCAACAGAAAGGATTTGTGTAATAAATAATTTTTATTAATCAACTTAGCAAACAAGAGCAGTAGGTTCAGCTATTCCAAGCACAAGGCTACCACTGAGTTAGGACAGTGGCCTTAGCATATTTTTTAACATTTAAATTAGTGTAAAAGAATTGTTGCTACTTCATGCATGCACAAATACAATCCATGCGTAACACTTTCTTTTTGTGATACACAGACACTTGAACTGCATCAGTATTACTTAGACTATTGCATTGTTCTTAGAAATATTAGTATTAGTCTTTGGGGCTTTAATCTCTTGACAGTACATCTAGAGTCTCATTATAGCATATTTCATTGAGGGGGAATATGCCTCATTTAGAGCATGTCAGTTGCAATGCACATTAAGCACAGTGCAGTAAAATGCAGGATGGCTGCGTTATTTAAAAAATGTTACAACCTGAACCAAACTGTTACATTTTTGGAACTTAGTTTCCAAATTAAAATGGTTGTCTGACATGTATTTAGCAGTCTTGTTTGAGGGAAAAGAAATATTAGACAGAAAGTGTTAGAGATTCCATAGGATGTAAGGTTTCAGAGTAGCAGCCATGTTAGTCTGTATCCGCAAAAAGAAAAGGAGGCAAACTTTGGATGAGAGTCAGCTTCATTTCATAAGACCAGATCTGGAAGCAGTGATGTGTAAGATGGTGTGAGTTATACATTAGGCAGTCATTGTGAGTCCAAGTCCTGGTCTACACTAGCGTGGGGGTTGACCTAAGATATGCAACTTCAGCTATGCAAATAGCATAGCTGAAGTCGGCATATCTTAGGTTGACTTACCTGGCCGTGAGGACGGTGGCGAGTCGACTGCTGCCGCTCCCCCATCGACTCCGCTTCTGCCTCTCGCGAGCTGGAGTTCTGGAGTCGACGGGGAGCGCATTTGGGGACTGATTTATCGTGTCTAGACGAGACATGATAAATCGATCCCCGATAGATCGATCACTACCTGCCGATCCGGCGGGTAGTGAAGACCTGCCCCAAAGATTCTAAGAGGGGTAGAAAAAAGGTGTAAGGTTCAGTAGGATGGAAACAACACTAATTTAGGAGTTCAATTTTCAAAAGTGCCAAAGTTCCATTTTCAGAAGCACTTAGGAGACTACAGTTGCTAAGTGTCAAGTCACTTTTGAAAATTTTACCCTAGATCCTTGACACCTTCCCTTCTGTTGAGTTTCTTACTAACTCTCCTTCTAGCTCCTTGGTGTGTAAACTACACTAACACCCTTACACCCACTTACCAAACTCTTTAGAGCCATCCTCTTTTCTTTCAACAAGCCAGTCTCACTGGAAGTCATCACATCACAACTAAATAGTGGGTGACAATCACTGAATTGCCAGATGGTCTTCCAATAAATCAGCACTTTTATTAAAATCCATGATGGTAATACTTTGTATTTTCATCTTCTTCAGCTCAAATAACTGTCCACTTGTTTACCTGGCTATTTAACTTATACTGTGTACTTACATCATTCCCAATCTGTACCGCTTGCGATCTTCATACAGTATAAAAATTGTTCCTTCTTTTTCCTGTTATATTGAAAAAAAGTTATTTTAACTGTTGCTTAAAACAGTGTACATACTGATACTTACAATAAGAGATACTAACACCCATTGTGCAAGGATGGTATGTACAAAATCATGTAATCAAAGAAAGGATAGTTTTAAACTATATGTACTGGATTATGACTCCATGTAACCTAAGTAATTTGTACCAGAGAATACAATATAATAATTCTGTGTAAATCCAAATATATACATTTCAGAGTCTGTTCATATTCTGTGCCTTCTACAATGGTGGGCGGTCACGGATATTTTAAAAATGGTTTATGTATACACTTTGTTAATTCATCAAGGTAAAGAAGGCCCATACGAGCATTACATTCTGTAAAGTTGAGAGACATTGAAAATGTTTTTAGTCTTCATTATATCTTCTAATTCATTATGGGCTAGATCCTTGTTCCAGGGGAGTCAGTGGCAAAACTCACAGGGTCTGATTTTCAGAGGCACTAAGCACCCATTATCATATCATTTGGAAATGTGAGAAATGTCTCCTGATATGAAAGGCAAGTAGAAGACTCTGAAGTCTTTGCTGAGTGACCATGTGGAAGACTTCTGCCCCAGGATCCAGACACTCTTTCCTTTTATTATTCCCTCTCCACATACCATCTCCTCCCCTCTTTTTCCACGTTCCACTATTACTTTCTCATTGCTCTCTTCTCACTCCATTCACAATCCTCTACCTCTTCCTTCTTCACTGAAGTCTGTTTCTCTGCATCCTCCATCCGTCTCTCAATCTCCTTCTTCTCATTCTTCACAGAACCACCCCCCACTTTTAAGCCCACTCATATAGATCCTCAGGACAGTCACCTATGAAGGAGTCAACTAAATATACTTAATCCAAAGGAAAACAACAGGAAACCTGTTGCTAAACCAGACTAATTGATATGGGGCCTGCTAAAGAACCCTTTGTAATTTAGCTTTCATACATTAGTCTCAGTAAATCTGTTAAAAAAGAGTGATATGTGAAAGTACTATCAAGTCTGCCTTATGGCACAAACAAGATATAGGACAATTTTATGGTGAATTTTGTCCGATATAACAGAACTCCTGCACATGGAAGATTATAGTTTCCAGATAGAAGTTAGGCAGAGTGACTATTACACTTTTCTATACATTTTTCTCCTTCCATACCTGGACATCAAATCCAATGCCATGAGCCTTACATATTTGGAGGAGAACACTATAGTAAATTACTGAAAGGTTGGAGTGCCTCAGCTGACTGCTCATTACTGCATAGCGGCTGCTTACTGGAGATGGCTGGAAAAAAACAACATATGATTCTTCATTTCATATCATTTTATATAAAGCACCTACAATTTACTATTTAAATATAAAGGACTTTTGCTGTTAGTTACAGTGGTGTAAATCTGGAGTAACTCCATTTCTATTGGCAGTGGTATTCCCATTCATATCAATATCAGTTGAACATATAACTCAGAAGCAATGTAGGTTTCTGTGGGCCAGATTCTACTCTCAGATATATTGGTGTAAATCTGAAGTAACTCCCCTGAGATGCTCTATTGTGACTCACCTGTAGATGTTTTAATTACTTCACTGATGACTGAAGCACTATGGAACCATTCTATCAGATTTTGACTAAGGTGGAGCCCCTCCAGATTTGCACTGCTATAGCTGAGAGCAGAATCTTCACACTGTGCGCAAATCTATATTGTTTTCAAGTTATATGCTCAACTGCTATTGACATGAATGGAAATTCCAGTGCAACAGTCAATCGAGTTTCTTGAGCTATGAACAGAGGGTGACCTATAGATTCCCCGGAGCCAAATTTACAGCTGGCCTCACTCCAGGTCTGCGCATGCAGCCACTGCACATGCATGCACAAATAGCTCTCTCTTTGTGTAAATCTTGTAACTTGATGCCTCACCCCCACTCTGCATTTGTTAAGAGTTTGTGTTTGAAAATGCAAAGGCCATTTTAAAAAGTGTGGCCTTGAGTATTTATACTGTAGCACATAAAATGCAGTATAGTTTTTGTTATTATAGAGTATTACAAATCTAAAAAGTTTAAGCCAATGTGACAGAGCAAAGCCAGCTAGTGATTATTCTTCCCTGTCAAGAAGTTGAGGTCTGAAGGACCATTCTGAATTTTCAGGAATCTGGACATCATAAAACACAGCAAAAGGAAGAAAACAAATGCCAAAATTCTGAGCACCATATGTGTGAAAGATGTTTTGCTATTACAAAGAAAATGCCAGTTCCCGTTCATTATTTCATTTTTATTTACTTAATCTTCAGAGCAAACAATTAAGGGTCTTGCAATCAATATATTTTTACTTTTAGAACAACAGCATCCCAAAGTAGGATATGACCAACCTCTCTTCAATCTGATAGCATGGTTCTTCAGTGTCTTCAGCAAAAATCATCAAAGAAGTAATAAAACAGTCAACATGTGGTTCAGACAGGACAGCTCAACACCATCCCATCTGTCAATATCATATCTGCCATATCATGGTTTCTCACATAAAAAAGCAGAAGCCAAAAGCTATCACTGTGTAGGAGACCATTGTGATTACTGAGCATGTTATTGCATGGTAATTACCATGAAGTCACATCATAATTCCAGTCTTATTTTTGTCTTAAGTTACAATAGTATGAAAATTACAACAGCCAAGGGGGAAATTCTGCCCTGAGATGGCACATGCATCTCCTCCTTAAAATAGATGTAGATGAGCTCCGTGGGTTCAGTTTGCAGTGGATGGCAATGAATCACTTGTTTGCTTGGAGTTTGGGGTTTTAGAAACTGAATTTCTAGAAATGCTGCAAGTCAAAACTTGTTTACCTACACATATGACCAAAAGCTCCTCATGGTTTAAGCTGCTTTAAAGACTGATAGCCATTCACACTAAGGTCATTCTACATCACTGTGGCCAGAGCAGTAAAAAGAGGCTTTAGTGTAACTGAAAATCACGTCTTCAGGGTCTGATCCTGCAAGACACTCAACTCACTGGGATAAATTCTCACCTGGTGCAAATCAACATAGCTCTACTAAAGTCAATAGAGCAGAATCAATTTACACCCCTGAAGTCAATGGAAGTTGGGGTACCTATTCTGTAAAGCAATTTGAGCTTTTAAGTCACAAGCACTGTGCAAACAACATTACTCAGGCCCACTGAATGTTCGTAGTAAAACCCCACATTCAACTTGATTGTGACTCTACATGAACCTTTTGCACAGCATTTCACTGAAGTGAGTGGCGCTTGAGTACAGCCACATCCAAAAAGCAAAATTTGCTCTACTGATATATTATTCAAGTTGGATGAGAAGTGCTTTAATTCTGCCATCACTTGTATGCTGTGCTCGCTCAGAAATCCAGACACTCTACATGACTGCGCTGGTCAAGTAGCTCTAGAGCAAAAAGAGAGTATTCTGAATTTGGGAAAATATATTAGTCTTGGCCTTCTTCTCTATTATGCCTGAAGGGAGTAGGGTTCCCATTCAGAAAATGAAAATAGGAATTGTGGTTAAAAAGGGGAAGTGGGATCAAAGAACAACGTTTGGGGAAAAAATACACACATGGCATCGTAACTGTAAGTCCTTCAGTATTGGTCAACTGTCAAGGCAGATATAGTTTTAGGGCTAACAAACTTGATAGCATCACTTTAAATACATAGAAAGTGGAAAACTTTAATGGCAATGAGAATACAACTGCTGGATAAATCAAATCAGTTAGGGATAATAGAAGCATTGTGACCAACAGTAAGGGGTGTATTCTTCCACCCTTATTCAACTAGCACCTTACTCTCATAAATAATCCCACAGATTTAGTTGACATATTTCATGAGAGTGAGGTAATATTCATTGAGTATAAGGTTGGTAGAATCTAAATGATTTAGCAAATATGGAACATAATATTCTAAAACATCTTTTATAATCCACCCAAGCTCTGTGTTGAAAATGGACCTGAGTTCTGCTTACACATTATCATTCACCTCCTTACAAATGCTGCCCAATCAATATAATTTTGCCATGAAATAAAATTCAGTGAGAATACATTTCTCAGGCTTAAACCCCAAATTGATTTGTTTTTCATTGTAGGTTTCAGCCAGTAAAAGGGATCTGAACCAAATCTCTCTGAAGTCATTGACAGTCTTTCCAGTGAATGTAATGGGAAATGGACCAGACGCTTAACTTACTTTCCAAGGCTACAGTGTCAGGGCCTGGATTACCAGTCCTGTGCTCAGATTACATTGTCATCCCCAAAGGGCTGTGAAGGTTTGTCTTCACGAGGATTTAAAGGGGTGTTGTTAGAACACATGTTGTAAGTAGCACATTCTATAAGTGTAGATGAGGCAGCATTTACATTAGCACCTGCTGGTGGGCTTAGCTGAAGTCTGGAGGCAGTCTTAACAACACACCTTTCAACCCTAATGAAGACAAACCTGTAGCTCTATAAGGAGGGGTGAGGGATAGAGTGACAGTTTATGTTAATCCTGACAGAATTTTACCATCCCTTCCATGCCCGCATGTAACTCTCACTGACAAGTTTTGTGCCTTACTGAGAGAAGAACCAGTCCCTTATCCTTTTCAGAGTAGGCCTGATCTAGTAGTCCTTATAAAGCCAGAGCTCCCACTTGAAATCAATAGACTTTTCCTGCCAGAGAACAGCAAACCTAGGGCCAGTAATTCAAGTGAGTTTTTTAAATCATAGACACGTTGCAGCTTTGTTCTTGTTAGAGGCCTGATACTAGAATCAGGGTGCACTCTGCTGTGCAATTCAGCCTTGCAGTTAGGGGGAGCTTTGAACGTGCTGCTATGTCAGGATCGGTCCCTACATGAAAAACAATGTGGAACAAATGTATGGTTAATATTAATTCTAAGTCACCTTTCATTAAAACAGCTGAATCATCACAAAAATACTTAATGCTAAACATAGAAAACCTTAAATATAATTTTTCACGAATAATATTTTTCTAAGCACAGTTTAAAGTGACTACGGCCCAGATCCTCAAAAGTATTTAGGTGCCTAACTCCCACTGAAATCAACAGAAGTTAGATGCCTAAACAGAAGTTAAGTGCCTAACTCTCACTGAAATCAATAGAAGTTAGGTGCTTTCTTTTCATTTCTAATGTGACGTCACATTTTTTTTAACCTTCCTGAAACGCACGGCTTCCTGAAATGCCTGGGCTTATTAGAAGGGATAGTGCTTACACTACCATGAGTAGCCCTCAGAATCAATAGAGATAATTCTATGGTTGAGATTCAGCAAAGCATTTGAACACATACGTGAGTCCTGTCCTGACTGCAGATACTTTCCTGAGCTGGGGCTTGAGTCTGGTGTTGTTTGCAGGATTGGGTTCTTAGTTCTTTGAATGGGGATACTGCATCTTGAAGCATGTAATTTACAGTATTTTTCCCCAAATAATATTGTTTTGACATTGATGCATTTAAGTTGACATAGTTGAAATCCTTATATAATACATCTCTGCCTGAAAATTAATCATGTTTATAATATTCTGAGAATTAATAACACCCATTGCTCAAGTCATTAACTTAAAAAAGGAGCTTCCAAAATCTGTTCTCTGCAGTAGGGGACCACAAATAAATGAATGCTTGATAAAATAATCCAAGTAGCAGTTTAACAAGCGTAAACTTGAATGTGGCTGCAATAACACAGAACTATTGTTTAAGGGTTGGCATCAGGTTGATGAGGTGCTTATTTCAGCTACAAAGCATGCATACACATGCATAATGAACTGCAGTATGAATTATTAATGTGTTGCTTATTTAGCCTCATCTGTCTAGAAGATAATGTATCCTAACTATAATGAGTGATTGGTTTTCTACATAATTACAGTAGCAGCAGTATCTAGGAAATTTGTTCTTTTAAAGAAGGATTTCTAAAAATACAATCGTCACACAAACTCAGTGGCTGCTCCATTTTATCAATAAGAGCCCTAGCAGCATTGGGAATATATAATACATAAAGGGGACAGATTCATTATTAACATCATAATTTTACACAAAGTGTTTTACTTAATCATTCATTACAGATCATGTGCTGTAAAAACATTTGTCTCTCTTTTGTTTTTTTTTTTAGAAAGATCTTCAAAGATAGTACTTTTTTTCTAGTTAACTTTTAAGGAGGTAAGAGCCAAAGATATAAAGAGGAGGAAAAAATTAAGGATAGAGTGACAGTTTATGTTAATCGTGACAGAATTTTAATTCAAAAAGTTGCTACGTGATTACTTTTAATTTCGAGAAGATGTACGACTGGGACTAATTCACTCCTCTCTAACTTAAAGTGGTTGCTTGACAAGAACAATAGATCAGGATCTCATTAACCTCTAAATTACAACTCTCTGACACTTTTTGGAATGGCACAACATCTCTCCTTTGTCGACAGAAAAAGCAGTTTGTGTGGTTTCTAATAAAACACCTAAACACTCCGGTTGTTCTCCTGGAACCTCCTCTTAACTCACCCTGATTTTCCCAGAAGGTTTCACCTTTTCTGTCCTTCTGCTGGGGATAGCCACCATCATAAGGATAATCTCAAGGCTGATAAGCCAAACAGTTTATCAAATTTAATAAATTCAATAACCATAGTTTACACTTTCTAGCACCGTCCGTATGAGGATCTCAAAGCATTTTACTAATCGTGACTTATTTAGCCTCACAACATCCATGTGGGGTAGTGCAATATTATTAGCACTATCTTGCAGATGTGGAAGCTTAATTTACAGAGCTGTTAAGTGTCATCCCGAAGTTTACACAGGATGTAGACCACAGGT
The DNA here is from genome assembly GCF_965140285.1 of Lepidochelys kempii. Classification (NCBI taxonomy): domain Eukaryota; kingdom Metazoa; phylum Chordata; order Testudines; family Cheloniidae; genus Lepidochelys; species Lepidochelys kempii. The sequence continues at coordinate 80,821,481 of NC_136389.1, read as the reverse complement.
ATCCTGACTTCTAACCCTGGACATCAGCCTCAGGACCATGATTGTCCTTCCTCCTTTTAGCCCTTGTGACACCACGGTGCTCTCCCTACGGTGCCCTTTTCACCACCTGTTTGGTTATCTTGTCTCACAAAGTTTAAGAATTAAATGTCACAAGATTCCTTAAAACGTGGAGAACTATGTCAGAGTATTCATCATTTAATTAGTGCCATAAATAGAACCAATACTGATAGGTGCAAAATGTGGCTAATCAGAGTCACCATAAATGGCCAAGTGCTTTCTTTTCATTTCTAATGTGATGTCACATTTTTTTAACCTTCCTGAAACGCAAGAGAAGTTGCTGCTCAGTCATTAACCCTTTGGTACTGGGGGGGCTCTAAAGCAGCTGCTGGTTATGCTAAAGGAAACCCCCAACCTTGGAATCCACAAATTAACTGGTATTTCTGAAGGCGAACGTGCTGAACAGCCTTTTATACCTGAAGTCACTTAACAATGTTAGTTGGAAATGAAACATTACTTACAGTTTCTGCCTCCTCACTCTGAACACTTTGACTTTTCGTCTTCTTCCACCTAAGTGGCACTTCAAAGTGGCTAGAGCACCCATCTAGATTGCCATTTGTCACATACAACATGAGCTGAGTGAAGGCCAGCTGGTCACTATAGCAAAGGTCAAGGTCTGTTACCCACACCTACCAAAACACAAGAAGGCCAAAAAAAAAAAAAAAAGTGAAACTCACCAAGTTTATTTAATGAAGCTGGGACTCCACTGGTTTATGAATGCTGGTACATCATTTACTTGACTGAGCTAAAGAAACCATTTCCAAACTGGAACAACCAAAACTCTTACATAATTTTAGAAAGATACCTACCAGAGAATATTGAAAGGCTCAAAAACAGACTAATAAGAAAATAGCAAAACTCACTGCAAAGGTTTTAGCAGGAATTAAGGACATGCATGTAGATGAGCTCATGCGATGGAGCAGCTCATAAATGGAGCTAAAATGTACACTGGGGTTTTCTCCCCTAAAGATTTTTTACTGTTAAAAACACTCTAATTACAAAAAAACAACTTTTTTTGAGATAGAAATGAGGAGGTCCTTAAGGGCAGAGTCATGTTGTGAGTGAAAGGGACGGTTTCACATAGAAAGCAATGCTATTTGAATATAACATATGCTTTAGTCACTGATGATTTCAGTGATGGTGTTGAGCAATGCATATTCCTACTGAAGTATATGGCATCATACACAGCAGTTGCTTTGTCTTGTGTGTAGCAAGTAATGTGACTTGGGGCCTGCTTCTGCTTCCACTTACACTGACCTCTTTGCAGGTTTAACTTCCATGGAGTCACTCTAGATTTACATCTGTGTAACTGAGAGCAGAGAGTCAGGCCCTAAAATTTTAGAGCTGAGAGTGACACGTGCACCCATAAAGGCTTGCATCTGCACAAACTGGGTTATTGCACATTGAACTACCCCCCACCGGCACACAAATGCTAATGGGGGTGTTGTGAGGACACAATGTGATCTCAATTCTGAAATGTTGGCTCTTTATGTCTAAGCTTATATATTATTAGAGATAAAAGTCCAAGTTACAAGGAATGTTAAATAACCCGTCTGGTTACTAGCCTCTATCTACCATCCAATATCTACCATAGGAATTGATATGACCCTAAACAATTCTGTATTCACACACAATTGTAATAATCTTTGTACAAAATATGCCTTGTGAGGTATCATTTGAAAACTATTCATTCACTGGTCAGTAATATCATGGTGAAAAGTGTGTAGCAATATTATATGTAAAGTTATAAATTTCCCCTGCATGATGTTATTACCCATTTTTAAAACCAGACAGCTTGCCTTGGTAAAGGTGTTAAATAGGTCTATCCTAAACAAAGGAATGTGGGTTTATACCACTTTAAATATAAGCAGTAAACCAGGCCATCAAGCTAGCAAGGGGAAGAGACTGTGGGAAACAGAACAATTTGCATTTTAGCAAACACCAGCGGGAGGAAGAAAGAGCATGGAGCTTCCTTAACCACCAGACTCCATGTTGCCTTCCTCACCATTTGAATAAAGTCTTTATTTTGAGGGATAATTTCAAAGGTTCACTGGACTATAAAAGAAAGGGGCAAAAAAACCCCAAGTTCTCTCTTTCACCTAAGACTACAAAAGAAATAACAACCTGGGCTTCTGGAGGAGATCCTGACCAAAATGGGGGGGTCAGTCACCTTGTTAGAAGACTGGGGGTGAGAAAAAGACAACCTGAACAAGGCTGTACCTTGCTAGATTAAGTTTTAGACTTTTAGATGAGTATTTTCACTTTTATTTGTTTGTAAGCATTTCTAACTTTCTCTCTTATACTTGAATTCACTTAAAATCCTATCTTCTTTTGTTATTTTATTTTTAATCTAAACCCACAGTGCTGTGTTTGATTAAAGTGAATGTTAAAGCCAGTTAATATTGCAAGCTGTTGGGTTTTGTCTCTTTAAAGGAGCAAATGGATCATATTCCTCTGAATATTGCAGGAGAGGGCTGGACATTGCAGAGCACATGGGTGTGGGAAAGTATGGGATTGGGGGTGCCTTGGGGTCACCTGCTAATATTAACCAAGTCTGCTAAAGACAAGTGTGTGTCTATGATAACTGCTGGCAGGCTGTGGTTCAAAGTGGTTGAATCAGAGTAGTACAGTTTACAGAACATAGAGTGCATGCTGGCTGCTGGATGTGCGTGTGGCTCCAGGCTGGGAGCCACAAGTAGCAGAAGCATTTTGGGGCACTCAGGATAATAATACAAGCAGTATCCTCTTGCTGGTCTGAATTGCACCTTGAAGTGGGACACCGCCATCATCCATATTATTGGAGCACCCTCACGATCTTTAATCGATTTATCATCACAACACCTCTGCAAAGTAGGGCAGTACTGTTAGCCCCTATTTTGCAGATGAGGAACTGAGCCCCAGAGATACATGCCCAAGGTCATAGAGGAAGTCTGTGGCACAGCGGGGACTTGAACCGAGGTTTTCCGAGTCCTAGGCTTGTGCCCGAAGCATTCTTCCTCCCTGCACACTATTAACTGGATGAACAAGTATCTTGTGGAACATCTATGAAGTGCTGCATAGCTGATAATAATAGCAATACGCTTGCACTGGAGGAAACTGAAATGTAACCATATTTTCAGGAAGACTTGGGGCGCTTGTGCCTTTAAGAGCCATCACGCATTGGGATGCCACAGAGGTGCACTGTCCCAGCCGCAGCTCTTGGAAGCTTCGTGCCTGACCCTTGTATAATGCCTCCTGGAGCTCTGGGGAGTGCACAGGCAGGGAGGGAGGGCGCTGTGCCACCCCTGAAGGGGGTGTAGCATCTAGCCCCTTTGCTCTAGTGGCTAGTATGGAGCGTGGGACGGGGGAAGGAAAGCTCCTCCCACCCACTTTTAGGAGACTTTTGCTAGCAGTGGCAGTAGCTTCATCTTATGCTAAGTGGAGCACAAAGACCATGCTGTGGCTAGGAAAGCTCTTTGAATCCTCCTCTCCTCCAGACTGTTGTACTCACAGCAGCCTGTACATAGTTTGCTCTTACATTATTCACATTTAGGGCTTATATGCACTAACACTTACTTCAGTATAACTGAAGACGCTCAGGAGTGTGAAAAAGCTCCCCCCCCCCAGTGACGTAAGTGACACCAACCTAAGCGCTGGTGTGGACAGCGCTATGTCGGTGGGACAAGCTCTCTACACTAGCAGGGCTGTTGTAGCGATTCTAGCCTAGACTAGCCCCCAAAATCCATGTGCCTAACCTTGCAATCAGATACGTTAACATACATAAAACGTCTGCCCTCGAGTGGACTCCTTTAAAACAAATCTAGCAGTGACTGACTTGAATAAGTCTTTGAGTGGTAAATGGCATCATTATAAGGATATTAAGAGGTCAGGCAGCCAAGGCCTCTCGCTAAACTGGAGCTAATTTCTGAATCGTATTCACACAGTAATGCCCTTTTCATAACAGCAAATAAATCACGTCTGTAACAGTTGTTAATAACTAACTGCCAAGTATCTGTTGCTGTATTAAATATGCTATTTGTCAACTTAAATATTTCCTGCTGCATGGTATAAAATGCAAATCAGATGCTGATGACTGGCTTTGCTTAACAATAGAGGGAACTTTCACCAGTTACAATGCTTAATTTTCCCTAAGAATGTAGTCTTACATACTCACTTTCTATGCCGGTGAGAAGGAGCTTTCAAAATACAACAGATTTAGACTATTTCAGCACGTGATAACCCTTCAAATGAGCTACATTTTTACAGCACATGTAGTTCATGATGAATTCATATTAAATGCATTTCCATAAGTATTAGTAATAAATCAATAATAGCGAGTGTATCTTTAATTCTGTGAAAATTAGGTTTAGAATCTAAAATAAGTATTCCACAAAGAGAGAGAGAGAGAACTCGATGGCTTGAGTGAGAAGATCAAGGATTATGGAAAATGTTTAGTTCAGAGGTTCAAATCTGTCCCAAAATGGCAGTGACCAGCCGTCATTAGTATCCAATGCCTGCTCGGGGACCTATGTGAAATGAGTTGACCATCTCCATCCAGTTTCTGGTGCCACAGCAGTAAAGCCACAATCAATGTCAGCACTAAGTGAAAGCTTTGCTGGAAGCCTCAACATAGGAAGGAGGGAAAGATCTCAAAAGCTGTGAGACAATTAATCCCTCACCCTAGAGGTGGTCTCTCCAAGATAAGGTTCAGACACGAAAGCAGGGAGCGTAAAGAAAATTTGCACTGCATTGCCCGTGTTGTACCCGATCAGTGGATAATTACATGGCTTTGGACAGTCAAAGTCACGTTCTGACAATGTGTAAAGAACCTGGCCTTCCACTTAACAACAGAGAAACCCTCAAAGAAATGCAGCATTAGCAGGTGACAAATTTATTAAAACATCATAGAAATTCAAATAGACAACATAAAAAATGTAGTGTTACATATTTTATGTAACAAGTAATACAATCATACAAGCTTTGTCAGCAGCTACTTTCCTGTAAGTTTAATTGTAAAGTGTGGCTAGGCCACTTTTATTTATGTTTAGATCTACAGAATAGACCCATCAAATTCAGCCTGGGCACACGTCCTATGATTTTAATAAGACGCTGTAACGCTGTATGTAACAGACCCTCCAAAAGGTAAGCTAGGCACATTCCCATCCACCACTCTGAGACCCAGGGGCATGACAGAGTCCCCAGTGAATGAGAAGTAGGCCCAGCTCAGCTCCCTGCTCAGGGAAGGGCTATAAGATTGCATGCTAGCGACAGAAGGCCTTTGGGCAGGACAGCCTCCATACCCAGAGGTCAGAGGACTGGGCTGAACGCTGGAGGTATTACAGTCCATCAACATTCCTTACATTCCATGCTCACTGCTTCATCATCCCTTGTGAAAAAGTTCTATAAAAATGAATGAATTAAATCAAGAGTTGGATTCTAAAAACCTACAACATGCAGCAGAGAAAGACATCCATTACCTCTAACCCACAGTTGCCAACTTTCACGCGGTAAATAAGCACCCTGACTTTCACAATAAGCCAAATATCAAGCTAATCCCATTTCAAAACAAGGTGAAAACAAGCCAATCCCGAAGAACTCCAACACTCTATGTGACTAGATCCCCACAGCGTGCAGTCTGGTACTGTGGTGGGCCCGCTGTGCGCCTCTGATTTTCTCCCCCCCCCCCCTTGCCCCTGCTTGCCCCTTGTTCCTGCTTGGCAGGAGCCAATCAAAAAGAAGAAGCAACAAGCTGCAACAAGCTAAAGCCAAAAACTAGCCAACAAGCAACTCATAAACCAATTAAGCCAAAACCACGCCCAATTTCTGCATTTTTTTCACGGGTTTGGCATGTCTGCTCTAACTATGGTTCTTTTTAACCATTCTACAGCATACTATAGCAGGGATATTGTTTTGTGTTACTCTACAGAATGGTGACAAACTCCTACGGGCAGTTTGAGTCATTATTACATTCCAAGGCTAAGAAGGTTGTCATTAAGGTTGCAGATTACCCAATTTTTAAAATAGAAGGGCAGTCCTCAACAACACTGAGTTCAGGGAGGAGGAAGGTAATGATAGCTCCAAGCCACCTTTCTACCTCCTCTGATCCTGGGCCTGGGGGCTGAACCACCACTCTTGCAAGTTGGAGATGCCAAATGGTCACTGATTTATGTCAGTTGGGATGTTCCCCTAGGATCAGTTTCACAGGGCCAGGATTGCCAGAGCACATTGCATTGTGGCCATGTCCCGGAACTCCTCCTACATACGGGAAAGAAGGGAAATCAGGTGGCGTAAGCTAGCTATGTTGGCTTTATACTATGATAGGTAAAATCCCCAAAAGTCCCTTTAGTTCAGCTTTCAGTCCCCTGAGCACTGCGTGAAGGAGAGAGAGACTGGACTGAGAATCTTGCCGTAGTTTTCATGTGATTGATAATAGGGTGCAATATTTCATATTACTAGTTCAGATGCAGCCCAGGTCATTTGTAACTAACCAATGTTACCATCCAGCAGGTGGGTAGATTCCTATATGAAATGAGCTGGAAGTCTCTCTCAAGTTCCCACTGGTCAGATATGCCCTTTGCAAAATTCACAGTAATTGATAACGACAAGTAACCTTGTTGGTAGTCTCAACAGTGAGGCTATGGATTCAGTGAGGCTGAGGCTCACGGGGAGAGCAGTGGGACAAGTCTGCCCTATAGCTGCCTATGCTGGACTTATTCTGGGGATTCGGAGTGGACATCCATTTGTAGGCCACCGTTCACCAGTGATAGATAGATACACACCCTCAAATGGAAATGAGTAGCGCTTATAACCTTATACTAAGCACATGCTTTACCCCACTGCAGTTAGCAGGTGTCCCCGGAGCATAATAGCCTAGGATTAATTATAATAAAAAAGAAAAAGAAGTAGAATCCTTTATAGCTGAGCCTAAAGAATTGTAGGCTAAGAGGATTCCATAGGTGTTGACTTTTCATTTTCCCTGAAGGGCTCATCAGGCACATGCCAAGAAAACCTGTTTCCACTGCAACGAAAGGGCTTTTTTGTATGCAGAGCACTGAGCTAAATCAATGTGGCTGGAGCTGCCAGCAGCAGCAGCAGGGGAGAAGAACCTGAAATAATAAAAATATATAACCTTTGAGCAAGAGCACAGAAACTAGGAAAGCAAGGATTTACAAGCTGTTTGCCCTCTGTTTTTCATGGTGTATCTGTGCCTGACACATACATGCCATGTTTATGAAACAAATATTTTAGAGATGCCTGTTGCCCAGTAGAGTTTCTCTCTTCTACTACCTTTGTCCTCCTCCTCCCAAGATGCTAGCTTGAATGCACACAGGCCCTGTGCTTTGAGCCCCCTTCCATTCTGCAGCATCTCTGCTGCTGGCCATTCTTTCTGCCGACTGACTTATGAAGCACTGCACAGGGTGAAGAGCATGGCAGAAGAAGTCTGGTGGCATTAATGAAAGGAAAATGATCCCTTATTATTAATAATGTATACAGCACCATCCATCCCAAACTGATATACACAGGGGTGCTTCACCCTCTGCTAAAAATGCAGCCATATCTGCACAAAACACAACAACTCAGACGGGAAAGTGAAGACTACATGAGCTAAGTGGAACTGCTGGGAATGTGATCATGTGAGTTGGAATTTACCCAAACAGTGGGAATTAATGCCCACACAAGTGTTATGGCAACTTTAATGACCATAAGTGCTTAAGACACTGGCATTACAGCGCAGTCCACAAACAGCAGCTCAATGCCCCAGAGCACCATGCCCAGAGGAAAGAATGCCACTAATGAATGTTCACAGCATTTCTCACCACACCTGGGATTTGCTTATGGGTTCCACTCTAGTACTGAGCAGGCCCAAAACCTGCTTAGCTCAAGAAAGTTGCAGCACAAGGTGGCACAAAGCAGACCACAGGGCAATTGTAGTTCTTGTCGCCATCAGGTGGAAGGAGGGCAGGGGAAGAATCCCAAGCAGGGCAAGACTCACTAATGTTATGTCCAAAAAAGAAAGAAGGTAGAAGCAGACAAGGAAGATGGGAGAGGGGGGAAAAGATCCAGAGTGAAGCAAAAACAACCCTCCAAACCACTGAGTAAAAGAAAAATGAGATACTAAAGGAAAGAACTGGGCCTGGAGAACAGATTCTGGGATGCTGCTGGTTTCCAATAGCACTTACTGCCACAGCTCAGCAGGGAAAACAAACACATTTCCAAGATGGCTCCTGCTTCTAAGTGAGGTTTCTCTTCCCTGCTAAGCTGTGGGAGTGAGAACTGTGAAACAAGTGAAGTTTGATTTCTATCTGCTGCAGTGTTTGATTAACAGAGCTAGATGGCTTTGATCCAAAGTCCACTGGCATCAGTGAAAGCCTTCTCACTGACTACAATGGGCTTTGGATCAGGCACTATAAAGCCAATTATTATTGCAAAGTCTATATAAAACAAGTTCTAAATGAAACAAACTGCATGAAAAAACATTTCTCTCATCTACTGTAATGATTTTCCTTTAACTCGGAGTGACAGACAGTGGCGATCTCTATAAACTCTCTAAGAACTGAACCGTCCTTCTTCATTGTGAGAAGCAACAGAGGTAAATGAAATGTGATCCCAGCTTATACCTGTTGATACTGCATACTTCTTCAATTAAAGCCACAATCTAGAGCCCAAATGTAAGACAGAAGAAAGGCAAGCACACGACAGAATTTTTTTTTTTCAAAGGTGGCTTGTAGCTACAGCTTTTAGTAATTTTTAAAAATGAACAATCAGTGCCAAATGCATTAGTGCACCAAGATGCCTGTTTTCACTGGAAATCCTACTCATAACAGGAGATGTTATCTGTGAGGTACATGGCCGGTGTGGTAGTAAATTTTTGGTTTTTTGCTGTATCATTTTAACAAATCAGACATGGGAATTATTTCAAAGGTCCCACACATGTAAATCTAAAGACTGGTGGAGAATGGAGTCTTATTTTCCTGCTGGTAACTGAACTAGTTGTTAGTGGCCTAGTACTGTAAATGGAATGGTGTTCGTGGGGATGTGCTGTTCATCTCTTAATTTCCCTTCTGTGCTGAAAAGTTATTTCCAATGTGGTCTATGGGATTACATATTTTCCTTAAATTGTAATGGAAGAGGGGTGTCAAAATCCCTCAGAATGCTTTGAAAAAAATCTTAGTTTTTTTCATTATATTTGCATGGTTTATAAAAGCAATAGTGACGGCTCAGGTCAGGCATTTACTAGCAATTAAAAACAAAGTGAGTTGTCTGCTCCGGTCAGTCAGCTGCTGTTACAAAAAAGGTGTGCCTTAGAGGTCATGTATAATTAAAAGCAAAAGAGTGATACAACCAGGAAAGTAATGAACATTTAATGTTTTTAGGCCTGTTCTCATTTTCCTAATTTGCCCTGGTACCTCTATGCAATGAAGGGCATTGGCTACATGATGTCATAAACTGGTCTGAGGCCCCTGCAGTACCGAGAACCCACCACACGACAAGTTAAAAAGTAATGCAGTCAACTTTAACTTGAAATTTCAGGGCTTTCACAGGTTTCTGTCACCATCTAAATACTGCCAAAAACAGAGGACCTTTTCTGCAAATCCGCAGATATCCGGGGATAATTTTTTCAGATCGGATACGGATATAAATTTTGTATCTGCGCAGAGCTCTACCTATTTCCCTCCAATAAATGTGTGTAATTCCTATTAACAGCGACAGAGTACGTGTTCAGAAGTTTAACTGAAACAGAGCTCAGTTGTGAAGCCTGGATATGAACCCAAGACTTAAAACTGACATTTGTATTTCAAACATCCCAACATTCCGAGGTGTTCACATCTGGGGTTTTGCACTGTCCCATTATAAAGATGGAGGCTATTTGCTAAATTAGGATTCAGAATTAGAACAGCCTCAAAACTGATCATATTTGGGCTTTTGGATTGGGCCTACACAAGGGAGAATTCAGATTTTTCAGACTTCTCAATCTTTAGACAATGTCCAGTGAAAAAATCAGAGGTTCAACCTATAAGACGTACTGACTGCTTGGCCAAGAAAATGTTATGGATGGAAGGTTTAAACTTGGGATCTGGCATCACTTACAAAAATTTGTGGTATGCAAGCTCTGCTGAGCGCTGCAAGGAGATGCTTTCCTTTAAAACACATGGTTCCCCAGGCTGCACCTCGTGATAAAGCCAGCTCAAGTGAATAAAGTCACAATTATAGTGTAATTCTTTACAGCTGCCATAAAAATGATTCAACTTTAAAACAAACTTCAGAAGGGAAGGAAAACATAAATTCTTAAACAGTTACTAAATTATAGCTTTTCTTTCCCCAGTTTAATTGTTTTATCTGCATCCAGTATTGACGTCTACGTTATTGTAAAGAGCACACCTGCTATTTTTAAAGAAGTGCTTGGATGACACTGTAAAAACGTCAATTAGTAAAATATTAATGCAACTTGGGCTTTGAGGAGAGAGCTCTTTTTATTACTTTTAAAATTCACCATGGAATTGAATATTTTAGCAAGGATTGCATACAGTATCTTAACGGGTTGCCATCTAGTGGCAGTTATCGTGATAGCTCAGTGTCATCTCTGAAACTTTTTGAGCTCTGGCTGGCTGGATGTCTGATGTGGACACCATTAAAGGGAAAGCTGTGGAACCTGTTTGAAAATTACACAAAGAAAGCACAATGCTGTACTAAGAAGAATCTGGGAATTTTTTTTATTGGTCACAATTACTTTATTATTATGATTAGTCAACATTTACATTGCAGTAGTACTGAAAGCCCACAACCAAGTTAGGCCCCATTGTGCAAGACACGCTGCAAACACCAAATAAATGACAATGCCTGCCTCAAAGAGCTTACAATCAAAAAGGCATGGTATAATGGGTGGCTGATACAACAAGCGAGACAGCGTGGGAGAGATGGGGTAACAGATGTGCAAATTCTTATCCAAAGCAGAGTAGTGATCACGGCTCTCCACCTGCCTAACCATTGTCAAGTTGTACTTTACTGTCCACATTTTGCCATGAAATAACAAATGAATATAAGAGTGTAAAATCCATTTGATAAGTCTCTTACAGGCTTTCATCTACAGTAATGTTATTTTAAATCTTCAGTTTTAATGCTATAAATGTCAGAACTGATAAAATGTCATGATTTTTAAAGTCAATATCATTCTTTTTAGGACCTGATTCATGGATCTACTCAGGATCGGCAATACTGAAGAAATGAAGAAAAGGCCCTATAGCTGGGGCTTTAGCAAAACAAACCACCTCTTCGAAGGGTTTCTTTCTGTCAGGCTTCCTTATTGAGAAGACTGACTCTCCCCAGTGGCTGTCAGGATGAAATCCAAAGGAAATGAAATTGGAAGTCATGTGAAGAATACCTGTTTCCCAGCCCTTCTGGAAAGACACACGGTCTCCTGAGGAGCTTGTGACCAAAGTTCAAAACCAGACAAATTTCCCATCCTCAGGGAATCTGTCCTTCAGCCAAACACAGGAAGGAGGGTCCAAACCCAGGAACCAGACTGGCAGTTTTAGAGCCTTGTCTCTATGAGAAACTACCAGTAACTTCATCTCCCTCCACACTCATTCCTTTTTCAGAAGCTGCTGAAATACCCTATCCTCTTCCCAGAATGCCTTGCCAAGGTGGTCTACAAGTCCCGCCACTCTGAGATTACATTTACCAGCATTCCCTCTGGGCTGAGGGGAGAAAGGAGTTCCAGATCATCCTGTAATTTAAGAGCTCCCATCTCAGGCCCAGATCCGCAGAGGTATCAATGGAAGTTAAGAGTCTAAATACTTTTGTGGATCTGAGCCTCAGTCCCCAAACAGAGGCAGTAATTTGGGCTTCCTTCCTAAACCCTCTACTGACTCTCAGAAGCTGCTTCTGCCCCCGAGTGGTTGCTCTTCTTGTCCCACAAGTCTGCATTTATTCATTCAACTAGAATGGAGTAGCGTTGGTTGCAAGTGCCCCCCTCACCAGCCTTAAAGAACCATAACACTCCATTATATGTCTCCTAATATTTTATCCTATCTAATAAATAATAAACAAGGCACTACTTAAAGTTGAGATATTGCAGATTCCACAATATTAGGCTTCCAATTTTTATACAATTTTTACAGCAGGTACCTCTGCTGTCAGCCCTGGGCCCCCGCTCTCAGCCCTGTGTGGCCAACAGCCGGAGATGCTACTCTCAGCCCTATGTTCCCACTGCCAACCCTGGGCCCCTGCTCTCAGCCCCGGGCGGCCAACAGTGGAAAAATCATGGAAAAATAATAATAGACTTCATTACCGCGAACGATAAGGTCCCTCATTACTTTTCCACAATTTTCCATGGCTTTTCTGCAACTCAGCTGCGATTTTTTGACAATCATCCTGCAATTCAATTAGGGCTTTAATAATATGGAAGTAAGTATCAGTCCTCAAAATCCACATACATGTTCAGTTCTTTTTAACATCCTCTATGCTCTTGGAATCAATGGCACATTGTGGCGGTAAGTTCCACAGATCAATTATTAATTTTGAAAACAACGATTTTCTTTTTTCAGTTTTAAATTTCTTGTCTGTCATTTTCATTGACTGTTTCCTGGTTCCTGTATTATAAGTCATGAAATAGGAGTGCCTGACTTACTGTCTCTATACTATTCATTATTTCCAATCTTTTCAACCTCTCAAACGGCTTAATGGGACTAAATCGGGGGGCCCATATAATCTCCATCTAAGAATATTAAAGGAACTGGCACATGAAATTGCAAGCCCAATAGCAAGGATTTTTAATGAATCTGTACATTTGAGGGTCATACCCTATGACTGGAGAACTGCTAATATAATTCTTATTTTTAAGAAAGGGAAAAATGCGATCCAGGAAACTACAGGCCTGTTAGTTTGACCTCAAATTGGTCTTGGAACAAATTTTGCAATAGAATGTAGTTAAGAACACAGAAGTGAACGGTAACTGGGATAAAATACTACTTGGTTTAACAAAAGGTAGATCATGCCAGACCAACCCGATCGCCTTCTTTGAGAAGATAACTGATTTTTAGACAAAGGAAATGCAGTAGATCTAATCTACCTGGATGTCAGTAAGGCATCTGATCACTGTTCCACAGGGGAAACTTTTACTTAAATTGGAGAAGACGGGGATTAATAGGAGAATTGAAAGGTGAATAAGGAAGTGGTTAAAGGGGAGACTACAACGGGTCATACTGAAAGGCGAACTGTCAGGCTGGAGGGATATTGTTAGTAGAGTTCCTCTGGGATTGGTCTTAGGACCAATCCTATTTAACATTTTTATTATTGACCTGGGCTTAAAAAGTGAGCGTGTGCTCATATAATTTGCAGATGATACAAAGTTGGGAGGTATTGCCCATACAGGAGGAGGACCGGAAGATGTCAGAAGATGATCTGGATGACCCTGTAAAAAAGAGTAATAGAATGGAATGAAATTTAATAGTGCAAAGAGCTATTTAGGGACTAACAACAATAATTTTTGCTATAAGATGGGGATGTATCAGTTGGAAGTGACAGAGGAGGAGAAAGTCCTGGGTTTATTGATTGATCACAGGATGACTCTGAGCCGCCAATGTGATGACGCTGTGAAAAAGGCTAATGCAATCCTAGGATGCATCAGGTGAGGTATTTCCAGTAGAGACAGGGAGGTGTTAGTAACATTATACATGGCACCGGGGAGATCTCATCTAGAATACTGTGTGCAGTTCTGATCTCTTATGTTTAAGAAAGATGAATTCAAACTGAAACAGGCACACAGAAGGGCTACTAGGATGATCAGAGGAATGGAAAACCTATCTTATGAGAAGAGACTCAAAGAGCTTGGTGTGTTTAGCCAAATCAAACATAGGCTCAGGGGAGATATGACTGCTCTCTCTAAAAACATCAGAGGGATAAATCCCAGGGAGGGAGAGGAGTTATTTAAGTTAAGTGCCAATCTGGACACAAGAACAAATGGATATAAACTGGCCATCAACAAGTTTAGGCTTGAAATTAGATGAAAGTCCCTAACCATCAAAGGAGTTAAGTTTTGGAACTGCCTTCCAGGGGAGCAGTATGGGCAAAAAACCTAACTCGCTTCAAGACTGAGCTTGATAAGTTTATGTAGGAGATGGTATGATGAGCCTGCCTATGATGGCAGGTAGCCGATCTGTGACTGCTAGCAGGAAATATCTTCAATGGCTGGTGATGGGGCACTATATGGGGAAGGCTCTGAGTTACTAGAGAGAATTCTTTCCCAGGTGTCTGACTGGTGGATCTTGCCCACATGCTCAAGGTCTAACTGATCGCCATTTCTGGGGTCGGAAAGGAATTTTCCTCCAGGTTAGACTAGCAGAGACCCTGTTTTTTTCCCCCTTCCTCTGCAGCATGAGGCTTGGGTCACTTTCAGGTTTAAAGTAGTGTAAATGGTGAATTCTCTGTAATTTGAAGTCTTTAAATCATAATTTGAGGACTTCAGTAGCTCAGCCAGAGGTTAGGGGTCTATTACAGAAATGCGTGAGTGAGGGTGCGTGACCTGCAATGTGCAGAAGGTCAGATTAGATGATCATGGTGGTCCCTTCTGACCTTAAAGTCTGTAAGACTCTGCATACAGAAGTCTTTCCTTGGCGCGAATCATTTTTGTAATCAAGCTTTGTAAATTGACCAGACGGCACACTGTATCCTAGATGTCACTGATTTATAGAACACCATCACACTATTTCTGTATGGGTTTCTCTCCCAGAACATCTACATTTTAACAGTTAGCTTTTCATTTTTTGACCATTACTGCACCTTGAGCAGAATGTTTGATAGCAAATAACACTCAGGTCTTTTCCAGAGTGGCTATAGTTAATCTGAATGCAGTGACACATATGAATAGTTTAAATTATCCTTTTAAAATGTGCAATATTTTCCATTTGTCAGTACTGCAATTCATCTGCCACTTTGCTGTCCTTCTACCTAGCTCTAGCCAGATTGTGCTGTCCATGCAGGGTTCCCCTGGACCCAGAATTGTGCAGGAAAGACCCCCCTCCCCAACACACACTCTGGGGGCACTAGGACCCCCAAGTGGTGCCTCCCTCCAAAGCCCCAGTCCATATGGCCTTGTAAGAAAACTGCAGAGAGGAACCAGCCAGAGACTTCAGCCAGGAGGAGCAGAAGCAGCCAAAGCACAAATCTTTGGACGCTCAGAGAACTTTAATTAGAGTTTTGACTAGATTTTCAGTCCTGTGCTGATTGGCTGTCTGCTCTAACCCTCCTCCTCCTCCCTCAGTCTCTTCATCTCAGTTTCATCTCCACACCTGGACCTGTTACCCTCTTCTCCCCTGCCCATTCCCATCACCCCTTGCCCCCTTTCCTTCCATTTAGCTGATCCCCTGCTAAGTAAACCCAGCCAAAAAACCAAACCAAACCAAACCAAACCAAACCAAACCATGCTGGCACTTACATGAGGTTTGCAGCCATCCCATTGTTCACTCTGCTTGTGTTTATCCCTTTTCCCCACCCCGTCTTTCTTGTTAATTTAGATTACAAACTCTTTGGGGCAGGGACCATCTGATACTCTGTATTTGTGCCACGCCTAGCACAATGGGGCCCCATTCTCAGTTGGTTGTTAGGCACCACTGTAATAAATAGGATTAATAATGTTGAATAGTACCTTACTCTATGAGGAATCCAACTAAAATCAAGCCTCATCTTGACTAACCCAAACAATTTTATATGGTCTGGAAACTGTCATCCTCTTTTCCAGGTCACACACTTATTAAACAACACAGGTCCTAGTGCAGAACCTTTCAGCACCACACTGTTAAGCTTCTGCCTTGTTGAAAACTGACTATTTGTTTCTACTCTTTGTTCCCTGTTTCTTAGTTTCTTATCCATGACGCTACTTTACCTCTCACCCCATGACTATTAGTTTTCTTAATAGCTTCTTATGAGGGACTCTGCCAAAGCCTTTTTGAAAGTTCAAATATATTCTGTCGGCCAGTTTTCCTTTATCCAATTTTCTGTTGTCATGTTCAAAAAATTCTAAGATTAGAAGACACAATTTCACTCCACAGAAGCCATGCCGATTTGCCCCGTCATCTCATGTTCAGATAGGTGTTTTATAATTCTACATTTTAAATTTCCATACTCTGCACAGAATCATAGAATCATAAAATATCAGGGCTGGAAGGGACCTCAGGAGGTCATCTAGTCCAACCCCCTGCTCAAAGCAGGACCAATCCCCAACTAAATCATCCCAGCCAGGGCTTTGTCAAGCCTGACCTTAAAAACCTCTAAGGAAGGAGATTCCACCACCTCCCTAGGTAACGCATTCCAGTGTTTCACCACCCTCCTAGTGAAAAAGTTTTTCCTAATATCCAACCGAAACCTCCCCCACTGCAACTTGAGACCATTACTCCTCATTCTGTCATCTGCTACCACTGAGAACAGTCTAGAGCCATCCTCTTTGGAACTCCCTTTCAGGTAGTTGAAAGCAGTTATCAAATCCCCCCTCATTCTTTTCTTCTGCAGACTAAACAATCCCTGTTCCCCCAGCCTCTCCTCATAAGTCATGTGTTCCAGTCCCCTAATCATTTTTGTTGCCCTCCACTGGACTCTTTCCAGTTTTTCCACATCCTTCTTGTAGTGTGGGGCCCAAAACTGGACACAGTACTCCAGATGAGGCCTCACCAATGTCGAATAGAGGGGAACAATCACGTCCCTCGATCTGCTGGCAATGCCCCTATGTATACATCCCAAAATGCCATTGGCCTTCTTGGCAACAAGGGCACACTGTTGACTCATATCCAGCTTCTCGTCCACTGTAACCTCTAGGTGCTTCTCTGCAGAACTGCTGCTGAGCCATTCGGTCCCTAGTCTGTAGCGGGGCATGGGATTTTTCCGTCCTAAGTGCAGGACTCTGCACTTGTTCTTGTTGAACTTCATCAGATTTCTTTTAGCCCAATCCTCTAATTTGTCTAGGGCCCTCTGTATCCTATCCCTACCCTCCAGCATATCTACCTGTCCTCCCAGTTTAGTGTCATCTGCAAACTTTCTGAGGGTGCAATCCATACCATCCTCCAGATCATTAATGAAGATATTGAACAAAACTAGCCCCAGGACCAACGGCTGCCAACTAGACATGGAGCCATTGATCACTACCCGTTGAGCCCGACAATCTAGCCAACTTTCTAACCACTGCAACTCATAACTGTCCAACAAGAGATCATTGCGGTTATTCTGCAGGAGAATTCTGAATCTCTGCTAGCCTTTTCTGTAATACTACAAGAAGCACATTTCAGAAATGCAGATTCCTGAAGAATGCTACAAATTGTCTAAATTTCTTGTAATGGTTCATAAAACAGGTATAGAGAGACCTGAGCCTAATTTTGCTCTTAGTAACACCAGTGCAAACCAGGATAACTATAATGAAGATTTACACTTAGACCAGACCTTTGCCCAAAGATTATTATTCAACTTCCTTCAAAAAATGCTAAATAAATGTTGATGTAACTATAACATATTTAGAAAGATGGTAGAGTTTGCTAGATGAACCAATATGAAATTACTATTTAGTAAGATTACATTGAATGGATGCAAAGATTATCTATAGTAAAGTTAACAAAATCCAGTGCTCACTTGCACTACCTTAGCTCTGTGATCTCATCAGACCTTACGTTAACCACTGTCAGGCCTGGTCAGTAGTGAATGTCTAAGAAAAGTCATTGAGTCATTAGGTGGTATCCTTCCTTCTGGGTGCTACAGTGGCGTAAGAAAGGACAGTGTTGTTTGAGTGCCATCATTCAAGGTGAGATCTCAAACAAATATTCTGACCACTGCTATCCTTAAAAATCACCTCACATTTCTCACAGTAGAGGTAGCACCCTTGGTGAGGTGTTCAAGCTAAATTCCATTGGCTAATGGCCTACATACATTTTTCCTTTGTAGTAGTAAGTTAGACAAGGCATACTTCCCCTTTATTTCCTAAACTGTTACGTGGTGTTCAGATGGGAATACAACCTTCTAACCTCCAGAAGTGGCTGTATTTCAACGATCCTTTTGTATAAAGTTCGCTGCGATCTTTGAAAAACGGCATGGTACAAAAGTCAGGTGAGCTGCTTAACCCTGGGTTGCTATGTAACTTGTACTGAATGGGCTTGCATACGCTTTACCATAAAAAATAATACTTTGGTCATTTATAAAACATATCGTTTTCTGAATTTTTAACTCCTACTAGAATAGCATTTGCTGTGAGCCATGCTGGAGTCTGTGATGAAAAGTACACAAGGAATCACTTTGTTTGCACCACCCAAAATATAAATGCTTCTCTTTACTAGTATTTCCTCGCTCAAAGAACACATTTAAACTCTGTTGTTTCCGTGACTGCATTCAAGGATAATTTCTGGATGTGTCAATATTTATTTTTGTATTTTATATCCCACAATATGTGTCCACAGATTTGTATAAATTTTACAATGTTTGTTTTCACCAATAAATACCATTACCTTATTTATCTGTTTGGAGACTGACTTTGGCCTTTATAAAACTCTTGAAAAAAGAGCACTTATACAAACAAAAAAGAAAACAGACCTTGTCAAGCAAGGTAAAACAGAATTGAAAGGCCTCTGGGTTCCCTGATAGTAAGATACTCATCAACTATACACAATTTATAGCAGCTTCCGTTAAAGAGTTTGTTTTCAATCTTTGGTTTGCTTTTTTAAAAAATTAAGGTCAGAAAAAACCACCAATAGTCTTCTTCTGATCTTTTCCATCTTATCAATGTGATGCCTTATTTCTATTCCCATCACGATTACATTTCTTCCTCTTTTCTTTCTTTTGGTATCAGATCTCCCTCAGCTGTTTTTAATGGGTGATTTTTAGGGAGGGTGGGTTTTCAAAGCATATGGATTGTATTTTGATCGTGTTTTGCAGTGCCCCAAGTGTTTTGGCAGAAGGGTGTTTTGTAAATAAATTATTAATATGAATCAATACCCCAAAGCAACAAATAGTCAAATCCGTGATAAAAATGTCTCTCTCATGCTTTGGACTATACAGAGATGCTCAGATCATTGGCTGAAATTGTGCTGTGCCTCCTGGAAGCACAACACAGAGAGCCATAGTCCAGGAGGAAGAAAATGTGGAAAGGTGGCTTTCAGCCACTTTAGCACCCTCACTCTTGTGAGATGCTCTGGTGGTTTCTGTCACCCTCAACATAATTTAGAGCGGTCCCTGGCTGCTCTAAATTATCCTCCCAACGGGACTGCTCTCTCCCCTGTTGTGTTACGTGCCGGGCTTGCAAAGGGGGGGCCTGTGCAGGGCAGCCTCTAGCTGTTCTACAGGGTGTGTTTGCCAGTGGAATTCTTCCCAGGCCAGCTCCAGGGCTTTCAAGCAGTGGTGTACAGATAGTCATAGTGTGATGGAGAATCCCTCTCCTTATGTTGCTTCATTAAACAAGAAGGCATTTGATATGCCATAAATATCTGAATTGCAGACAATACCCCTATTTTTGTGATCTGATTAGCCAATGAGGTAGGCATTAATTCTCTGTAAGTGCACAGAAAGTGAGTGATGATTTGCTTTGGGCCACCAACTGCTCCCAGCTGGTCATTAATCCCCAGGACATGCCCCGTGCCTGGACTGTTGTTGCTTACATAAAATGTTAGTTAGCTTTTAAATTAGGTCTTAATTTATGTGTGGAATATGATCTCATGTTAAAGAAAAGTCTTGATCTGAACAGCTGGATCCAGGGCACTCTCACTATCACTGGATAGGAAGCAGAAATTTGTAATTTATGAGACCAATATGAGAAGAAGCAATCTATGTCCCAGGTCCTCCAAATATGTTAATGAGAAACTTTACACATGTGAGCAGGCCCATGCAGCTGAATGGGATCATGTGTGTAAGTATGTGCAGGATTGGAATCCATGGTAAGAGACTGACATGTCATCAACACTGTGTTAGACATTATTCAGAGGGGGCAACGGCCTGCCCTTAAAAGGTAAAGTTGGAAAATGGAGAAGGATGAAATCAGGAGCAATCCAGTCTGTCCAAGTAATGCACTTCCAGTATCTTTGCTCTTCCCCAAAGGGGGGACTCTCAGCGCATAGACAGAGATGTGTCACTTGGATGAAGGTAGAATCCTGAGGTAAGCAGAGAGCTCTGACAATGTCGCTACCTTGGCTTTTACACCAAATCGTGGTAGTGGAGCTTTTCCTTGCAGCAGACTCAGTCCTGAACTTACTCTAGTGCTAAATTCTGAGGCTGGGGGGGTAGAGGTAGGGGTAGCAGGCACAGTGCATTCAGTGGTAGGACTCATCTTGCCTCACTCTTCAACTACTTAAAAATCTGGTTCAGATTCAGGACTGAAAGGAATCCCATCCCTTCCCTCACAATTTAGAGTGTTCCCAAACCCTGGTCAGTGAGGATACCTGTCTGCTATGTTCCCTCATCCATTGGTCCCATCACTTGAGTGGGAGATATGGCTTGTTCAGGAGCTGCTGAGCCTTCCTGAGCTGTGAGGCCTCTAAGTGGTGACTCCCTCAGAAGGATGTCTGATACAAGATGGGATCTCGGAGGAGAGGGGATGAGAGAGGAACAGAGTTTGCTCCAAGAAAGCCTTGGAGACCCCTCTGGCAGGGATGGCGGGATCGGAGGGGTGAACACCTGACAACACATAAAGCAAACTGTGTGCTAGGTTTGGAAAGTGAGAGAGACATGAGCTAGTTAAAGAGTGCCCAGACAATGATAGATGGAAGAGATCAGTGGCTAAGGATCGGACTGAGAGGGGGCTTGAACAGACTGGAGGGACCAAAAGAAACAAGCATTTCTATCACACATTCAATTGTCTGACAAATTGCATTCAATATAAGCAGGCAGTTCTTGTATATTTGAAAAGGTTATAGTATTGTATGAAGCAATGTGTTCTCATCTCAAAGCAGGGGACCTGGGTGTACAACACACTCCAAGAAGCAAAAGGAGAACACACCTTAAATTATTCTGTACCTTTCAGCCTAGGATTTCTTGTGCATTCTGTTCAAATTGCGCCATTAAGACATCGATCTGAACAGAGAGTGGTGCAGAGCTGCCCTGTCACGGAAACTATGGGAAGGACTTCACCCCAGGGAGGCACAAAGCCATCACATGGCCCGGTTAACAGAACCGCCTCCCAGCCTTCCTCATCCTTTCAAATGATGACATGGCCAGAGGATAAGGGTAAGACCATGTCCTCCTTCTCATCTTCTCTTGGTCAATATGCACCCCATGGGTTGCAAAGGAGGACAGGTCCCACTGTTCCCCTAAGTACAGGTTCTTTGATTGTTACAGGCTCTTGAGGTGGTGAGCCTGAGGAGGTGGACAAGGCTTCTAGCAGTCTCTGTGTCCTCACTCCCACACAGGACAATCACAGTCAGGCCCATAGACTCTTGTTCTTCTATTCTAATCCAGCACCTCAAGGACCGCTGCAAGACCTTAGGCTCTAGTCAAATCGTGGCTATTTTATCATTGCAACATTCATGCAACCTTTTCCATGGTATCAGCCAGCAATGATAACTAACCTGGGACTGTTCCGCTTGTTTGATCGACAGTCTGTGTTATTTATTCAGCATATAGAGATTAACCTGTTTGCTACCGGCTGCTATTACAACTCATATACGGAGGCAGCTCATATATGGGGGAAGGGATAGCTCAGTGGTTTGAGCACTGGCCTGCTAAACCCAAGGTTCTGAGTTCAATGCTTGAGGAGGCCATTTAGGGATCTGGGACAAAAATTGGGGATTGGTCTTGCTTTGAGCAGGGGGTTGGACTAGATGACCTGAGGTCCCTAGATGACCCGAGGTTCCAACCCTGATGTTCTACGATAAATGAGACACATGATAAAATATGGATGTTGCAAGGAAATACTTTGCTAACACTAACTGTCTTGAAAAATTAAGTGAAAGATTTTAAACCATGCTTTGAAGAGAAAAATATGGAGTTTTAAAATCTCATTTTTTTATACACACACCGACACCCACCCCGACCCCCTCCCCTCCATCTGCATGTGCAAATGCAGGGGTTTTTGCTCTGTGCACTTTGACAAAGTGTTGGTTTGCACCCATTTCACACACAGTTGAAAATCTGGCCCCTCACATTGCTTGAAGAGTTGTGTTTATGTAAAAGATACATATAACTTTATGAAGGTTTCAGGGATTTTAAAGTATTTAAATACTGTTACACTGTACTGGTAACAGATGTTCAATTATATCTTAAATTTTTAGTTTTACTGAAAAAACAATAGATCATTTGATATTTTCTGTAAAATATAACTTTGAAAGGATGCCTAAGTATACAGTGCTTCCAGAAAATTTATTTGAGCCTTTCAGCTACTGCATTAAAATCAGTACTTCTAAAATTAGCGTGAGAGCGTTCTAAGAGTCTAATAGGATTTCTTGTTTGCCAAAAAATAGTGCTTTCAGAAGCACAATCTTTTGTGTAATCTCTCTCTCTCTCTCACACACACAACAAGACAGATGGCATCATTAATTGCCTCTATATCTAATTAAGTTTAAAAAACTGTGCTTAGATAATGCTAAAGTTGTGGTACAAGCTGACAAATGGAGGAAATTTTAAGGTAGAATCACTGGGAGGGAAAACAAGACAGAACAGACAGGAATAATGAACAAACAGAATTAATTAATTTTAACTTTCCTGGCTTCTGTCAGCATGTGCCACAACCTTAATATGATCTAGAAAGTGTTTCTGTATTTGGATGGAATCCTGACTCCATTGATGTCAATCACAAAACTCCTGCAGACTTCAGTGGAGCCAGGATTTCACCCTTTAGCCATTTTATTATTTGTTTGTTTTTAAACTTTTCATGGAAGTTATCCAGTGGGGCTAATTTCCAGGACAATCCAAATCACACCACTGGAGCACATACATATTGTGGGTCACGTATATACAGTGGTCCCCATTTCAAAGTTAACATCACCGCAGTTTCCTCTGCACTTACAATAGAACATGATTGTCATAACAGTGGTGTCATTACAGAGAGTTCACTTTTGCCAACAGATACCATACTTCTGGGCTATAAATGAAACCCCTGTATTTAGGCCTTTTCCCCTCCTCTTTTCACAAAGCACATAGGCTGGGATTTTCAAAGCAGCCTATGGGAGGTAGGTGCACTAATTCCATTGAATGGATTTGGGCATGTCATTGTCATAAGGTCCTTTGAAAACCCCAACCATGCTGCATAGTTTACTCTATTAAATACATATGTTAATATATGCAGTTGGATCTTATAAATATAGTAGAGTCTTAATTATCTGAGCCCCTTGGAACACAACAACCTTGCATAGACAATTAGGAGTTTCTGCAATCAGGAGTGAATAGGAAAGGAGCCAGCAGAACGGGAGAGGCTGTCAATTTGTGATGTAAACAGGTTTGGGTTCTGGGGCTTTAGTATGACTGGGACCCTGTGTTAGTATTTTGATATATGTCCTGATTTTGAACATGTGTATTTGTACCTGTCATAAATATAAAGGGAAGGGTAAACACCTTTAAATCCCTCCTGGCCAGAGGAAAAACCCTTTCACCTGTAAAGGATTAAGAAGCTAAGATAACCTTGCTGGCACCTGACCAAAATGACCAATGAGAGACAAGATACTTTCAAAGCTGGGAGTGGGAACAAAGAGTCTCTCTCTGTGTGATTTTTTTGGCGGGACCAGAGCAGGAATGCAGGTCAGAACTCCTGTAGAGTTAGTAAGCAATCGAGTTAGATATGCGTTAGATTCTGTTTTGTTTAAATGGCTGATAAAATAAGTTGTGCTGAATGGAATGTATATTCCTGTTTTTGTGTCTTTTTGTAACTTAAGGTTTTGCCTAGAGGGATTCTCTATGTTTTGAATCTGATTACCCTGTAAGGTATTTACCATCCTGATTTTACAGAGGTGATTCTTTTACTTTTTCTTTAATTAAAATTCGCTTTTAAGAACCTGATTGTTTTTTTTTCCTTGTTCTTAAGATCCAAGGGTTTGGGTCTGTGTTCACCTATGCAAATTGGTGAGGATTTTTTAATCAAGCCTTCCCCAGGAAACGGGGTGTTGTGCTTGGGGGGATATTTTGGGGGGGAGACGTTTCCAAGTGGGCACTTCCCCTGTTCTTTGTGTAACACTTTGGTGGTGGTAGCTTTTAACCTAAGCTGGTAAGAATAAACTTAGGGGGTCTTTCATGCAGGTCCCCACATCTGTACCCTAGAGTTCAGAGTGGGGAAGGAACCTTGACAGTACCCAATAACTGTATAGCAGTGCTCACAACAACCTGCAAAGACTCCACCTTTTTAAGTTTTATCATTAGTTTTCGGTCTCTAAACCTGGCTTTCATTGTTGGCCAATTGTGTAAATTGCAAAATCCCTTAATCTCAATGCCCCTTTTAATTTAATAACATGATTTCCTTTCTTTTAAAGAAGAAAATATTCAGAGTAGTTGGAATTTGATAATTAGGATTTTTTTGGTGGAAGATCTCATAATGACAGAGAAATCTTACCGTTTTAAACAAAACAAATGCAAGATTACTCAAGATCAGCAAAACACATGACAAGATCGATATTTTGTCCCACAATTTTGTCAAAGCTGATCAGCCTTGCTCATGCCAGAAGGAAAAGGAAATAAATATGGAACAAGAGTTAGCAATTTTCAGCATGTTTCAAGCTAATAAAATTAGATGTGTCGTTTGCATTATGAACCCTTCCAGAAAAGATACTAAAATAATGAAATCAAAAATTGTATCGTTTTCAGCACACACTCGAAATAATTCCTTTGTCACCTGCTGATGCAGTGCCCCACCCCAAAAATATGCTATAAAGAGGGTAACTCACCTCTAATTGTAATTGTGTGTACACTGCCTCTGTAAATCCATGCTCTTGACTGTGGGTTCCTTGGTGCTGCAAGCTTGAGACCATCTGGAAAGAAGCGACTACTAGAGCAGCACACCCCCTGAGGAATGTGGATGTTGAGTGGGAGGGTTTATAAGAAAGAGTGTGGTCCCAACTACTCTTCTTTCTCTCCGAGCTGCCTTAGGCAGCAGCGTGTTTTGGAACTGATACTCTGCCTGGTGGATTTATTACATCACTTTTCATCTTGTCAGAAGTCTGATACAGCTGACAATGAGGTTTTGCTGATTGACTTGCAGACTCAGGCAGGAGTAGATGGAGCTACTTGAGTAGTTCTGATTTTACCTCTTTAAAGACAAGCGATTGGTCATTCACAGTAAGGGCTCTCCCAGGCAGAGTTCCACAGGATTCTGTTTGGTCACCGCTCTCATCTACTTCATCGGCTTCTTTGTGGCTCCTGTAGGTTGCACATTGCACCACAGCTCCAAAAACTACACTGGGCTTCCGAGAACAGGTGCTTCTAGGTGTAATTCAAGGAGTTGCTCTTTCAATATAACTCAACCTTGCTTGGCCCTGGCTCTCTGAAAGACTACCTCTCACCCGACATACCGCTGCAACAGCGATCAGTCGATATCATTTCGTCTTACATGGTTTAAATCTGAATATCAGAAAGCTGGTGCCAGGGTATTTTCAGTGTAACACACTGTACCCTGAAACTCACTTTCACAGTTCATCAGACAGCGCATGAGTCTGTTGACCTTCAGGGCACGGTACAGAGCCAACTCTTCTTCTCAGATCTTTGCCTCAGAAGGCTGGATGGGGGGAAAGTATATTGTCAGGGCCCCATCTATTCCACAATTCTGCAGCCACAGAATGACTCCTTTCTGCAGAATTGTGCAGAACCTTCAGGACCTAAACTCTTATTGAAGTAATTCAGCGTATCAAGCATAATCCATAGAATTTTTAAGAGAAAAAACAGAGGTTCAAACTAGTCAACATTCTGCTAATACTAACACTTTCCCTTTAAAATTTTAATTGGGGGAGGAGGGCTAGATGGCTCAGAAATTGGCAATATTAAATATAGTGCATCAGACCACTATGTCACCATTTCAAATCAGGACCAGGCTGGTACAACACAGGAATCATCAGCCTCTGACAACTATCCAATCTGTGATCAGCTGTGCAAAATGAGTGGGGGATTTCAGAACAGTACAGAGTGGACAAATTCCACATCACAAAACCCATCCTTATAATTAGTACTACTGGAACCCTTGTAGTCAGTTTTGACAGAGACGCATAGATTGAAATGAACCAATGATTGAATTGGTTGAGTGACTGAAGGAGGTTCCTCTAGATGATGGTTTAGGCAGGTTAATGGAGGAGTGTAACACTTACACTTGCATTGCTTGTGTGGTACCTGATCTCTGGAGTTAAATCTCTACCACCATCTGTGTGGTAACTTTCATAACCACTAAATTTATGAAAAAGATATTTTGCACTTATACAGCAGTTTCTATCCGAAGAACTCAAAACACTTTCAAATATTACCGAACTAAGGCTCATGAAAGCTCCAGGTGGAAGGATTATGCCCATTTTACAGATGGAGAATTGGAAGCACAGAAATGTCAGAATTTGTCTGCAGGGGAAAAGTTGATTAGCTCAATGAATTTTTAAATGTAATGCCTTTCACATGATCTGCTAGAGCACTGTGGGTATTTCAGATATTTCTGGGACACTATGTGGTAAAGTATTTCTGTCTAACTCACCTGCTGCTCCATTGTTTGCGGATGGATGAAAGTTACAAGATCAACTGAGAAGTAGCCAAGCACCCCTCTAGATTTGCAGGCCTCTCCAATTTTTAAACATAATGAATTAAGAACTGCTGGATCAACTGAACACTGTGGAACAGTGGTGCCAGATGATTGCAAAGGACCATCTGCGTGGATCTGATCTCCGGATGAAACTATCTTTATGTCTCCCATTGGCTCTATCAACATATCCACTGTAAGGTTGGTGACATTTTCTGAGGGTGGAAAGGCTTCTATCACACCACCTGGTAAGAAAGGAATTTTTTGTTAGACTTGTAACAGAATTCAAACTCCAGCATTTTCAGAGTCACACAGAATTCAACCAGCCACATCTATTGCACTCAGACACTATGATGAGGACTGCTACAGAAATCCCTTAAATAAATAAAATGTAATAAGAACTGTGTAGCTAACCCCTCTGCATCTCTTAGAAAATGAAGTGTATGTACTCTAAACCACAACCCTACATAGCTGTTCATAGGGAGAGCATTAACAGGATTATTTGGCATTCTGTGTTAACTTACTGTTGTCTATTACATATTTGATTCAGCTATGATAAATGATGTTTTTCATACAATTCCTAAATGTGACCGTGGGTGCTCTTTTCCCAAAACCATTTTCAAGTGGGAATCCTGATCTACCCTTGACTCTTCTACAGATAATGAAATCCATGGAATGTATCAAATTTAATATAACTGCAGGGAACTTCACTCCAGAAACTTACTTAACATGTCTGATGGAAGAATGGCTTGGGGGTTATATGGTACTTGCGAATTCCTTCCCTCAGTAGACAATTAGTGCTACATGCAACTCACCTTCTGGTCCAGAGGGATGGCAAAACCACACTCCCTCAGTTGTTTCCTGACCAATAACTCAGAGGACTGAGCTACGAATAGTTTTGGATTCCACAAGTCCACATGCTGACATTTCCTGCTGAGCTTCTTTGCCAAATGCAACATAAGCTCCAATGTAGTAACACAAAATTAAAATGGTTGGTCCTTATTCACTCAGAATACTGTAGATGAGGTAGCGTCAATGTTCAGGTTAAACATGTGAGTAGGATATAAGAATGATAGAATAACTGCCTATATATAATTCTTAAATGGACAGTTAAATATAATGTGGAAATAAGAATTTTTAAACAAGCCCAAGATTAACAAGAAGATGGTGTACAGTATGGTATAATTACCCATTAAAATACTTAACAGGAACTTTGCAGTCTTATTTACCTTGACTAAGAAATGTTTGGAGAAATTTTTCCCATGTAGGAAATCGTTTCTCATTGACTGGCTGTGCGTGCTGTGCTAAAAGGCCCGGGAGCTCCTGGGAGATCTTCACCAAAGCTGGCTCCTGCAGAAACAAATTAAATAGAACCACAAGCAATTTTACTACAGAAATGAAAACTGCTTGTGGGGTGATTAAAAACCAGGCCTCCAACAGGCACCAAAAAAAAAAAGTGGTTACTGTTTACTCACAGTCAGACAGGCTTTTTTAATTTTTCTCCTTACATTTATCCAAAATAGTCTTTTTTTCTGACAGGCTGATTTGTTTTCAGCATAGCATCTATTCTATTATCACTTTTACCAGTAACATGACCTTGTGGTTGTAAATGACATAAAAGCCTTGGGTCATGGCTTAGTGGATATCAACAGTCGATAACTTCTACAATATTTGTATTTTAAAACAGAGTGTGTTAAAATGGCTATGGTTTCCAATAATACTCTTCCTAACTCTTTTACTTTTATACTCAAGGCAAAACTCTGCATTTTAGTCATCATGAATTTGGGGGAGCCCATGCAAGGTTGGTAGCATTACATACAAAGTGTATACACGATGGGAGGTATCCTTGTAAATCTCTACAATTTGTGAGACAAGCAAACTAGAGGATTGTTTGATGGCTCTCTACCTTTGGTTGGAATTTGATTTTTCATATTATAGGATATAAAACAGCTTCAGTCCCTGCCAGTATTATCACAAAAACCATCAAACGTATCTTGGCAAAAAATAACTCCATTGTCTTTGCTGTTCAAGAGGCCCAGAGGTGAACAAGTATGTAAAGTGCGAGGACCCTGACTCTAAAACCCTGAGCCCCTCTTTCTTGCTACTTCATAAGCATTTTCATGCTTCCCCGGGTCTCTTTCTCATTTCAGAAGGATGTAAAACAGAAGGAAATGTCCCACGCGCCAGAAGAGGACCACTTATCCGCCGATCCTGGCAACATTCGGAGCCCTGATCTTGTTTTGGGCTCGGAAGGTGCTCAGTATAACTTTGTGATTAAAACTGTATAAATATGAACAAAACCGCTACTCTGCATGAGCAATCAATGAATCCTCTTACTTCCATAACGTGCAATGTGACATAAAAGGTTTTTTTAATTCATATTTATTCTGATTAATTTTGGATTTATCTACAAAAAGTAGCAGAGGAAGTATGGCCCAGTGGCTAAGGGCAACAGCCTGGGATAGGGGACATCTGGTTTCCATGCTCTGCCAGAGACTTCCTGTGTGACTATAGGCAAGTCACTTAGTTTCTCTGTGCCCCCGGTCCTCATCTGTACAATGGGAATAATAGCACTGCTCTATACCACAGGGGTGTAGTGAGGGTAAATACATTAAAAACGGTGAGGTGCTCAGATGTTACACAATGGGGGTGATATAAGGACCTAAGTGGTATATATTTTTAAGTGTCTATTGCT
This sequence comes from Lepidochelys kempii, assembly GCF_965140285.1. Taxonomy (NCBI): domain Eukaryota; kingdom Metazoa; phylum Chordata; order Testudines; family Cheloniidae; genus Lepidochelys; species Lepidochelys kempii. The sequence continues at coordinate 80,792,103 of NC_136389.1, read as the reverse complement.
GGCTCTAGGTGCCACTGACAAACCTTTTAAAAACACTTATCGTCAATAAATAAATAAATTTAGCAGCACAACATTTCACTCAGAGCCAAAACCATCCCAGATGATTAGCCTGAAATAACACAATACCATCGACCTCTGCCCAAGTTACCACCTCTCAACCTGTTCCCTGCTCTTCCAAAGTCTGAGCATAACACATGGGTTTTGCAGTGTGCCCTGAAGGTTAATAGAGATGGGCTATTTTGGGCAAGTGAAACCAACTGCATCATTTGGCACATGAGGTTTCATTTATCAGCTTGTCCTGCCTTTGCAGTATGCAGTCCGGGATCCACATCAGACAAAGTTCTGGTGGTCTAGGTCTTGTGTGAGAAGAACACAACACAAGGGTAAGTTTTTGGAAAGACATTGCTTACTGCTGGCCCTTAGCCTAACCCTGAGCCACGTTCTGTCATCCACGCTGACTAGTACCTTACTCCTTGAGTTGTCCCCCTGATGATTTTTTATTTTATATTTTTACATCCGTGTCTGGTTTGGAAGCTGGGACTTTTTCGAATGTTGGTCTTGCTACTGTCATCAATGCTTTTGTCACCTCTAGAATTGTCTGCTCTGCAGTGCTCTCTGTATACTTCTGCACCTTAAATCCATCTGGAAACTGAAGCTTGTATACAATGCAGCAGCCTGCTTGTTGAGTGGTTTCTTGCTGTGAGAATATTGCATTAACTGTGGGATTTGCACTGGCTGGCTATTGACAGCTGAGCAGAGTACAAGGTGTTTGTTTTTTACCAGTTCAGGCATGGGACATACCTGTCCGAGAGAATGGCTCTTTCCCTGTACAATACACTTGAACTTATGATCAGTATAGGGGTCTGAGCTGGAGACCCCTAAGTTTAAGCAGGAAGAAGCTGCTGGCAGAGTACTGTCCATGTGTGGCCTCATGACTTTAGAATTTGTCTGCCCATACTGACTTCACTGGAGTCACTCTGAATTTACACCTAAATGAGGTAAGAATATGGTTCCCACAAGTTTGCAGTGACAGCTCAAATTGTACAATCGCCATTCTTCCTATAAGGTGAAAAGATACCACAGTGTGACTTTAATTCTTAAAAGTAATGCCCCATAGCAATACTGCCAACAAGAAAGAACTCTTTTTGGTTTTCAACTTAAGTTTCTCATACCAGCCTATAATACAAACTGGAGTTCCTAAGAGCATCTACTCTAGGGTCGAAAATACCAATGGTAACTGCAGCTGATTAGGTCTCCCTCTGAGCAGACAACCACAGGATACTGAGACACTAACGGTGTGATTTATTCCTATTCCAAACTGTGAGGTCAAGGATCAGAACTGTAGCCGAACAGTGACATAAAGCAAACTCATCTAAGCAGGAACTATACCAGGGAATTCAAGATTGATTAAAACATCAGAACAGTGAGCAAAGACCAGTTGGGTTCATCAGGGCTTGTGTTTTGCCTTTAAATATAACTATCCCAAGAGACTGTGAGAGCTAACGGTTACATAAGAATAGCCATACTGGGTCAGACTAATGGTCCATCTAGCCCCGCATCCTGTCTTCTGGCAGTGGCTGATGCCAGACACTTCAGACAGAATGAACAGAACAGGGCAATTTATTGAGTGATCCATTTCCTGTCATCCAGTCCCAGCTTCTTGCAGTCAGGGATTTTAGGATACCCAAAGTATGGGGTTGTATCTCTGACTACATGGCTAACAGCCATTCATGGACCTATCCTCCAGAACTTATCTAATTCTTTTTCGAACCTACTTATACTTTTGGCCTTCACAACATCCCCTGGCAATGAGTTCCACAGGTTGACTGTGCATTGTATGAAGAAGTACTTTCTTTGGTTTGTTTTAAACCTGCTGCCTCTTAATTTCATTGGGTCACCCCTGGTTCGTGTGTTATGTGAAGGGGTAAACAACACTTCCCTAGTCACTTTCTCCACCCCAGGAATGATTTTATAGACCTCTGTCCTATCCCCCCTTAGTCGTCTCTTTCCTAAACTGAACAGTCAGTCTTTTAAATCTCTCCTCATATGGAAGTTGTTCTATTACCCTAACCATTCTTGTCGCCTGTTACAAATAAGTCACTAAGCTCTTCTCCTCAACCACTCTGCACATTCGAGCTGATACTCAACAAGTCATCGCTTGCTACAACTGATCTTACTAACCACTGCCCAGCGGCCAGTCTCCAGTTCCTGAACCAGTTGATTAAGAAGCTGGTAAAATGCCAACTCTGGCAATACTTAATCTCCACTAATATTCTTAATCCCTGCTTGCTGGGGTTTAGACCATGACACAGCATAATATGGTGCTAACGGATGGTCTCCCCGTAGCCATGGAAGATGATCAAACATCCTTTTTCACACTATGGCACCCTTTGGCAAAATTTGATACTGCACTCTAATGAGATATTGTTCACTTTCCTAGAGAACTTGTAGGGACCAATAAATGGCTTTGGTCTTTCTTAGCCAACCACACCCAGAAAGTAGTGATGAGAATCTGCCCCTTCATCTCCAGATCTTTCACCTGCTAAGTCCCACATCTTGTTCTTTACATGACACCTCTGAAGGACATTGTGAGACACCATGGGCTCAGATGCCAGCCTTATGCAGACCACACAGAGTTGTACATCTTCACACGTAGCCTAGGAAATACTGTCTCCCAGCTATCACAAGGGCGAAGGAAAATCAACTCATAGGGAGAAGGCGGTGGCTCTAAAATAAACTATCACATTTTTCAAATTTTCTCAGTAGAACTGGGATCAAACCCACCTGAAGTTCCCTTAATAATCTAGTTCCTAGCTGAAGTGTCTCCATCACTGTGTGCCCCTAGAGAGGTAATACTGCCAACTACACGGAGTATAGCAGAGAGGAGAGAATTCATTAAAATAAAATTCAACCCCCCTCAAACCAGTACAGACATTTACTCATGAAGCCAGACCTTTTAAAAGAGTTTCTGATCTTCATGACAATTTTATTTAAGTTGGACAGTAGCTCAGCAGAACTTACTCTTATGATCTGAATTGTGGCCCCAGACTGATGCAGAATGATAGGCTTACTGAATTTAACCTCTCCGCTCATGTTTCTCTGTGCCAGCAAAAAAGGGTCAGCACCGATATTTTTTTGTTGCACTTTACATGACAAGCCCAGGCACAAAGTCTGCTTACCTGCTCTTTGCCATAATGATGGATGAGCAAGAAAAATAATTATTTTTTCCTCTTCTATCAAAAAATATTCCTGGCCCTAGAGCAAACAGAAATTTGCAAGGCTGTGTGACAATAATAGTAGCCACAAGAGATAATGTTAGGACAGGAGGTGGGGTGTCTGGAAGGAACAGAGAGCAGATCTAGTTGAGAAAGATCAGGCAACAAAGAAAGGAAGAGAAGAGAAGAGAAGAGAAGAGAAGAGAAGAGAAGAGAAGAGAGAAATAGGCCTAGAGACCCAGGATAGAAAGAAGCTGTGGAGCGGAGTGCATGAGAAAGGCCTGGGGCTTATAGATGGTATCAGAGTGAAAGGAAGCTATGTGGGCCTTAGAAGCAAATAGAGCAAAGAAAGAAATCCCAGATAAGTAAAGAGGAATGGGAGAGATAAGGTAGGAGACGTAATGTACCAACTTCTGTGCGTAGAAGGCACAAACTTTTGAACTACACAGAGCTCTTCTTCAGACCTGAGGAAGGAAGGGCTCTGTGTGGCTCAAAAGCTTGTTCCTTCTACCAAGAGAAGCTGGTTCAATAAAAGATATTACCTCACCTACCTTATCTCTCGTATCCTGGGACCAACATGGCTCCAACGATGCTGCAAAAAGCCGAATGGGCCAGAGAAGAACAGTACAAAGGGTTGTAAATTGCCATAGCTCCAAATGGAGTTATGACAGCTATACCAGCTGAGGATCTGCTCTCCTTTGTATTATGTCCGACCCTATTTACTCTTATATTCTTACAAGCACTGGCAAGCATGGGAAGAGTCTAAAGCTTATGTCCTGACTGCTGTCCCACCTTACTGTCAGTGCTCCCTTATTTGCAACTGACAAAGAGTGGATATTCTTTCTTGTCCAGACAGGTATATGATACCTAATCTAGGCTAAAGACCAAAAACATTTTGAAAGGTTGGGGGGGGGGGACGGAAACGGTTTTGGACATGATACATTGCCTACCACACACCTACTTAAAGTTTAAAAGCTGGTTTGAGAACGAACATTTAATTGTTAACTGCAAATTTTAAAATTAAAAAGTGCCAATTTTGCCTTCCATGAGCTAAAAAAATATGTTCTGGGAGAAGGTAACATCATGTAAAACAGCCGTCATTACCAAGTAACACAAATGTTTTTTGTATGTAAAATTGCTTTGTAAAATATTTGCTCCATCTGCTGAAAGTAGCAAAGACAATTTTCCCTGATAGCTAATGGCCCATTTCGGCTGGATGGCAAGCAATTCACCGTGGTTTCGACTTGCATTAAGTAGAATGGAGAGAACACTACATAGAATTCTCTACTTATGTAGTATTATCTACTCACTGCTTCTTGAGAGGCCCGTCCCTCATTATTGTGGCCTTCGTTTTGGATCAGCACACAGGGTTGCTTTGACTCAAGAGGCTTTTTGTCAAACTGAGGCACATATGCTATGCTTCGATATGAGAGCACAAAACAACCACTTTCCTTGACTACAAGAACAAGGAGGTTAGTTCTCTTTCAACTTTCCAGCACTTAAACTGCTGTTCCTTTTTTCACACCACATGGGGCCATGGTTTTCTCTTCTGGCTCATGCTGTCACTCTGCACGCTGAGGATTTCAATATATAAAGATCAAGCACTTCTTTTAATTCTAAATTCAGCTACATGCACACAAAAAAGCAGAGAACATTGTCCTAGTCCAAAAAACCCCCATTGCTCCAGTTTCATTGTATACTTTGCTACTTACAATACCTCTATTTAAAAGCATGTTTACATTGTGCCCTGAACTACTTCAACATCTGCTAACAGACCAATAAAAAAAATAAATAAACCAGGACTGTTTAGAAAGAGAGATCCCTTCTATTTCCTCTCAATGATACGAAACCAGTAATGGCAGCAAGCTACAGAGACCTCTTTTTTTATTTTTGTAGATTTCACCTTGGAAAACAAAATTTGGAGAAAATTAAATATAAAAAACACTATATCCAGTGCCACCAAAAATCAGACAGAAAGAGGAGCTTAGAGGCAAAGTGATATTATCAAATAGCCATGCAGATTTATACACAGCACAAGTGTAATTTAATTGCGATTATGACAATTTTATACAATGGCTTTTTTTTTAACCAATGTGACTGGTGGAGTTCTATTTTGTGCTTAAAGAGAAGCACATGTGTAAGTGTTTTGCAAGATAGGATCCTAATTTCCCAAATAAATAATTTTCCCAATAAACCCATTTCTCTATGGAGGGCTGGGGTAATACTATGTTTTCTTAATAATATTTTCCCAAACAAAGGTTTTCTTTTTTAAAAAAAAATAAAAATTTGAAGTCAGTGGAAACACTCACAGGCAAAGTGTTTGCAGGATCAGAGCCTTAGATAGTAATTCCTATGAGAGTAGCACCTGAGTGCACACTTTTGGTGTATCAGACCCTAGGAATACATGCTCAGTTCATGCCCCCTCAAGTTCACTAGATTTTCCAAGTGTTTAAAAAATATATTTTTTTACATAATTCTACAAATTCTACATAATTTGCTTTATTTCATTGGCCATCCTCTTTGTCTGCTTCCATAGAGAAAAAAATCTAAGTGCATTTTAAAAGTGTGATTTAAAAAATAAACTACTAAAAAGCCTTGTATGGATAATCTCAGTAAATTCACAAGTACTCCATGTAAACTACAGAGCTATTTTTCAAAACAACCTACAGAGCAGAATGAGAAAAACTATGTCATGTTTCACAAGTGACACACGGTTGAACTTCTTTTAGTCTTAGACTTGTCTTTTCGGATTTTAGCAAAACAAACATTTTTAAAATAATCCAAACAGGCATTTTATTGCATGTGATAACACTAACAATTTTCAGATTTCTTTAGTGTTCTTGCTTTATCCTCTCCTTCCACACTGTTATTGCTAAAAACTGGCAGTTAACTTCAATTGATTCAAAATATTCTAGATCCATATGGCCTAAAACCCTGGAGCTGAAGTTCTGATATTGCCTCACTGCTGTTTTCTAGCATTTGCCTCTACTCCAGTCCCCAGATGGTGGAAGTAACATTTAAACCTCCTTCTCTCTGCCTTGTACAATAGACCTTGGCACCATTTCAACTGTTTACTCCGGTAATTAACAGCACTGATACCACAACAATTACAACTCCTACAATCCTAACACAATAATGCTATGAATTAGTGAGAGCTAATGGCTGGAAGGTATAGTGGTTCCAGACTGCGAGATCTGTGCATTTTTAGAATAAAATAAAAGGTACAAACAGCACGCTTGCGGTAGACAATGATTACCTAGTAATTAGTTTACACAAAGCTTCCTATTTAATGGCAAAACACTGTAATTAACGCGTGACAGAAAATCAAAGGGTACTTTGTAAGCATATGAAAAATTAACACTGCAGGCCTATAGCTTTATGTACTGATTAGAAGCATATTAAATCAATAGGACATACAAACCAACAGCTTGCATATCTGATTATTGTAGGTCCTAGGAATGGATATCATGGTCTTAATTTAACCAAAGGATACAATTATCATGCTTTGTTATTTACTTAGGATTTAAGAATCACCTGAAACATAACTCCAGCAGCTACATAAATATAATAATTGACTGGAATGAGAACACTGCAGATCGTTCTCAGATATAATAAATATGTAAACTACTCAAGGTAGTCTGTTGATGGAGCACTGGCTATATTCGTTAGGGAGGAAACAACCCTGAACTGCACAGTTTGAAGCTAGCAGGGATCTGTTCCTTTAGCCAAGATAATTTTTACCATCCGACTGTACACCACATTAAATTAAAAGAAATTTTAAAAGCCTGTCACACCTTTCAAAATATTCTATGTGGATTTTCTGTGCAACTCTCTGTGTTTCTGGTCTCCTTCAGGCTGGAAAAATGATCATACCAAAAACTGCATGTGAAATCAATAAAATCAGCAGGAAAGACCGCTTGTTTAAAGAATTTTTTCCACAGACCCTTAGTAGGTATGTCAGCAAACACAACTCAACTGTTTGTGAACCCCAGCAATCTCTGTAACATTTCTGGCACCAGACTATTTTAGAATCTGTTACAGAATGTGATTAACAAATGTGATAAGAATAAGTATGAGTTTTAGGAAGTGGAAAGTACATGTTCAGCAACATTAATGTGTATAAGAGAATAACAGAGCTTAGTTATAAAGCTTGAAGTTAAGGCTTTGGCAGTCTTGTAGTTATATTTTGAGTTGGTTGATAAATACTTATTTTGCTGCTTATTTTGAGTTCCTTACTTTTGGAAAGATGCAAAGTGTGATGAAAACTGTTCATAAGGCTTATTTTCCTTGTGGAACCCTAGGCAAAAAGTTATACACCTCTTTACTACTATTCCTGATTTTCAGATAATCTCTGAATTTATTTAATTCTTTTTTTAAGGAATTTTTGAAAAATGATCAATAATGTTAAATGTTAAGGCAACGGTTGGCTATTTCTGGCATCTAACCTGGGATTTTCCAACGGTGATCAATCTCAAATCCTAAAACCAGTGTTAAAATATTTAGTCAATACTGATGGAAATTTGAGTTTTCTGTGCTTTATCTGCCTCTGAAAAGATTTGAAATCTCTATCACTAATTTTAGTGAGTTAACCAGGACCTAGATGTCTTTGTTTGGTGTTCTGGTCCATGACTAGGGCTCCGAGGTGCAGCAGTAATACAAATAATAATGACAAAATTACAGTGATATAGTCAGAAACAGTGATTTAAAAAACCGTAAAACTTAAATAAAACGATACGTTGTGTGTTAAAGAGCCTTTTTCTTTCAGCAACAGATGTACGATTCAGAGCGTTCTAACGGCTCTGTTGCTACTGGCCAATTTGTAATGTTAAACCTTCTCTTCCACTGCTGCCATATTCAGTTTGCTTTTCTCTATGCCACCTTCACTTCTCTCCTCTTCAACATCTCCTGCACTCATCCCTTTCTCTGCCCCCAACCTAGGGTTCCTTATCTTTAAAACTTCCTGTCACCTTAAGCCCCTGAAACTAGTTCAAGTCTGTGGTCATTGTGGCGGATATGGAGCTGTGATGCAACAATCTATGAAGACGGAAATGTAACCTTGTATTGAGATAGACTTATACTGGGGTAATGGAATGTTTACCATATACCTTCATTGCTTTAATTCAAAGGGGCTGTTGGAAGAACAAACAGAAAGGCAACTCTGTTATTGTCCCCAGAGGGAACAGAACTGAAGTCACTAAAGATACATCAGACCTGCTGAGGTAATGATGGTTGATCACAGGAGACTGCAGCCCAGAGCCTGAGAGGGGGAAAATTGTGTGATTCTACCCCTAGAGAGAGGTGTTGGCTTGAGAGGAGATGCACTCAAGAGAAACCAGGAGGGAGCAGAGGTGCAGTTCGCTGGTAACTGTGACAGTCATTTGATATTTTCTGTATGCTTGTCAGACCATAGCCCTTCAAGTGACACCTTTGCAGCACACTATTCCCTAGTCTGTGTGCTTTTTGGAGTGAGAATCCTGAGTGGGCAGGCTCCAGAACACCCTGCTTCCTACCTCATCTTAGAGGCTGTTTCACTTCTCTCTCCAACCAGCAGTCAGAGACTCAGCTGGTCTAATTAACCAAAGATTTATTAAGATGAGAAAGAAGATCACTAAGATCAAATACTGTGCATTTCTAGAGAATGTCTTTTTCTCCACTAATGACAGATTTCAGAGTAACAGCCGTGTTAGTCTGTATTCGCAAAAAGAAAAGGAGTACTTGTGGCACCTTAGAGACTAACCAATTTATTTGAGCATGAGCTTTCGTGAGCTACAGCTCACTTCATCAGATGCATACTGTGGAAAATACAGAAGATGCTTTTACACATACAAACCATGAAAAAATGGGTGCTTACCACTACAAAAGGTTTTCTCTCCCCCCACCCTTTTGTAGTGGTAAACACCCATTTTTTCATGGTTTGTATGTATAAAACCATCTTCTGTATTTTCCACAGTATGCATCCGATGAAGTGAGCTGTAGCTCACGAAAGCTCATGCTCAAATAAATTGGTTAGTCTCTAAGGTGCCACAAGTACTCCTTTTCTTTTTTCTCCGCTCTGAGCCTGATAACAACACAGCCTTTTGGTTTTGGTATCTTGCAGAGCCTAGTGGACTGCTGACTTCTGACACCAGTCAGAACACTCTCCTGGGCTACTGCCCCGAGGTAGTGCCTGGGGATCTGGGGGTTTATTAGGGTCTGCAGAAGAACCCCACTGCTGCACTCCTGTTTTGGCTGCCACCACTGGATTCCCTTCTGGTGAGCCACAGCAAGTCCGTCAGCTGGAGAAATCAGGGAAGCACTGAAATTTCCCTATCTTCTTCCGCAGCACTGAGCTGCTCTGAGCGCCCTCACCTGGCCACCTCTGCTCCTTGCAGTCTTTACTGTGTAACAGCTGTCACCAACTCCAGCCAACCATTTTCAAGCCATTTTCTAATGAGTGCTCTGTGTTCCATTGAAGACTTATAACTGTAAGAAGTTAGCTCTAGAGAAGTGATAAAACAGACTCCCAAAGACAGATTTGACAAAGGGGTGATTTTCAAAGTTCACAGAATAGTAACACTGAAGCTAGTGGGAGAATTATAGAGCATTCCAGAGCGAGTTCCTCATTAAACAGGTCCAGCTCTGGTTATGGAACATGTTCATTTTCACGTAAATTCTGGGGCTATAAACTGTGTTTTTCAGGGTAAAACAAATGCAAACATAATTACAGAGTTTCTAGTGCAACTCTCTAACAGTGGGAGCAGTCGAGAGGGTGAATTTCAAATTCACAGAAAGTTTTCGGACTCAAAAAAATAAAACTTTGGTTGCAGCCCTCCTCTGTGTACAGACTCTGAAAGTCTCATGTTTTCAGATACCAAAAGAAGTAACTAAGACAGACAGGAGGCTAGTGATTTATTTTTATCCCTTTAAAAATAATGGCATATGATGGTGGAAAAACTAAATATGGGTAGGATTTTCAAAAGTGCCTAAGAGTGTTAGGCACCTAACTTGCACTGACTTTTAATGAGAGTTAGAAATCTAACGTCTAAGGTGCTTTGGAAAATTCGTTGCCAAATACTATTACAGTAGTACCTCCACATGCAAAACAGATCACCAATAATAATGCTTACTACATTCTCTATTGCTAGTGGAGTTGCCAAAACTTTCAGGCCAATCCTTCAATGGGAATAGGCACAGGCTCTTGGTTATAAATGGACTCTGACTACTGTTTGAAGACAATACCTAAATAAGGATGGAAAGTGATAGTGTATAGGTAGAAAAGGTAGCACACATGTTTGACGTAGATAAGCTTCACAGATTTTAGCTAGATAACATTTTACTTTTACCCAGAGTCGTTTACATTGCAAAATACAAACTGGAAAATGCCACTGAGGTGCTGAGGCTTTTCAGCACTATCTGATCATACAAGAGTCAGACACTGATACCCTTGCTCATACTGAGTAGTGCCTTGCTCCATAAGTGGGTCCACTGCAGTCAACGTTAACATACTCCTCAGATTTCACCCCAATTGCAGCTGCAAAGTAATCTCTCAGATATCTCAGATGCTACATTAATTTAACAGGATAAAATACCTCACTCATCTTGTCATGCATTTTAGTTTGCCCAATGTTATGCTTGAAATGAGGAATCTAAAATCACCCTGTTTTAGATGGAATAGATTCTTATACAGTTCAAACTCACAAACTACATTATTTTTAATCTGTTGCCTACTACATACCAATGAGAAAAATCTTGGTATCGTGTCATAAACTGCTATGCAAATGATGCTATTTGTAAGTATTAACATAATTTAGTGCTTACAGTCATATTCTCATTACTAATAATTCTACCAGAATGGAGAGTCTTTTCTCTATACTCTTAGCCTGCAGGATAGTCTTTCATCAAGAAGCTGAATTTTTTAATAACCTGCCAACATATGTTTTGTATGTGGCAGCTTAGGCCAATGACACAATGTCTTCATTATCGAAAGAAACAGGTCTACATACTGCAATCGGACATTAAAGCATGCCTGTGCCCATAAACTAATGCCTTTGATGTCTAAATGTGTATCATTACAATGGTACTCTGTAACAAAGGATAATTTTAATCCTCTGCTCTCAATGGTAATACTTAGTGGAGATTGCAAGTCATTATATATAAGAAAGGTCTCCATGCTTACAAAAAAGAGCTCAACTCAGAAGGCAGAACATGTCAACTCTCATTTCTGGACAAGATGCTCTCAATGGCAACGTGTTTTGTTCTTTCACCTACGCTCGCTGAAATACTGGCCTGGATTTAGAGAGGCTTTCCTGCTGACATGCTTGTAGGAAATTATATCAAGTGTACCATTCCTTGTTTTTCAACTTTGGTAAGCGTTCATGTTGTAGGAGTTTTTAAGGGGCATATTCTTATCTGTGTCTGAGCTCCACCTAAATGCAGTAGAAGTGGGGGAACCATAAGGAAACCAGTTATAACTCCCTGTTTCTGAGCCATCAGGCCCTGAGGGCAGTTAAAATGGCAGGAGAATAGCTCTGACTTAAGCCACTCGTGCAAGGACTCTCAAGGAACTTATACCAGTGGAGGAGCAGATGTAGTGCAGCTGTGCTCTGGAGTGCCTTCTTCCCCTTCCACATGGGCAGCTGTCACAGGGGGTTGGTATGCTACCTCTGACAGCTTTATGCAAGCAGAGAGCTCGCTGGCACAGGCAATGTTCTCCACTGGCCATCTCTGGCTGTTTTAAGTCCACTTTGCACTGGTCATGCTTATGCAGAGCAAGGGAGCCTGAGAAGACTGGAGAATCTAACCCTCATTGTTTGCACAGAAAGTTTCATATCACACAGCACTATTACTTTGCAATGATCAAAATTTAAAATAAGTTTAACCAGCACAATTTGAAATATATTATACTATGCAATGCAATCAAATGTTACACTTTCTAACTATTCTTGATTGAATTAAAAAAGCTAAACTGCAGTAAATATTTCTTTATTTAAAATAGGAAGACGGGGCATATTCTTCACTGATACAACTCTTCTGAATTTAATGGGAATAAATTTGGCATGAAAGACTTAAATATTCACAGACCTTGAACTAAAATTAATCTAATTTGCATCAGAATTCAAATTCTGAAAGAAACGGATCCAATGAATTCAGTCCAACAATTTGTAAAGAACAAACTTGTACACTGACTAAAAGCTACACAAATGAAAGCTGAAAGGTCATAACATTTACATCATTTTGTTTGTGGCTGTCCATCATTTTTGTAGCCACCCAAACTTTCTGCAAATCAGAATCCACTGCCCTGGCTATCTACTGAATTCAGCACAGCAACAGATGAAGACAGAGTATGATTAGAAAAGTGAAGTTTTAACAATAGAAATCCCCTTTATTTTGTGCCCACCCCCATAGTTATTGAGCTAACGATTTTATTTGCTCCTCTCAAGTTTCTGATTAACTGTCTTATTTAAATCATGTTTTCTTACATTAGTTTAGTGAACTTCCCAGCTTGCCATTAAACACAATGAACCAAATTAATCCCTGCTAATATTTCCTCTTCACTTTTATGCTTTAAGTCAATAGACTTACATCAGAGATTAATCTGGCCCAAACAACTGTTCACTCAAGCAAGTCTTCAGTGGAGAGAAATTTATAATACTAGGAGCTGGATTAATTTCCAGAAGGCAACAACAGAATTAAAAACCTTTGCAACACCTCATTTATGCACAAGCTGGGGCAAGTAATACATGCTCTGTTATTACACACTACTTGTAGCATAGCAACAGCCACCAGCAAACAGACAAGTAACATGGAAGCATGGTGACATTTGCTCATGTTCATGTTTAGGAATGTAAAGCCATGTGTTTTTTCTACTCGATAAAACAGATACACACTTCTGATCAGAGATACTGATCGCCCATAGACACGCACAACTCCCACTGAAATCAATGTAAATAGTCAGCACCACTGAAAATCAAACCTCAGTATAAGAGGTTCTAGTGTTCATCCTGTTGATCTGGGACACCTATTTATAATGATTCACATAAATAAGTATCAGAAGGGTAGCCGCGTTAGTCTGGATCTGTAAAAACGGCAAAAAGTCCTGTGGCACCTTATAGACGAACAGACGTATTGCTCCAATATGCTCCAATACGTCTGTTAGTCTATAAGGTGCCACAGGCCTCTTTGCCGCTTTTACATAAATAACACTCTTTGGTTTAACACTCTGCCCTGCTGAGTGACACTAAGCAAGTCGTTTCCCCATCTGTAAAATGGGGATAATGATAATGATGCTACCTCCTTTGTAAAGTGCGTTGAGGTCTAGGGATGAAAAGCGCTCTAGAAGAGAAGGTACTACTATTATTATTATATGTGAATAAAATATTATAAAACTTGCTACTCAAATAATTCCACAAGATAAAGTTCAATTTCTTGTAAAGTTAAGGTGTTAATATAAGAGGCCAGTGCAAGCCAGGGGCATGTCCACAGGAGCTGAGTACACATTAATCCAGCAAATTTCCTCAGCCACCTCCGCCTGCAGAACTCCTCTGAAAACTCCAGACGAAGCTAAATGTTCCCCAACCAAGCAAAAATCCCATGGAAGGGGGTGCATGACAATGTGCTTGCTTTTGTGAGCATGACCCACTCCATACAGAGGTACCCAACATAAAACAAAACAAACGGTCCCAGAGAATAAGATACCCAGCTTCTCACTAACTTACATGTGCCCATTTCTTCCTCCACATCTCAGTCTTGTATCTCTGACATTCCTTCTGGGCCCAGTGGTAGCATTTCAGGTGCCTGGCAATGTCACAATATGCAGTGCCATTTCCTCCAAATTCATTGTCCACTTTAAACAACCAACGTCTCACTCCCAAGTTATCTATGATCAGCTGACTCAGAACTTCAAACATCTATGGATGAAACAGTGGCATAAAGACAAAAGGGAATGGCTTCAAAAACATTTTGAATTAGGGCATCATTAAGGTGCTCATATATTTTGATTTAAAATTTGTTTTTATAACAGATTTATAATTAGGGTTTCTAGCTTCAGGTTCAAACCAGTTTTACCAATATTCACCAATCCTCCTTCATCCCAAAAAAGCAGAGATACTGATGATTAGTAGTTTGGATGCTTGTGTAAAGCTCACCCAAACCCTTTTTGTTCAGGATCCTTTGGCCCCAATTCTGCAATTGGATCCACCTGAACAGACCTTTGCCCCCATGCAGACCCACAGAAAGATCAATGGGGCTCTGTGCCAGTGCAGAGTCTGCCTACGTGGAGCTCATTGCTGGACCGGGGCCATTAGTTTTGAATGTTCAGTACTTCTCAGGATGTGTCTCAGAAAGGGTAGCTGATGGCAGCACTAGACTATTTTCAAAAGCCTCTCTTAAAAACCTTCCTACAGTCAGATTCTAATACCAGGCAAACATCTCTGACATGTTCCTGCTGCAGAGTGAATTATATGGTTATAAATTTATGAAGGGGTTTCAAGATAGGCTTTATTAAAGTGATTCTAATTATTTATCTATATTCATACCCAGTTTTAAATGGCTTTCTTGTAAAACTAGCTGGGGAGCAGAATATAATTAGCTGTTTAGAAATAGTAAATGCCATTGGACCCTGGAAAAGTGTTATACAGATCTTGTGCTGCATTGACTAGAAGGTATTTTTACATGCTAATCTTTTGGACTCCTAGTTGTATATATTTTTTGGACTTTGACCACAAACAGAATTATCATCTGTTTGCTCCAAATCCTATTATTTGTTGCTTTCGAGAACCCTCTAAATGAGTTTCTGTTGATGACTCCCCTACAGTAATGAAAACGATCAATAGTATTGTTAAGATTGTACCAATGGAAAGAATTATGTGCTATCTTTAAGTGAAAATTGAACTGTGCTTTAACATAGTGTCACCTTTCTTTTATTATTTAACCTAAGATGTCAATATTTCATAGGAGCAAACAACAGAAGGAGAACTTCTGAAATGTTGCAGCATGGAACAAAAGAGGAACTAATAAGCATGTGGGATTGTTGGGTAGGAAATTTTTATAAATGAATTACTTAATAATAAACTGAACTAATTTAGAAGTTTAACGTATTGCTTTTCTCTCACTGAACATATATTTGTCTATTTTATCAACTGTACAGAAATTGTTATATATTCGTTTAGCTGCTATTGTTTTCAGTGTTAAAGGTATTTGTAAAAAGAAAAGGAATGTAAAAAGCTTTTTGCTATCCAGCAAGATTGCCTAAGAATGATAACATCCTCACTATTTTCAGGTTTATGATGCACATCAGTAAAAAGAGAGAAGCTATTGATTACTGCCATCCACAAATACAACATGCTGACATTACCAGCTGGATGAATGCTGCAAATTTCAAAACACAGTAGAAACAAGATGATTTTCTTGATGATGTGAAGTATTTTCTTCCAGAATCTAATGAACGCTCAAAGCTAACCCAAAATTCATCCAAATTCCATGAAAAAAAAAATCAGCAATGATACTGAAGGAAGTGTGCAGGAAATTTTATAAAAGGATCGATGGCTAAGCATGCTGCTGTTAAAGGGACACCACTAACCTGAAATCTAGTCAATTTAAAAAATGAGGTATGCGCAATTTCAGGTACCCCACCTGCTGTTAAGACATCCTGCCAGATTCTGTAGTTTCAGAATCACATTTTCCTCTTGCAAAAATGTTTTCTTCTTCCTAATCACAGATTCACAGATTTTAATTTGTTTGCCTGTTGCTGTGTGAAAAACCCATGTGAATAAGGGAAACTAGCCGACTATTGCATAAAAGAGATAAAATTTGCATACTTCTTTGTTAGTTGATAGGATAGTATCATATCAGGAATATTCACAAGGCCTAATAGCCAGGCAGGAAACTGTTCTGCAGTCTGGTATCTTTCGAAAGAGGGGACTCCAAAGTTTAGATGGAATTATGGGTTCTGTTTCAGGGCTATTTGGATTTGGGATGTCCATTTGGAACATGGCAGATCGGAAAAATATAAAATGGAGCATTAACTATTTTGAACAGCAGACACCGTTTCTAAACCCATAATTCATGGCTACTGGGGAATGATAAATGGTGTAAAATATGCATGACATTACTAAGCTGTTTAACCAAACACAAGTAAAAATTAATTAATTAATCACAGAAAACAATGAAAAAGGGGAAATCATATAGGTAGAGAAATAATTTGCACCGCGTATGGGAGATATGTGGTAACTATTTCATTAGGGAATATTGAAAAAGAGAAATTGCCTAATCTTATTAATGATGAGAAATTAGCCAAATGGTATTAGCGTCAGTGTACAACCGAGATTGTCGTGTATTGGCAACAATCATAACAATTCCATTTAGCACAATTCATAATTTGGGGTCAGTGACACAACCTCATAATCAAGGTACATGTTATTCAAAACAGTTGTGCTCAGTGGTGGGTTCCATCTCAATTTCTTTTAAGGTATTATTTCCGATAATGGAACCTGACTCTGTAACATTTGATCAGTTGGCTTCTGGCCATTCAGCAGGTTATCTGGAAGACAGCATCTTCAAGGAATGCCTAGGTCTACCTCAGCTAATGGTGCATCACTCAGCAGCACAAATCTGGAGGGCACTGCACACGGCTTGTTGTTCCACTAAAGGATATTGATATGTGTACAGATGTGTTGTTTTTGACATCCCAATTCCATTACATAGCCATGCTGGCCTGTATCCGTTTATTGAGTCAGAAAAGCTAGCTGCTATTGTCTCCTGCCTTGTGACGCTCACCAAATGGTGATGACCAAAGTAAGGGTGACCTGTAATATGGATGGACAGTACTGTGGAGTGACTAATTACAAAACATTTATGTATGGAGACCTCGTTTGTAATGTCACTGCTCCAAATTTCTGCTTTATTTCTCATGAATGTAGCATTATATGGCACACTAATTATGCCTGTTTCAGTCTTTCAAAATGACTCCATGATTCAAAGTAAGCCCCAGCACCAGGATGAAATTAAAGAAATACATACCAGCTTTAAACATACATATTGAACCACTAATTTTAAATTTAAAAACATTACTGAACTGAAAAGACACTCACACTACCCAGATTAGCAATGACATATGCAAGGCAGAACAAGCACCTCAGCTAGATAAATTACTCATGATAGTGATCTTGAAATAATAATTTCCCACACTTGGATAGAAGTTGCACGTAAAGCTTTGGCTTGTATTACAGGGAGTGTTAGTTTTAATTGTATTAATTATGTGCTGTCGCTTATGCAGTTTGCTAAAACAGTATAAAACTCACATGAATGCTCTCACCTCTGCTTCATATATTCATTTGGCAAAGGTGTCATCCTGATACAATTACCAAAGCCACAAGTGGGGTCCTGTTTGCCAATACATATAAGTTAGATGCAGTATACACCAGGGTAATACGTATTATGCGCGTGCTGTTATTACGGCATAATGACTATAAGTTGGGTGATCACGCTGAATTGTACTACGCCTACTCTTACTCTCTTATACTAAGTATCCCACAATACCTTGTAACACTACAACTCGGCATTTGGCACAGGGAGACAGGGAACAATATATATTAGTGTTCTACCCTGGTACAGGTAGGGAGTGCCTCCATGGCCCAACTAGTTTGGAATGCTGTATTCAAAAACCCAAGAGGGATGCATCATGGAACCAGAAAAATAAGTTGAATTGGTGGGTGGAATCTTAGAGGACATACAGAGGGTTTTAGCTTATAAACAACCCCATTAAAACAGAGGTATTTTTAAGGGTGTATTTTTGGGAAGCAAACCTCCTGTGGAAGGTGAACTGAACACACTGTGAGAAACCACTTCTTGGAAGGATTGGTGATGTATTAGCTCTTTCTTTCCTATACCATATTGTTTGTCTATACACAATAAACTGGCTGAGCTTGGTTATTTGGCCTCTTGAACATTTTTAATATTGAACTCCAAGGGCAGTCAAAACCAGCTGGTTATACATATAAACCAACAAAAGAGAATATAACCTATGGTGATCAGGAAGATCTGTCCATGAGCAGCCACAGAGTGGAGACTGAACTACTCTCACCTCACAGCGAGATGAGGATGCATCAGAAGCAAAATGATGCTAGGAAGCCAGAGCTCAGGTACAGAAGGGAGAGGATAAAAGTGGGGGGGTCAGTGAGAGGAACATGATTTTAAACACAATTTGAAGCCAGGTTCTGTACCTCACCTGACCAAAGGAATTCCAGTTGGATACTGTTTGTGAAGGTGGAGCCAAGGACTCCCTCTCTCAATTATGTCTTGTTGGCAGGAGTTCCTTGTAACCAAAGATATGATTGATTGTTTGTTTTGTGATAGCGCCTAGAGGCCCATATCAGGCACCACGCTGGGTGCTGAACAAATACATCATCAGAGACAGTTTCTCCCCGGAAGAGCTTACAAGCTAATCTGAGACAGGATGCAACATGTTAGTGCTCCACAGGAGAGAGGGAAAAGGAAGATAATGAAAACAAAACTAGGTTGTACATAGTTTAATTGCTGCATAACGTATGGCACCACAACTAGATAAATTCAGCAAAAAGTAACAATACACTGAGGCACACCAATGGAAATGGGCAGTTACCTCAAAGAATAGTATCCTGCCACTGAGTCCAGAATAAATACAGACAAAGTGAACGGATTATATAAAATCCTTTTTCCTCTCTTACCGTTGTTAAAGCCGCCCCATACGCAGATGATTCGTGTATTGAGTTTGGCAAAACTTTTATGCTTTGTCATGGCAATAAGATAAGTGAAATTGAAAATGAATTGATACACAAAACAGAGGAAAAAATTCTGGCACCAGGTCTGCCGAGCAGATCTCAATTTGGATGATCACCTTTTCCTATACAAATGGAACCTCCCTTGACACAAATGCTTCACTTCACAGTGGAGTTCAGCACATGCCTCTCTCTTGACATGGCTTCCTAGTGGAGATATGGGGTGAAATCCTGGCTCCATTAAGTCCATAGCAAAACTCCCATTGACCTCAACAGAGCCAGGATTTCACTCATGATATGCTCTAATGATGACTGTCTGAAAGGACCAGATACTTAAAGATGGTATGCATCCTAGAGGAGGACTACAAAGATTACTGGAACAAGTATTTTTCCTGAATCCTTTCATTAACAAGACAGAAGTTAATTTAAATGGTAAGACAAGTGCAGAAAGAAATAAAACCAATGGGGAAAAATACATATTCCAACTACTCATCCAAACCAATTTCGGTTCTAATCAATGCAACAACAGACATTTGACTTTTTTTATACAAGGCAACAAAGTATGCTTCCTACCTAGTCACAATATGCGTCCATATGTTGACGTGCCAAATAAACTGTTCCTTTGCCAACAGACACAAGTTCCCAAACTGCTTCCCACTTACCTGTTGATGGTTATAGATGTCATATTCTCCTGGAGGTGTTGGCACACAAGCACTAGCAAAAATTCTTTTACTTCCGGACTTAGTTCTATAGAGATGAGCTACTTCTGGCTCAGAGCCCAATATGGGCACATTTAACATGTCAGCCACTGCTAAATCATCTTTGTGAGGAAGTCCACCAATGATGTAGGCTTCTTTGCCTTGGATAAGATTTTTTATTCTTTTGATTGTCTTGGGACTGTACTTCAGCTGAGTGGCCAGGCACATGTGATGGCCCTGTATAAAGATAACATTATTCTTGTTAAAAGGTGTTCTTTTCTATTCCATGAACCTAATTTATAATGTTGCACACAATAAATACATTATTAATAGCAGGCTGGGTTATGACCTATCCTGTAGCTTAGCCGTTTAAATTGATAAAAGCTGTAGGGGTGAGGCTCCATAATCGTTCACATCTTTAGTGTGCTGGAAATGGGCTCACTGGGAATAGAACTAATTACTACACATCTGTATTTATTTGATCCATGCGGAATTATCCTTCTGTCAGTCGGCAGAGATGCTGGTGGCTTTTGGATAATAGTGATTCATCTCTGCAACACTTCTGGCATGGTTTAACTCTAAAGCGTCTGCAAAATCAATACAAAAAATGAAGAAAAACCCCTATAGCAGAGAATATATTTCCCCATACAATGCAGCAGCATTTTAAATGATTCTCTGAGAATAAAACATTTTGATTTAGCAAACCTTTCATTGATCACATTAAATTACAGGGGATATACATTTCCATTATGCAGTAGTTTTAATGGCTACAGTCAATTTGACTGCAGAGAAGGAAACAGATTTTTTTTAAAAAGCACAAAGGTTTCAGTTTTTCATTTCTTTTTAAAAATAAAATGTCGGTCTCTGGACAGGCTGTTCATGAGAGATATCACATCATGTAAAATTAAACTAAGAACATCAATCATGGAAGGCCGAGTCTTAGGATTAGTTGCTACGACAAATCCTATGCATCCACTGCAAATTACGCAATGTATAAGTTACTTCACTGGAAATATCAATGTACATTCAGAAAGTGAGTAAGACAGTGATGGATGCCGTGCATAGAATATTTCAGACATTTAGCAGGTTAGAGATTGCTACTACACAAGAATGAAGATAACGTTCTAGAACCATATTGAGAAGGAAGTTTTCTTTACAATGAAATTTCATCCACCAGTTTAGGACCCAGTTCTGGAAAGCATTCCTATTTCTTCAACACATGTTTAAATGCTCTCCTTAATAGGGGTGGACTTAAGCATATGTTTAAGTGTTTTCCTGAATGGGTACCTTAAAGGCTATTTTCATTCAAAGTTCTGCAGCCTCCATGATCAGAAAGCAAAGCCTAAATCTTGGACCTGGTGTCTGGGTTGGGAGCATGGTGGAGGTATGATGCTCACTGCCCCAGAAGTGGAGGGGAAGAATGCCTCATGTCACTCAACAGTAAAGTCCCTAGCCTAATGGGGAAACAGTGTGGAGTGCCAAAGAGTGTCCAAGGCTCTCTGTGAAGTTGGTGGACATGATTTGGAGAGGTGTGATCCTCGAAGTTCCCGCAGGAAAATCGAGGGTCTTCGGAGGCATAACCAGAGGGAGAGTAGCTAACAAACCTATGTCCCTGAGTTTCCTTTCTTTATTCAGCTTTAAAGCACACTCTTGAAGTTTTGTTAAGTGATATTTGTATTTTTTTCCCCTAGCAGTAGCATGAAAGCAGGACAGAAGGGCCAGCCTGACTGACCAAGGTTCAATTTCCAGTCCTGGTCACTTGCTCCCTGAGGCCAGGAGTGGTGATGCAGGGAAGAGATTTGCTGTGGGTATCTCAATAACAGCTTCTACAGTTAATTAAGGAATGCAGGCAACAGGGTGTAAAATCTCGTTCATTCTGCCTCAGATAGTGATGTGATAGCCATGACCTGAGGTGCTCAGGGGGAGAAGATATAAAAGCAGGGGGATGTGGGGAATCCTCAGGAATCCAAAAGGGAATAACACAGGAACAATAATTAGCAGACAGAGGAAAAGGCCATTTGTTTTATTATCATGTGTTGACTTGTTTCAAGGACTTGGAGGCTAGATCCTTGCATCCAGATAAGCTCAGCTTGGCATCAGACTCAAAGTGATGAGCAAAGATGGTTCTAAATCACCTGAGCCTGGGGCCAACTGAGGACCACCACAATTTAGAGCAATCTCAGGGAGGCTTTAAATTGCACCTGGCTGCAGTGATTTCCCCAAAGGGTCATGCCAGCAACCAGGGATTGTCAGAGCACAAGATTGTTTGAACCACACACCCTTCCTTCCCGAGCCAAGTCTGCCATGCAGCGGGTTAGGACCAGAGGTGGCACAGCACCGGCTATGTAGTTATCACCACCCAGTGATTTTCCCTACACCACAATCCCTAGGTAGCAGGTTAAGTCGGTATTAACGTTGCTATCTGCTGCCAGAGCTGGGACCTGGCTCCTTAATTTCAATCCATACTCAGGACTTTGAGGATACTTCTAGGTAAATTTAAGTACAATGAGAAAAGACATCATCTCATGAACTGAAAGAAAGGTACTCAAAACAAACCTATAAAGGTCTAATCCAGGACTGCTTACGTAGGCAAAACGCTCACTAAACTCACAACTACTGAAGTCACTGATGTTTTGCCTCAGCAAGAGTCCTGCAGTACGCTCAGCAACGCTGTCCCTTCGGTAGGTTTGAGTCTCTTTTTGGACTATATTCCATTGTTTGGTCTTAAAATTGGCCTAACAAGTTTAAAGCTAATGTTACTACAAAACCTACATTAAACACATTTAAAGTTCCACACTCTTTAAAAAAAAGTTCTAAATTGGATTTCACTGCAATAAATACTCTTGAGGAATGAATACTTGACTGGCTGTTCAGCTATAAGGAGCTAAAGTTTGAATAATAGAAATGTTTTTATTGTTACACTTTCCTTAGCGTTATAAATCTACCAAGTGCTAAGTCCCAGACAAACACTGAGAATGGACACTGGGCTACAGACAATGGGGATAGGACTACCTCAACTAAGTCTATAAAACTAAACTGGGATATTTATTTCCAGCAGTCTAACTAGTAGTCTAATCAGTAAAGCTCTTAAACTTGCAATAATATTTCACTGATGGGTACCAGAGCGTTACACGTTATAAAATTTCCAATTTAATTTTACTGCATCCCTCAAGCTGTAGTAATTAGAAGACAAACTCACTGGGAATCTGTTTATAGCTTCAGGGGCGAGAATTTTGAACCTGTCCTGCAGGTCACCCATGTCCTCAGGGTTCCCAGATCTAACAGCTGCCTGCAGACCCAGGAGTTTATTGTAATACTGCAGTAACTCCTCACTCAGATGAAGGGGGCAGATGTAGATGACGTCAACGTTGGCATCTAAAACAAATGGGCACAATGTTCATTATCCGTAGAAAGGTAAACTCCATTGTGAACTAATATCTGATGATTCCTGACCATTTGCTAACAAACAGCTTCCTTAAAAGCATACTGGAAATAAAATGAGATTTGTAATTTCACAAACCTTACTGGTTTAACTGCTTTTCTGTGCTTCAGCATTTCTCTGAAGACAGGTCAGCAACCCAAAGAAATAGCTAGCTTTCACAATTAAGTTTGCAGAACACATTGGGGGTAGAATTTCCAAAGCGTTTCAGGGGGATTGAGCAGCACAACATCAATGGGAATTACGCACTACTTTAAACATATATCCCATTAACTTCAGTAAATTATAAAACTGAGCTATTAATTCTAGAAAGCTGATGAAACTGCAGTTTCATACTCTGCTTGGATTTTGCATGGCCTGTTCTTATTCTTGCCCCATCCCCGTAAATGCTCACAGTAGGCAGGGCCGTCCCTAGGGGAGTGTGGGGCCCGGGGAGGAAGTGACGAATCCGTCCCTTCTGGGACTGACCGCGCCAGCCAATCGCACCGGCCCATGGGGTCCCCAGAGGCTGAGGGAACTGGGATTGTTTAGTCTGCAGAAGAGAAGACTGAGGGGGGATTTGATAACTGCTTTCAACTACCTGAAAGGGGGTTCCAAAGAGGATGGATCTAGACTGTTCTCAGTGGTAGCAGATGACAGAACAAGGAGTAATGGTCTCATGTTGCAGTGGGGGAGGTTTAGGTTGGATATTAGGAAAAACTTTTTCACTAGGAGGGTGTTGAAACACTGGAATGCGTTACCTAGGGAGGCGGTGGAATCTCCTTCCTTCGAAGATTTTAAGGTCAGGCTTGACAAAGCCCTGGCTGGGATGATTTAGTTGGGGATTGGTCCTGCTTTGAGCAGGGGGTTGGACTAGATGACCTCCTGAGGTCCCTTCCAACCCTGATATTCTATGATTCTATGATTCTATCATTTGCCATACCCAAGGGACGACTCTGACAGTAGGATGGCATTAACAACTTCTGCAGACCAAACAGGCATGCAGATTGGCCTGTTAAATACCAAATCTGAGTTCATGCATATAAAACAAGCTGGTCTGAAAGGCTGCATGTGCAAACACTTAGGTGTGAAAAACTGCCACACAACTGTTGGTGCTACTTTGGAAAATTTGACCCAGTGTGTTTTTTTCTAAAACATTAATATTAGACATTGATGAGTTAACAGGCCTCATAACATCAATGCAGCGTGCTGCCGTGAAAAGCACTTTGAGATCTACAAATGAAAAAAAGCACTGATAAGGTCTGATCCAACTCCCATTGAAGTCAATTGTCTTGTCTTCACTGGGAGTTGGCCTGAGCCCTAAAAGTACCAACAATGATTATTATTACATCAAGATGAAATTTAAGAAGGTGCAGGAACTAAATCTAGCGGAAAAGGCGGTAAGAAGGAAAACCTAATTTCATAGGTTTCAGAGTAGCAGCTGTGTTAGTCTGTATTCGCAAAAAGAAAAGGAGGACTTGTGGCACCTTAGAGACTAACCAATTTATTTGAGCATAAAAGACTTGGAATAAAATATTCCACTCATTTACTTCGCTGTGGTGCAGCTACTGCAGGAAGATAGCACATGCTAAAAAAATACATTTATAGTGCTCAACTGGTGTACAAAAAAAATGACATGAGCCGAGGATCTAGCCCATTATCTAAGCTCTGTGTGCACATAAAAAGAATGCATAAAATTCATTACCACATAATTTCAAAAAGTAATGACAATGACGAGAACAGTCCATTTGGTCTTTGGTCAATATTCAATATCACTTTCAGTCAGTCTTGAAAATTTACCAACCTGGGCACACAATCTGCTCACTTGCCCTTGCGGTGACAATGAAAAAGCTACTGATATTGCAACACCCTGTCAAAAAGTTACTTGCCCAGGGTAAAGTGAGTGAGCAGAATTTTGCGAGGCTGAATTAAAGACTGGGACTCTCCCAGCAATAGCTATCAAGATCTCATTTAGACATAAGCTGAAATGCATAGGGAGACTGTAGCTAATATCTGATTATATTAGTGTAAAGAAACATTCTTGATACTCTAAAGAAACCATTAAACCAATGTGGTAAGAATCTGTGCTCTTCTGTTGGGCACTAATTAAGCATCTGATATATGATTATCAATAAACTCTATGTGTTTTACCCCTTCTTTCAGTTTCCGCTTATTTTCATTCTCAGACACCTAAATAAGTCTTTTCCTGTGGTAAGTACTAATATTTATCTAATCTAGTATTTACAGTGGAGTGGATAACTTCTCTGGGTTAAACACAATTTTAAAAAGTATTTGGTCCTTTTCTACACTACAGTTTAAAATTCCGTTAGTTGCTAAAGAATGATTCCAAACTGTAGTGAAAACAAGGCCAATGAAATGGCCCCACCCAAAATCCTGGCCAATTTAAAACCACTGCTGGGAAAATATTTATTTACCAATAGACTGTACAGTATGGTGCAACTCACTGAAAAGGACAGGTGGTTTCTGGAGTTAGATTGTAATCTTATAAACTCCCATGCAAATGAATACGGCGTAACTGTGAAGAAAGCACTTCTCTGGTTTTGAGAGACCCTTCCACTTTGCAGAAGTAAGCACTAAGGCCCTGGTCCTACAGACACTTGCACATAACTTTGTGCATGTGATTAGCCCACTGAACTCCATGGGAGTACTTATGTACTCAAGTTACTCCAGTGCCAAAGTGTTTGTTGGATCAGAGCCGATATCTGAACACAGCAGATCAGCTGAATGTTTGGACACGAGTTGCCATGTCCTATTTCTGTCTAATGGCCCCGTTCCCCAAGTCCTTGCCAATGTGAAACTATTCACATGAAAAGGGGCTGCAGGATTGGGCCTTATCTTTATTTAAATTTAAGATTCTATATAAATGATTTTAATAAGGAAGAATTAAACAGGTTTAGAATAGGATTAGCTTTGAAGGGAATACTGTCAACTTGACTTTTTTTTTTAATTAATACTAAAAAAAAAAGTTTTTTTGGTAAAGCACACTTTAATAGTATGTTCTGCACCTTTGGGCTTTTTAAAAATATGTTAAAATATTTAGGATTTTTTCTGCTCCCCTGTTTATGTTTAGAAGGGTCTTTTGGGGGATAAACGGGGCATTGAGCAACATCATCCAACATGCTCAAGACCACCCCCTTTGGCCCCCTCCCCTCTCCCTCTGCTGACTATTCACTTTCAACCTCAGCTTTGCTGCTGCTGTTTCTGGTAAACAAGACCACATAGGGCAGAAAAAGTGCTGTCAAATGCACAAAGTAAATAAAGGGGAAAAAAGAGAAAAAATTAAAAAAAAATATCTCTGATCTCCTTCAGTTGTAATCATAGGGTTTATTTCTAGGTTATTTATTGCTAGGACCAAAATTCTCCAATGGAAATGCAATTATATGAAGGTGAGAAGAAACCATTCGATCATCAAGATTGACTCCTATACGACGCATTGATGTTCTTCCTTTCAGTTTCTAACAAACAATGTAGATGTAACAAATCTATCTTTAAAAAGCTCCAAAAAATAAAAACCAACTGTAATATGGAGAAACAACATTAGTGCCTAGATAATATATAAAGGCAATTACATTATTATTTTAGGCTACTGTAAATTTCTGGATCTAACATTTTTGTTACAAAGTTACTAAATGGCATTTATGAAATAATAATGACACTGAAATATATATGAATCATGTAAAGTATGTCATTCCAGGGAGCCAACAACATTGGTCATTGACAAATTAATATTCTTCATTGCTTTGTTTAAAGGAGAACTGTCATGCTGGGAAAAACTTTCAAATGTATGTTTCTTGTCTCATTTGCTAATTTAAAAAATTGGTTTAAATAAAGGTTTACTCTTTCCCAGCATATCTTCTCTCTTAACGTGATCCTGAATGCATAACTGGCACTGCCGAATTATAAAACAGATTCTGTGGAGTGCTGAGCACCCCAGTCTGCCAAGAAATGCTCAGCACCATGCAGAATCAGATCATCTTACTTCACCGCAGAATCAAAAATAACAAGTATGTTTTATGAACATCTCACAGAGCAGTAAATGGCATAAAGGACCGATCAAGTACTGAAAAGTGCTTTTGAGTTTAGATGCTCTCTGCATTCAAGATTACTACAGCAAGAAACTCTCCCTCATCCATGTTCTTTTCCTTAAAAATGAGAGACAAACAACAACAAAGATGTAGGCAGCTGACTGCACTTACTATACCTAGTATGTCACACAGCCTCCCCATCTGCAAATTCTGCTGAAGAGCAAAATCAGGAGCAGTCTCACGAATGCATTGGGAATACCCTAAAAAGAAAATAAGGTACCAACATCTATTAATAAAACCCCTCATCTCATGTATATTTCAAAGAGATCAGATTCTAGATAAGCTAATTACATTTTTCCTTTAAAAGTCATTGTATAAAAATATATTTTATAGTTATTCTACCCCTAAGAATTAAATCCTTATTTATTTAAAATAAATAGTCAAATACAAAACGCAGAGCACAATTCTGCTCCGATTCAAGTCAAAAACAAAACTGCTGCTGATATAACTGAGAGGAGAATTAGGCCGATAAAATGCATGCCAAGAAGCTGATTATGCTACTAGAAACTTCAATCTATTTATTTTTATTATTTTTTTTTCTTTTATTAATGCAGTAAAACTCCCAGTACCAGGATCATGGAAGCACACTGAGGATTTGTGACATGCAAATTTGTGACATGCATCATGCAAGGATGAAAGTTTAATGCATTGTGAGAAATGCAGCATATGCTCAAATTCCAGAGGTGTAGTTTATTGGGTTTTGGTATGCATAGCTCCTATGCAATATTTTTTAAATGTTAGCTCAGATTCATTCTTGACTGACAGCCTGATTTAGGCTAAA
The DNA here is from genome assembly GCF_965140285.1 of Lepidochelys kempii. Taxonomy (NCBI): domain Eukaryota; kingdom Metazoa; phylum Chordata; order Testudines; family Cheloniidae; genus Lepidochelys; species Lepidochelys kempii. The sequence continues at coordinate 80,764,154 of NC_136389.1, read as the reverse complement.
TACCTTGCTGTCTGAAGCAAGGATTTGCTGATACTGCACACAAAAGAAAATACATGCACCAAAAAGGAGGAACAAAATAAAACAAACAAACAAATAAATAAAAGCCGCTCATTTTTAGTACTAGTGGAAACCCTACTGAGAGTATATTTTTGCGATGCCAATTTTCAGGAAAATATCATAAATTTGGACTTTTGGCCTCTTTAGTGAACCTACAATTTCCTCATGTCTCCCTCTACCGCAATTATATTTTATAGAAACAGTTGAAGTGAGGCATTTAACGTTCAAACCTGACAGTCCTATAAAAGGTTTTCAATCCTTTTGTTTACTTACGACTTCTCTGAATGGAGGCCTTCTGAACGAAGTGTGTTCTACCAACTAAACACACATGATATCACATGTCTGAATTTAATTAGCCATTTTTGTTATTGGACAGGAGCGACATCATACCTATGTAAAATGAGATTTTTAAAGAGGGACTGCAGTATTAAACCTTGTAGAGCGTTATAACCCCAAAATACATGCAAGTGTCTATTTTATTTGGGTTTGTGCATGTTGCTGTTATTTTTTTTCAACAGTAGAGAAAAGTCAGTGCCATCACAATTAAGTAAGGATCCCTTCTGATCAAGCAGGTCCATTCTATCAGCACATTTTCCTTCAAACAAAGATAAAAGGCAACAAAAAATGCCTCATTAAAAAAGGCACCCAGAGTACAACCCCAATGACATCTGATCACTTTGTTCCAGAGGATGTAGTGTATGGATGACTAACAACCTGTCTGGGCTAGGATTATCTATTTGAAGGGCAGATTTCGGACTGATTATATCCTCACCTTCTAAAAGGCTTCTGTAAATGACATGTTTAGAGTGACTATAATCTCTAATTGTGTAGATTTTAAAATTTAGCTAATCCTAAATGAACCTGCTAGAAAAAATATTCTAATAAAAACATAACATCAATTGCTAATAGAGGCAGTTGTTGCTGAATCAATAGGATGTGCAGTCTAATACCCAGCGTTTGACATATACTCTTAAGTGGTCTGTTAACAAGATCTGGTAACATGAAGATGTTACAGTTTTCCATACATCTGCACATGGAGAACCATCTGTTATGACTACAATTTGCTTAAATACTGAAGTATTAAATTTTGGTAAGAGAAGAGCATTAGTAGATTTGCAAAGGGTACTGCTATTGCACCTTTTCCTTTTTTTTATTATAAGGAATTTGTTTTTGATCAGAGAATTAGTGATGAGTAACCAGCAGCATTCTCAAAGGGTATGTCAGTGCTGTTCTGTATGTATGTCCATGATCTATAGAAGCAATGCCCCAAAGGAAATACCGAGAAATTAAATTCTAAAAAGATTTAGTCCATAAATTTCAAAGGCAACCACAAATTGCCAGTGCCTCAACTTGAGACACACACAGCTTCATTTTGAGTGGTCCTGCGCACCCACAGCTGCCATTAACTTAAAACTGCACTTGTGAATGGTCAGCACCTCTCAATGTCAGTCTCAACTGAGGCACTCAAAATTAGTGGATGCTTCTGAAAATCTTGGCCTCAATCTCATGAAAAACTAAATTTTACAACCCCCCTGTGACGTCAGCATAGGGAAACTGAGGCATAGATAAATTAAATAATTTGCCCAAGTCACATAATAAATCAGTGGTAGAGCAGGGATTATAATCCACGTTCCTGACACCCTCTCATATTTCTAATACATTAACTCTGGTGCTTAATAATTCCTAAATTTTAGACACAGGAAACAGACAACTGGTTTCCAAGCACTGTATTGTACATATGAAAATAGTTTAGTATTTAGGGAACATACTTTGGCAGAAAAATTGTATTAATATTGTCATTTTGACAATGCACAATTATTTTAAACGGCAAATATTTAATTTTAGCTATGGAACAAATTTCAGTAACTTTGACATTGATGTAGTTCTCCAAGTGCACTATATCAGCTACAGTATGTAATTTTCTAAAATTAGTTACCTAAATACCAATGACATACGTCATGTCACAAACAAACTGTGTGAAATCTTCACGCCATTGAAGTCAATAGCAAAATTCCAGTTTCACACATTGTGTCCCACGCACCGACCAGCTCACAGCATGCACTACACCAACGGTAAGTCCTGGCACCTGTTATATGCTCGGCTGTTGATACTACTCATTAAAGGAGCCTCTTTCAGTTCCACCTGTTGCAGCTTCAATCAGCTTCACAGTATCACAGAATCATAGAAATGTAGGGCTGGACAGGACCTAGAGAAGTCGTCAAGTCCAGCCTCTGCACTGTGGCAGAACCAAATAAACCTAGATCACCCCTGAAATGGTGTTTGTCCAACCTGTTTTTAAAAACCTCCAATGATGAGGATTCCACAGCACCCTTGGAATCCTATACCAGAGTTTAACTAAACTTATAGTAAGAAAGTTTTCCACAATATCTACCCTAAATCTCCCTTGCTACAGATAAAGTCCATTACTTCTTGTCCTACCTACAATGGAAATAGAGAACAATTGATCACTGTCCTCTTTATAACGGCCCACAGTTAATTTACATATGATTACATTTGCAGTCAGTGTGCTGTGAATGTACCGTGTACTTCCAATTTTGATATGTGCAGTTATGCATTTGTTTTAGGTCTAACTAATACTTTGGGCAGCTGGGTTTTGTTTGAAATGTTCACGCAATTACAGAATCTCTGACTATGAGCTCAAGCCATAACCATAGATCTTCTTTTGAGTCACAGAATCATGACTTTGGATGGTGTATAGTGACAGCATGGGTAGATAATGCTTCCAGTTGTAGCTGAAATCAATGATTTGGTAATATTTTGGTCTCCCAAACCTGCAGCTTATCAGAGCTTGGTGATATGACCTTTCACTCACATTCAGCATCGATCCACCATGATGTGTCAATGGCTGAGCTGGACTGTAGAAAAGCTCAATCTCTTAGAGCGAGAATTGTGGATTTCCAAGTGCAATGTGTGATTATGTTACCGAAAGAACACTGAGGGTCTGCTTCTCTAAAACCAGCTTCAGACCAATATAGCTCCATTGACTTCAATGGAGTTACTCCCAATTTACACTGGGGTAATTGAGAAGAGAGTCAGAGAAAATGGGGAGTAGAAGGTAATAGTAAAGGGACTACCTTTGCCTCCCCATCTCAGCCCCTGCCAGAACTCACTAGCCTTTCTAAATATGTTTTGTGGGTCCCCATTAGTGCCTGGCCCCAGCAAACAACCCATAACACCTTTCAGAATTGCCTTTTAAAATAAAAGCAGTGGTATGAAGCACGGAGGTGGCAAAGACAAAACAGTGTCAGAAAGTTGGGGTTGTGTTTTTTTCCCTGCAGAAAAAAGAGGGAAGAAAGACAGCTGGAGTTTAACCAGCTGATAGTGCCTAATATATTGGTCACATGTGCTAAAACATATTTCTAATTTGCCCAATATACTTGGCATATTTACTTTGAAGTACTAGTATGCGTTGAAACACCGTTTTCTAAAAGAACATGAGAGTTGCACAGGAGTTGCACTCACATGCAACAGAGAGAAGGGGTTAAAATGGGGAGGAGGTACTGAGGAGGGGGAGGGAGAGAAGGAACACAGGAGAAAGCGACAATAACCATATATTATGCAAAGTTTCTGCAGAGCAGTGTTACTGAGTGGAGCAGTAATTTTATTAGGAAATAATGCCACAGTGGCTCTGTGTTGTAATAAGCAGCTCTTCTTGTAATAAGATAAACCATAATTCAAGAACTAGAATATCTTACTGCAATTATATATACTTTTTTTTTTTTTAATATTTACATGTTAATTTAATGAAGATGATACTAAATTCTCAGTGGATAATTACAGTCCATTAATGTTTTTGCTTGAAATCATATTAAAGATCAGAAAAGTTACCCCAAATTTTACACCAGTGTAAGTGCAAATGGAATTTGACCTAGAGTCAGGTCAAATTAAGCCCCAAATTTAATTTTTGCAAAAATGATAAAAAGAAGGTTCTATCATTTTAAAACAATCCAATTAAAAGAGTTATATAAAAATAAAACATTCTCCAACAGTATTTGCAACTGAAATATTGCAGCACTGAATTAAAGCATTAGAATTTGAAAGTGAAATTGACTTGAAAATGACTATAAACAAAAGTGAAACTGACTAGCCTGTTTTCACTATATTAACAAAGAGAAATGCAAAAAGTAACAACCTGTTTAAATAATGAAAGTTAGATTAGATTTTTAAAATCCAGTTTTAATAAAACAAGGCTTTGTTATTAGTAAAATTAATATAGAAATTTGTTCCTTAAAAAACTATAATTTTTAACTTGACAGTGTCTCTTTAACCAATCATCTCACTTAATATTTCCCTTAGTCATGTGCAGAGAATGGATACTTGTAATGGTCCTGAAACATTCTTCAAACTGAAAAAAGTTGAGAAATTCACAATTAACAATGTGGCCTGATTTCAGGGGAGTTCCACCTGTGTGAGAAGAGATTCAGGTTTTGATACTCAGGTGAAATTCTGGCTTCAATGAAGTCCATTGGAATTCAACAGAGCTAGGATTTAGTCCTCCATTCTTAACTAACTATACTGCAAAGAAAAAATATTGTTGGTGAAAAATACTTTGTCAAAACATGCACTTCTTGGTGCTCAGCAGTTGTGTTCCAACTTTAGTGTTACTTAGACATATTTTTATGTTGATATGACTCAATTCTTTTGAGAAAATTCCTGTTGAAGTCAGTTGGAATTTTGTGTGAGTAAGTAGCGTTGAGTAGGGCCATAATGTTTTAGAGATACGTTTATCTTCAGATTATAAAATGCATATTATTAGTTCAAAGAGTAGTGTAGCCTCTTGTGTAAACATCTAATCAAGTTTATTTATTCCAATGCTCAATTAGGTCAAAAAGAGGAGTTGTTTTGATATCTTGGCTACAAGAAATTAGCAGTGTTTTTCACAACAGGTATTATTACAGTACTTGTCAGAGCAAAACAACAATCAGAGAAGATCTTCTGATAAATTACAGTGACAGTAACTGGAAATGCCTTAGTGATGGATGAAAAACCTAATGAAAATATCTTTGAAAAAACAAACCCATGCAGAGAAGCATATTTAAAAATGTCAAATGTTCTCATTTTATTTAATTTTATTATATACTTGAAAGGGGCTTAGTTCAGAGAACTGAAAAGCCTTCATGTTTTCAGTTTTTAAAATGTAAACTATGTTTAAAGCTCTGTTTGTGTCAATCTGGTTAGCTTCCAGATATTTTATATTTGAATATCTCAAAAGCAACTCAACTTTTTTAAAAATTCTGTTTTCAATCTGAATCTCTTATAAAAGAAAAAAAAAGTACAAAGCTTTTATTCTAACTTTCAACATGGACAAAAATGCTTATAGGAAACTAAAATATATCTAAAAAACCTGAATTCTGTAACAGAAGTCTCAATGCAGTTGCATATATTTACAGCAAATAAACATGAATACACTTGATTACAATACCTTAAGAATCCCTATTTTGATTGACATAATTTTAATATATTCTTCGTTTGGTAGTTATATATACCTGGTTATTTTCTAAGAAAACATTTGAACTCATAATAAAATGTACCTAATACAGACTATTTATTTTTTTTAAAGAGAGAAGATTCCTATCTAGAGCCCGAATCATATAACTTCTTACATGCATGCAGACTGCTGCATACAATAAGTTGCAGGATAAGGGGCTAGACACTAGGTCAAATGACAAATGAAAATGGAATCCCTATTTAGTTTAAACACGTCATCAGGAGATTCTAAATATTTTCAATTATATCTGTACATTTTGCTGGAAGTTAACAGGGTCATTTGAGTACCAGGGACATTTCACTTTAAAAAAAGAGTTTTTAAAGTTTGTCTATTTTTATAATACCAAAGTCTTTATAATTTTTATAATACCAAAGTTTTGAAAACAACTTGAAAAGCATTTGTTGCTTAGCAATATTGCTGACATTTGAGTTTACAGATCTACTTAACAATTGTTTTTCTTCTATAACTGATCTCCCTCCCAATTCCCATTTTCATTTGGTTCAAAACCATTAGAATTTAAATATTATTTTTAAATGTTCATGATTTTAAATTAGAGTTCTGATACATGATTTAATCTGGCATATTAATTTACGTGAGAATTTAAGATCAATGTGCAAATAAAAACAGTGGGCTATATATTTATGTTAACATAATTTGCAAAACTATCTTCTCATAAAAATCAAAGGATATATATTCCATAAATATGAGAGACAGAACTTGTAACAGTTTTCATTAATTCAAATCTAAGCCAATTCAATTCATGAAATCCTAACTCTCTAAGGTCAATTAATTTGCTATGAAAGCGTAGAAAATAAATCAAATCACAAACATTTTGACAGCAATTCATGTTTTAAGAGATTATTGGTGCATTTTGGAAATTCCCAAGAAATCATATTCTATAATTTCTAAACAACTACATTTGGCCACCGCTTTGCAGAAAACAGCTTTTAAGTTCCCCAATTCATAAATGTAATTAAATAATTACATTAGTGCTAATTAACATGAAACTGCAGATTATTTAAGCGCAAAAAACACTATTCAACTTCTTAATTATTCTTGTTCACACAGCATTTCCTTTTGCTCAGGCGCCCTAGGTGCAAATAAAGCATCCCATCTGCTCGTAATTAGAACTAAATAATTTCAGAGAATGTAGCTTATCATTTTGACTGCACATTTGATTAAAAACAGTGTACAAGCAATACCCTGGCTTATTGCTGTAACAGCAACAACATACATAGGCACACGTTCTGCTATCATTAAAGAAGACTGAAAACATTATCTGTTATTTCAGGGGGAAAAAATACAACTTTTTAGTTCATTTCATACAGATGAAAGCGAATTACAGCAAATCACCTCTCCACTGAATAGCGGCCTCCACATAATGACTTTATTTGCTTAATCCCCAAATTAAACGCCATTTCGAGCGAGGGCCCTGTGTTATTACTCTCATCATGTTGAGAACATTTTCCTGCCGAGACCAATTTGAATAAAACAAGGGGCCTTCCTTGAACTCAATCAAGGAGTCATAATGTGGTGGGTAATAGAGGTTGCTGATAGATTTGCAGGCAAAAGTGTTATACCTAATGATGGGATATGGATAATAGTCCTCCTGGAGGTCCTGATGCGATTCCAGTTGGCTGCCAGATGCTAAAAATCAAGAAGAGCATTGATCAGTGACAGGAAGCTGTAGTGGATTCATCTAGTCAAACTTCAGCTGTTTTTCCACTGTACAGTTAAGCCAGGCATAAATTATATTAATTGATTTAATTACATACTTAAAACATCTTCCCCAATTAATTTAATTAGGTGGCTACATGAAGCTACTGGCAGGGGAAGATTAGAGGCTGCTCACTTAATTAACAGAATATGAATGAAAAAAAAAGAAAGCAAACATAAATGAAATTGTGAGCACTAATTAAAAGGCTGTCTACAAACTTAAATACTTTCTGACAAAGTGGTGACAGCAATGTAGACAAGAGAGGGATTTTTTTCCAGCCAATTTACTGCCACAAGGTATATATTGGGAGCTACGGTAATGCAGTTAAAACATTGATTTTCTGACAGAACTACCAAAGTCAAAGTGAAGGGACATTTTCCATAGAAAAATTGCAACAGATTCTGCAGCCACAAAGGCTGAATCACTGATGAAGGATGAAATATGATGCTCGGACAAATGTACAGTTAAAGGGAAAAAAATGGAAACAGCTTATTGCGATTACTCAAGCAAGAGATGTTTAGGACAGAAGTGCTGCTGTAGCAGCTGGCAGCACTGCACACCTTGGCCCTGATGTAAAAATTCTCCAGGTGTCTCTGACGTGATTCCTTCAGGGTCTTTTTTACACGTGCCATGTGACTATGCAAGAGCCAAGAAATGGCAATCACACCTGATGCCCACTGCTGCTGCCTGAAATGGATATAGGCTTTTCTGTCCGTATAGCGCCTCCATGTTGCTTGGATCCTTGTGGCAGCCATTTCAGTACCATGTTGCCCTTTGTATCTCTGGCCAGGTTGATTTAAGATCCTTTTCACAGTTGTCCGGTTCTTTATCACCGACAGAAGGTCATCTCTGGTAGGCCTCTGGTTAAGTTCAAAGTCCGATATGAGCTCCATCAATTTCTTACCCTTTATTATAGCCAATGGTACAGCGTAGTCCTTGAGTAGTTTCTCAACATGTTCCAAGAAAGAAAGAATACTTCCCCAGGATAAACAACAGTGCTGCTTGAATGCCAGGAAATCTGGAGCCTTATGATCTATAGTGCCATTGTAAATAGTTATATCATAATCCAAAAACGTATTCTGTAAAGGCTGAGGTGGCATCATATGTGGGCTCTGTGGAAAGAGAGCACAGCCACAGATTAAAAGTAATTGCAGCTACTTATAAATGAGTGGTCAAGACATACTACCATTTTATCATTTACTACACAACTGTGGGAAATTATGGATCCAGAAATGTATTCCTCATATTGATTTAACATATACATGTCATAAGCACAAAGGCGGGCCCATATATACTTTAAAACTCATTACCAGAAAAGTACCTTAGGGGACACGCAAGACTATTAACATTTTTATAGAAATATATTAGTTGCTCATGGGAACTATGCTTGATCTTATCATATATAAAATAAAGCTCTACAGTAACTCTGATATGGTCAGCTGATCCCACAATCTGTATGATTTACCAAACGACAGCCTTCCAGCATTGTTATCTCATTCATAAGATGTCCACCAATCCTGAGAGAATGGATAACATCCTCTGTTACACGCTTACCAGAGGCAGCACTCTCATCTCCCAAAACTACTTTTAGCAAGACTCACCACTTCTGAATCCTACCAGAACTCTTGTCTCCACTGGAGACTTCAGCCAGGTCACCAGTTTTAGCTTTTGCTACAACTTTACTTATTTCAAGGGACTTTTTTGCAGGATTATTTTAACTGATATTATCTCATTAATTTTCCAGCCTTATTCACCAAGCTTGATTTTTCCTTTTCATTTCTCATCTGAGCCATGGCATCGATCAGCACGCGAATGATACAAAAGTCTTAAAAGGCCAAGCAAAACTCCAAGCCCTGATTGGTAAACAACACTGTAATTCAGGTGCATGTAAAGGGAAGGAAATGTCCCTTATGCATAGATACCAAGAACAACCATCAAGCCTCAAGTAATAATTGAAATCAGCCACGCAGGCTCAGACTCTCCTAGAGCTGCATCTGAGACATTCTGTTTGCCTATATGAACAATGCAAGAATTACAGGAGAGACACTTCAGCAAACTGGCACTAGAGGAAATCACTCTATTTACTTCCTTGGCTTTGGCCTGATTCAGTGGTCCCGGATCATGTCTTAAACAATCTTTGATTAAGACAGTAATGAAAACCTACATGATAAAACCTTGTTGTCACCAATGCTTAAATACCTTTGGCTGAGGGGAAGCACAATTTATCAACTCCAGCCCTTGAGCTGGTTGTGTCCATAATCGCTTTGATTTCTTAGCTGAAGCCATGGAGCTGCTGGATGGAGGTGGAGCAATGCTACCTTTGTTTGAGCAATATGAGTCATCGGGACCCCTCTGTGAGTCTGGAAAGATGTCTGTACCAGCAAAGTCCACCTTGCTACCAATCCCTCCTGTACCAATAGAATAATGCAATGTAAGGTTTTACTACTAAAAAGAAACACCATACAATCAAAATAAAGTGCAATTTCACTGGTAGAAATTGGCCCAGAAGCTATCTTACTTTATTTTGATGTCCAAATAGGTTGCTATTTCCAAAAGATGTAATCCAAATATTAAGTTTTGACCAAACCAGTAATATTTTGGGAGGAAAGTACTAATGATATAACTTTGTCATCAAATACTAATAAAAGCCTAACAGACTGAAGGACAATTACAGATTTGCTATCACAGATGCTGGTATCAGGTTACAGAAAACCGCAGAAATTTTTAATATACATTTTCTAAAGCTAGTGTACCAGCCAACAGTTTTTCCACTTTCCATAATATATTAAAGCAGCTAATCAGTGTAGACTATATACTCCTGAAATGTTTGTCACTTTTATTGCATGTGATTCCATGCCACTGCCACGATAACTCACAGCCCTTGGTTTCATTTTTTGGTCATGTCCATCCATCATGAAGCCTTTCAAATCCAAAGCAACTGCTGTTGACTCACTGGTGGACTTGATCATTCCTGCCGTAGGGACCTCAGCCTTTCTATACGGACTTATGCAGCAAGAGAACACTAGTTTTGTGTAGATTCTGTATTCCACAGTTCAGGTCTGGTGTATTTTGGTAGCACTCCTCCTCTGAGTAACTCTCTGATTTTCCTCTAGTTGAGATAGCCAGACACACAGCTCCTTCCAGTGTCTTGGCAAAATCCATTCCCAATCAGATAGCATAAGTCAAGGTTGAATCATGGGCTTTACTCACTACTGAGAACTGAGGGCCAGATTTCAAAGGTATTTAGGCATCTACCAATGCAGATAAGCGTCTAGTAGGATTTTCAGGAGTGTCCTAGTACCGAACTTCTGTTGAAAACTTGGAACTCCAGCCTCAAGAGTGCATCTGAATATAAACTCTGTTGGCTTTGGGGGAGCCTGGAGTAGGGCACAACAGTTGTGCCCCATGATTCCCCAACCGGCAAGCTCTTTTCCAATACATCCACACATCAGATAAGCAGCCTGGATTTGGCCCCTAATCAAAATCTATGGGAGCTGGGGGGCCTGGATGTTTTTGAAAATCCCGGTAAATGCCTATCTGCACTGTTAGATGCCTAAATACCTTTAAAACCTGGCCCTGAGTTCACTGCTTCAGCAGCTCTCTTAAGAGAAAACAAGAGCCTGGGGAATAGAAGGGAAAGTTCAGAATTTAACTGATTAGCATTATCAATCCTTTATCCTTACCTACAGGTGGCTTCTTGCGCTGTTTGCGAAATTCATGGAGAGGAGCTGCTTTGGGTACAACAGGAGGTGACTCAAGTGTAATCTTTGCTGCTGGTGGGATTAGCCTTCGCTCAATTAGATTCAGAATACCTAGAAAATGAAAAACCCTGCTGAACAATGTATATTTAATTTCTTGTTTTATAAAGTTACATGGATCATCTCAGGTTACCTAAAGAAAAATGTTTCACTCTCTTTAAAGGCCTTGTAGCTATTCTTTCCCCAATCATGAAAGACAAGATGTTGTCAACTAGTAATTGTAAAGAAAGAAATTAGATGGAGATTAAGACAAGCCTTTTTGTTTGCTTTAATGAATTCTTCCTCAAGCCAATTGGAACTAGAGGAGCAGTGGTGATCTTTATGTGACAAATTCAAGGAAGGCAAACTTTGCCTATAAATAGTGACATACAAATGAAATTTATACTGTACTGGGGCAGTATTATAAACAGGAATTATATGTTTGTGAAATGGCAGGTTTGAGGTACATGTAGTAGAACTACTGAAAAGAAAGACTTGTAAATTACACTGTAATTGCGGCTATGGAATTATTACAAATGATTTGATCCATTTTCTAAATAATCCAAATGCAGCTCCAGTTACAGTCCTGGGGCAACTTCAGGCCCTTTTATTCTGAAGAAACAGGCATTCATAGTGGCCACTTATTTTGATCTTGGTGCAACCACACAGAAAGTCTTCACAGATTTTTCTTTCCAGCAGCAACAAAACTCTGTTTAAGAAGTGGATCGCTGGCTTACAGAAAGCATGTGCTTAATAAACCAACGATGTCCCTTAAATGAACTCTGTTGGTTCTGGGGGAGTCTAGCATGGGGTACAACAGTTGTGCCTCAAGGTTCTCCAACTGGCAAGCTCTTTTCCCATAAATCCATTCACGGGATAAGCAGCCAGGATTTGGCCCTTACCCTTTACTGATGATGATAATGCTTTTCAGTTCTCTTATCAAAGAATCTCAATGCACATTACAAACATTAAATAATGAAGTCTCACAATATTCCTGTGCAGCAGATATTATTATGCCAGTCTGTAAAATGGAGAAGAGTAGAGACGCTAAGTGGCTTGCACAAGGCAGACAAGGTCTTGACTCTCAGCAGACAACATTGCCTTCTTAGAGCTCAGTATTTCATCTTGTTGGCTTAAAAATGACAGGAGTAGGCATCTATGACTGACCTTTCCTTGCATCCCTTTCCAATATAGGTAAGGGAGCATCCATCTGATGAGAGGCAGGCAAAGCCGAGAGGTTACCAACTGTAGGGCCTTTCACTATCTTCTGAGTGCATACCTAAAAACCGACAGAATGATCCTTTAGTAAACCATATTCCTGGTTTTGCAAAGAACTCAGTTTTCTACTTGCATAAAGCTAAATAATAAATACAATTTCTGCTATGAACAGTTTCATTAAGGTTTAATAATGTAACAGTACGGGCACTGATTTTACTGCTTATGAACATGCTGCACTATTGTCTACTGTCATTAGTGTATGTAATTTAAAATAAAGTTAATTAAATCCAATCAATGTCTTGCAATTTCTGCTACACAAAGACAGTGTACTAGTTAATAAAGGAACTGCAAGGACTTTGCTCAATTTTAATGACTATATCATAAACATAGTATCTCTTGACAGAGCAGGCTTTGAATACAGGAAACATGTACACATGCCATGTACTGGAAAGGAAAGGAAGCAGGAGATAGTAGTTGGAAATACGTAAATAGATCCAAAGCAAATTCACTGCACAGAATATTATTGGACTTACGGTATACGTAACTATTTGTAATCAGTGAACATTAATTACTATAGGATGATGGAGTCTGAAGGTACCTTAAAGATAAAGCCTGCATCTTCTAAGTGCCGGTGTGAAGGCACCGTGTTCACGCACACATAATCCTCACATGGCAGTGACATTATAGCTATTATGATAAGTATCCCATATATGGAGCATTGCACAGTGGAAAGTACAGATTTCATAATCTTACATGACTATATACACACACACATACTCAACATCATCACTAACCATTTTGCCTCCCTCTTCAGGTATCATACACATTTTCCATTTCGCACTGGTAAGGATACATCTTGCTATACACTACGGGCCAGATATTGCCATTCTGTGTGCACCAATCTCACCTGAAGCAAATGAGTGTTCAGAGAGGGGAGCAAATGAGCCTCTGATATTGTGCGTGCAACTGTAGGCATGCACTTACTTTGTGCTATTAAACATCACAAATATCCTGATTTGTGACCATAAAACAGATGCTTGCCTATTTCTGCACATGCAAAATTGAACATGCAAACTCAGAGGCCAAGGTTATAACTGGCACTCACATGGAGAAAGACAATACGAGTTGGTCTGATATCTGATCACAGATTTGACAATTATTATTTTCAGGACTAAATTATCACATCTTTGGTCACAAGTCAAGAAAAATGTCAAAGCAAATAGCTGTAATGATGAAAGAGGGAAGGAGAGAAAGAAAGTGCTTTCTAATCTGTTTTAATTTAACATTGTTTCATACCACTGTTCTAAAAATCTGCTGTAATGTTTCAGAATAGAAGATTCAATTTCTAATTATTGGTGAGTTCTATCAATATAAATATAGAAATATCTCCATATGAATGGCTATGCTGAAAGGGTGATATAAAGTGATTTTAAAAACCTCTTAAATACACTACATGTTCTGAGATGTTATTGCAGGTGGATTGGGAGGAATCTATCAAGGAGACAGGAAGATAGTACTGAACATAAAGCCTGAATAATAATGTATGTTGTAGAATCCACTACCTGAAACCCCATGGGTTGTGTTCCCTTCCATACATTACATATCTGAAAACTGCGGTTTATGAGCTTCTTAGGGACAACAATTTAATTAAGTTTGTGAAAAACTTCCCCTTCTTTTGTGAACTCCAGTTTATCCAAATAAATTCCATGTTGCTTGTTCCATTTGGATAAATGGGGCTCTGCTTTATAACTATAAAAACAAAGCTCCAGATCCTCAGCTAGTTTAAATTATGATAGCTCAATTGACTTCAATGGGGCCATGACAATTTACACCAATTGGGGATCTGGCCAAAACCAGATCAAAACCAGACAGTAAAACCACATCAGCAGAAAATGGCACTGCCTGATTGATTCTAGGGCCAGTAAGGCACAGGTAAATCTAGGGAGTCAAGAAAGTCAGTTTACTATTCTCAACCATCTTGGAGAAGTAAAAGGCAAGCCTGACAGTTCTGAGGCATACAGCACAGTTTATCCAGATTTCCAGAAAGCCTTTGATAAAGTACCCCTGCCAGGTTGCTTCTGAAATCAGAAGTATCTGGGATCCAAGTTAAAATGCAACAATAGATAAAGCTGAGAAAAGTGAAAGCAGAGTTTTGTCAGCAATAACAGGCCGCTCTGAGACTTTACCCATTTGTGACAAATGGCTTAGATGAAGGTTCCAGATATAAACCTGTTAAATTTACCAATGCACAACATAGGAAGGAGAAGAAAATGCTAATCTCAGAGCTGCTCTGCTCAGCAGGCAAAGGACAAATGAAATGAGAAACTTGGTCAATCAGTCTAGTGGATGCACAATATGCTGCTATGAAAGAGAAAAGTCTCCCTCCCTCCCTTTCCAGTAGGCAAGGGCTCAGTGCCTACTAGAACTCCCTCTGGAGCTGATTTTAGAAGCAGTAAGGACGGATTCATCCAGCCTTCCTCATGTGTAGAGAGCAGGGTTGTATGATATGGAGCTTTTGTGAAGGACAGAAGTAAAGGGGGCCAAATCCAAAACAAGAACATTTAGGGACACATTTTCAGCCCAGTGAATGTTCAACTAACCGAGCTGCACATAGAAATGGCTATTTGAAGGCAAAGAACATTTGTTTCTCACCCAATTCATTTCACACATAAAACTGGAGGACAGTGCTGAAAATCTGTTCTTCAGAGTCAATTATTCTACTGTTTGCAAGGTCATAATCCTGTCCTCCTTAAAACTAACTACTACCGTGAAGCCTCCGGTAAACTGCTCACTGATAATGGTTAGACAAGTGACCAGAAAAGACTTCCAATGTTTTATCAGAGGCAAGGCAGATAGCCCACTTATTATTCAGGTTGCTCAACATTTTCTATTACATAACATTTTTTTCAGTTGCTTATAACTTTGCCAGACTTTCACCAGTTGGGCTGAAATTTTCCATGCATAGTGAGTGCCTGCTTCAGGTTGAACTTTTCTGGAAAATTTCTGCCAAAATGATTCAGCCATTTCTTAGGACAAGGCTATGGGAAAATACACGGTTTTGCCCATGCTGAAAAATTCTGGTGTCCTTTTCTTTGAAAAGCTCTAGTGCTCCTATATTTCTGAGAAGGGACTTGACATTTATCAGGAAGCTGATCTTTGTTTCAGTGCCCTTTTGCTATCCCTGTGAAAATCTACCAAAATTTGGCCAAGTTATAAGCCTTGAAAAATCACAGTTTACATATGCTCAAAAGAGATTTCTTAGATTTCAGCAGCTACATTCTCCAAAGATTCCATCCACACTGGGCATGCTGCAGTCAGGGGCTAAGCAGGAGTTTCCCTGCAATAGCAGCTCTGGGCTGCTATGGGCTGTGTCAGATCTGGATGGAAGCAGGGAGCCTGTCTCTCTCCAGTGTTGCCAATGACTTTCCTGCTGGGCCCAGGCAGCATGGAGGAGGAAGCTATCCGATTTGAACGCAGAAGGGACAAGAGCCAGACTTGCAAAGGGAGTTAGGGAAGTAGATTAGGACAAGGAGCTGGGTGGTCAGGGGGGTGAAGATAGGACTGAAGGGTGTCAAGCAGAGAGGGACAGTGGGACTAGGAGTTCAAGTGCAGAGGTAGATCAACTGGCTGGGCAAGGAGACTGGGAATGGGAGATGGGGGGAGACTGGGACATTCAACCAGGGAGGTAAATGCATGGGTTGGAGCCATGTGGGGTGGAGGGAGACTGACATTGTTTGAGGAGATGAGGCTGAAGGAAGATTGGGGCTGGCTGAGCAAGGAGACTGGGGACAAAGAGCTGGGAGACTAGAGAGGAACTGGAAATGGATGCACAAGGAGCCTGGAAGTGGGGGAGACTGGGCCAGGGATTCCAGAGGGGTGAGATTAGCATTTGCTGGACAAAGAGTTTGGGACTGAGATGAGAAGCCTGAAGAGTAGAAACTGGGACTGGCTAGGTGAGGAGAATGGGACTGGGACTAGGAGGAAGATGTGGGGAAGGGATAAGAGTGGGACAGGTTGGAGGATCAGGGTAAGAAGGGGGTCAAGTTTGGGGGAAAACAGGCAGAAGAGCCTGTGTCCACTAGAGAACACGGCCCTCCAGAGCTGGAATGAAACCTCAGAGTCCTGAGTCTCACCATTCCTCTGATGTCAGCAAAGGCCTGTGAAATCCACTGGCTAAGTGTCCCAACACCCCACCCCACCCAACCCATCACGGTGCTGGTCCACACAGAGTATGATAATGTACTACTGCCATCAAGACTCCATTACCTCAAGTGGCAGAGATCTGTGTGGTGGAATTAAACGTTCCAAACCTGCTGCTGAACCATGTGGGTGTCAATATGATGCCACATGATAGAGTTTCTGATTTTTCAGTTTGTTTTTTTAAAAGCTTAGGAAATTACACACACATACAAAATTGCATTAAAAGAACAGTATTCAGATAGTACAGTCAAGCCCTCAAAAGTTACGAAATGCCAGAATTAAGGTTGCCTAGACAACCTGTAAAGTGGGGATAATGATACTTATGTTCTTTGTAAAGCACTTTTGGCTCTACTGCCGAATAGTGTTATAAGAGCTAAGTGTTAATAATAATTATTATTATTGTGTATGGCACTTCGTACAATGAGGCCCTGGCCTTGATTTGGGCACTACTGTAACACAAAATAACAACAAAATTAATCAATGTTATAAAAAAGGATAGGCCGTTTTTGAAGATCTGTTCATATTTCTAACTGGGAAATGGAGAGAGATTGAAATATCCAATTTATAATTTCTCCACCCTAATTCATACATAGCATTGCCGATGGCAGACACCAAGAAGGCTGAATTGCACACATGCTTCATTACAGTAAAGATTTTTTAGGGCAGTAACAGATGCACATTTTTGGTTGCGGCTATTATGAAACATTACACTCTAAAGGAACGAGAGGCATGAATCTTTACGTCATTATATTCCAAGAGTAAAACAATGAGAAATGTGGCAAAGATTAACTTTACACCAGCCAGGATTATAAATGGGTTAATACTGAGCAAAAAAGGGACACACCTATGCTCCCCACTCCCTATATTTAAATCTTGCCAGCAGTGAGTGGTTTTGTTTCCCTGCACGTGGGGACACAATAAAGTATATACTAAAAGAATGGGATTTAATTAAAAAGCAGCTCTCTTTTCAGACCATTGCAATTTTGTGCTGTATCTGTAAAGCAGCATTGATTTTACTGCTGGCCAGATTTACCCTCAGTTTAAATCCTAGTAGATTTTTCATGATAGGCAGCAGTGTGCACCATGTGTGTGTCAATAAATGTATGGAATAAGCTACAAAGGAAAGCAATTGAAGCAGAGAGTATGAGTTCAAGAGAAGCCTAGATTTGTTTCTGGAGGAGGAGGAAATTGAGGAGTAAGGCAAGGAAGCAGGTAGGTGGAATTAAATTTCTGTAAAGTAAAAGGCAGCTGTCAACTAACAGGGCAGATGTAACTCTGTATTTTGAACAGTAGGGTGATTTAGGCTCCCATTTACATTGTGCAACGCCACTGCAATGAAGTTGTTATATCCGGACAACCTGAGCTGAGCTGAACTGACCCAGAATTCTTAATCAGGAAAATTCTATCCAGCCCCGCACACCTCCTCTTTTTTACTAACCCTCTTGCTTTTCCATCACAGCCTCTCTTCACCACAAAGACAGTTCTGCTTATAGAACTGGGTTATGCTCTTTGCTTCAAATGCTCTCCCCTGTAATTAATTCCATGTGACTTCAATCGGGCTGCCCAGAAGCAAGTGAAGGCAGAACGTGCAAGTGTATTTTAAGGCATTAGTTATTTTCCTTTAACTGACTTTTGGCCTGTTTAAAAAATAAACATACAATTAATTAATAGAAAGATAATCCATACCGAAGAAAGTGTCCATGTGCAATTTACTATTGCCATCATTCATTGTTTATATTATTATTCAGTGCTGTATGATTTCATGCTTCAAACAAGCTTTCAGTGGAGTTTCTCCAGAGTTAAAAAGTGACTGTACTAATTCACTGTGTCATCTAGTTACCCACAATCAGTATTATTTATTATTTGTATGGCAGTAGCATCCAAAATGTGCTAGACGTACACATAAAAGGAGGCCCCCCAAAGAGCTTGGCTTGTTTATTAAACTGGTCTTGGGAAGAGAGGCATTCTATAGAACAATTAGCCCCTCAACATACACAAGCTTAACAGGATAAAGAAGGAACATATACAGAGATGGTCAGAATTGTGGGTTTTAATTACATTTGGAGGGCTAAATAATGTCTCCCATGATGTAGGTGCATGAGAGGGAAAGAAGGTACAGCGACTTCCAGTGCTGGGGAATGCAAATAGAAGTAGATGGCTGGCTGATGCTTCTAAAGAGGATATTCTTGGGCAAGGGCACCATGTGTCCTGCAAACCTCTATGGTTGGACCGGGGAAGGGAGGTCTGTAAAAGCATTGGTTACACCTGTTCTACAGGCAAGTAAGTGACACTCCTTCCCATGCTCCCCCAAGTCCCGTGGAATGCTTTCAATGGTATAATGTGCCTTATTCTTCACTACCTTGCACGTTGTAAATGACTACTCAAAACTCTTTGTGCATGTTTTACACCCTGGTTGCACAGGTCTAAATGACCAGGCAGCAAAGAATCTGGCCTAATAACTTTTGGTAGTTCACCTCCTCTGTCCACAACACAACTCAGGCTTAGAAGAGCTATAATTGAGCCCTAAACTGTTTAAAAGAGTTGATTAGAATTTAAGAGATGTTCCTCCAGGAGTAATATCTTCTAGTAAAGCATGTTACAAATATTATGATTCAGCAAGTATATTTTTATGGAGTCAGCAGACAGTGTGCTTGCTTGTGATGAGTGCTTTTAAAGTACTTTCAAAGGCTAGCAGCGAGCACTTCATTTGTAGTGCAGACTAAGATTTGCTCTGTATAATGTGCCTGGAGTGTGTCGCAAAAGTACTTTTTCATCTCAAGCACTTCTGAGTATAATTAACCATGAGAAAAACATGAGAAAAACAATTCTATTTGCCTTTTAAAAGTGTGTTTCTCTTGTGGATACAGCTGTCTCACTCTATATGGTATTTATTCTTTGCTTCATTTTAAATGGAATACTTGTTTTAATGCAGCAAGAATTTTCCCATCACTATTTCCTTTGTTAAAAACACAGCCATATTTAGTGAGAGAGAGAGAGAGAGACAGACACGTCTCTGTAGTGACGTGATAGTTAAGGCTGCATTGAAATCCGCACTTGAAGCACACCTAAAATCTGTCTGTTTCACAGTGTAATGATTAAGAGTCAAATTATCTACTGGTGTAAATCTACTGACTTTTACGGAGGAATGCAAGTAGAGACTTTGATTGTGAATTTTGCCTCCATACTTGTCACAATGGGCCTGACTCTCCACTCTGTTGCACCAGTTTTACACTAGTGGAGTGAAGAATCAGGTCCAGTAATTCTTCGAAGGACAATTTAATTTTCCATGTAATTTAAAAAAAAAAAAAAAGTTATTAACCCCACCCCATACTGTAACTTCCTCATTACAAATTAACAGCAATCACTAACACCGCGGGTCACCCATTCACACACATTTGCCTAAACATTACAGAAAAACATATTTTGCAGCCACCATTTGCAATCTGACACCAGACCTCATATACATATGTACACCTATTCTAAGGCACATAGGATGTAATTTATGAAACCATAGAAATTCTATATTAATAATCAAAACACATGAATATACATGGTTGGTGATCAAAGGGACCTGCTGGCTGTTCAGGAGGAGGGTGGAGGATATGTGGGCTGTGAATGATGGAATGAAGTTAATTCAAACTGTGGAAAAACTCATGATAGGGTGCTGAGTGAAGTAACTACCTATTTCCCCAGATTTTTTTTGTATGGTTTGCACAGTTAGGATGTACAGTCTTAATAACTTAGCCTCTAAGCTCACAAGTTTTTCTGTGTGAATATGTATGTGCTAAGCAATGGAGCTAGAGGCATAGCATTGGAGAATAGAAGGTGAAGCTGCAGTGTTCCACCAGCCTCCATGATTTAAAAAAAAAAAAAAAAGCCATTCTGACAAACAAGCCAAATAATCTTAATATTTTTAAAAACTGTTTTCAAATGACCTCATTCTTCTCCTCTATTCACCATGAAGTGGCATGTGGAATCCAAACTCGCACTGAATTCAGTAGAGCCATTGTAATGTGATAAGTGCTCAAAAAAGTATGATTGTCTTTGTAAAAACGTCAGAAATAAATGATTTTTTAAGGGGTTTGTCTGCTGAAATTCTGAGTTTTCAGGGTTTGAAAATTATCTCAAACATTCAAGTTTGCCCTTCTTATTCTAACGTACACACTCTAGTATAGACTGTGGGTGATGATAAACAGGAGCTTTTATGTATACAGGGTGATATAAACTCTGTTTTACGTGGACAGCCCAACACAACCTTAAATATGGAACTGCCAGGGCTTCTTCATAATAATATAGCAGATCTATTCTGAATTTCCTTTGGGTCCTCTAAAGAGATAGCTCTGAACTCCCTTTACTTGAAAAATCAGCACTGTTCCTTTAAACTATTATCAAAGAAACGATAGCTGATGGCTTACTACTAGCTTTCCCAAAATCTACCTCTGTCAAAATTCTGCCATAGCAGGTGTGAAAGAGAATAGATGCAGAACTTCAGTGAATACCACATCTGTTTTTTGAAAAAGAGAACAGAAGCAGCACAGAAGGAAGTAAGAGAGATAATTGCTGGCTTGAACTACAATACATTTTACTTGTGGGCAAAGGGCCAGCTTACACCAAGCAGAATATGCAGGCCCATCTTATTGGAATTCAGGGGTGGGCCTCCATTCATGTCCGGAGACAGCTGTAAACCAGCAGCCCATAGCATCGCAATCAGGCACTGAGTTTTCTCAAGGAATGCTGATATGTACAGAAGCAGCTTCGGTGGCTCCGACTGCACCCTGCCTAGCAAAATGACAGTCAATCTCTGATTCCAGATGACAAGAACTGGATAAAAACTTAAAACAAATGGTGACCTTTCAAAAGATTAATTTGTTTACCAACAAAATGTTCTCTGTTTGTCATCTGAGATGGGGGTGACCTTCACATTCCCATTTCTAGGTTGAAAGGATGCTGACTGTAGTCATCTGTTAAGTTAACTCCATCTCACCAATTATTCTCTTTTTTATTTTTAGAGGCAACAATTCATGTGCTTCTTAGTATGGTTTACAAATCCAACAAGCTCATTTGGAATTACTGTCATGTAAAATCAATTTGTTTAAATCTAATTCTGCTACCAATGCCAAATTATGTTTTGACTGTAATTGTTGTCATATGCATGGACTTAAAATACAACTGGGTTTTGAGGTCTTTTGTTCCTTTCTTTCTTCTGCTTGTCCTTCTAATAATTTGAAATTAACAGAATTGCCACACTTAGCATTACTTTATAATTATGGAAATATATATGCTTTTAGTGAGAGAGTATAAGATTAGCATCAACACACAAACACACGGAAAAGAGTGAATAATGAAACGGTGATGGATACTGCTGCAATTGGAGGAAGTTAGTGTAAAACAATGAATATGATGTGACTTATAAAAAAGAGAAATCAAAGTATTAAATTATACCTCATGAATAAATTAAAAGGTTCTAAGTTTACATTACATTATATATTTATTTAGATGGAAACTGGGACCAAAGTGCCAGTATAATTCTATAGCAGCACAGCGATCCTAGGAAAACCCAAAGTATAGTTGTGAATCTCTTTTAGGTCACAGCAGTTAGTCAGAGTTATTTTTGCAGCAATTCAGATCACCATTTTGTTTTGCTAGATTCTCCATGGGAAGTGTCTATTTTTAATGGTTATCGCCTCATCATTTTTCGTTGGTTGCCCAGAATGTACTCAGCAAATAATGTGATGCCCAAAATACCTCTTTTGTTTTAAATGGGACTCTATTCTTTAGTTGGTTTTCGATATGTATGGAATGTTATGATAGAGGAAAAGTGCTAACGCTGATCAGACAAATAGAAGTTGAGGAAACATAATGACAAAACTATGGCGAGGCAGTAGCTGCTCCACAGGTAAAGCTTGCACTCAGCTTTCATCATAAAAATCCAAGATCAGCTACTGACTTGGAAAGTTGCCACATTCACTCTTCTTTCAAAGAACAATGGTTCCAGGGTTTGAAGAAGATCTGTCAAACTGTTTTTAAGTTACAGGTCACGACAAAAAATTATATCCTGATTTGAAATTGATTTGTCGAATAACTTTTGTCTCCTTTTACCTCAAAACCAGTTTGTTAATAGCACTTCAAACGTTCCAGATGGTTAACTTTCCTTGCATACTCAGATGCTGGCTATCTTTGAAGAATATAGGTTACAATTAAGCAAAATTTTTTGCTGTGGATACTTTTGGTCCAAATTCAGCTCCCAATTATTTTAATAGGAGTTCTTTTGCCATCAACCTCAGTGGGAGCAAGTTCAGGAAGTGTGTGTGTACAGGCATGTTGCCCTCTATTGACTGATTACATCTGAGAGAGAATAAGGGTTTTTCTAATCGAGGTCTTTCTGTAGCTGAAATGGTAGAGAGACTTTTATTTTTAAAATTAGAGGATCATGGTTTCAGTCCCAGCTCCATAATTATATATCTTAATTTAATTATGGAGCAGCAGTCGTAACTTGTTTCACTATAGTTGACACTTACGGATAACATTGCAACCACAATCCCACTCTAGGGGTCTGGGTATTCTGTGATAAGAAATTCATGGCACAAAATCTCAGAGCCTGGGTCAGCTGACTTGGGCTCGCGGGGCTTGAACCAGCCCGATCCCAAACACCTACGCTGCAATGTTATAGCTTTGCAAGCCCAAGTCAGCTGAACCTGGGCCAGCCATAGCCATGCCACAGGTCTTTTATTGCAGTGCAGACATACCCTCTGAGGCCTATTTTGAAAAAAATCCATGAAAATCCTCATGCTTTCAAATTGTTGGCATTCGGTTTCAACAGCAACTGAAACATCTTCTAAAAAATTTATAAAACAAAGTACGTCCTGAGATTTTAAAAAAAAACAAAAAAAAACTTTTAAAAGGCTACTGGTTAAGTAGTGCTATTGAAGAATTATAGAAGTTGAAGATGGAAAATATCTGTTTGGTTATTCCACCTCCCTGCCATGTTTTTATATATAAAACCATATGCTACCTACAGTTTCTTAGCAATTGTTAGTATGTATCAAATAGCTTCCCTAATTTAGACTAAAATTTGTAATTTAAGTCAACATTAAGAAGTTTTCACTGATCAGTACATGTTTCAGTGAAAGTGGTAAAACACATGACTCTCTGCAGCAGAATAATATTCCTCTGTTTTTGAGTGGTTTTAAAATGCCATTAGCCATGATGTTTTTTTCTAATTAACTCTATATCACAGGGTTAGACAAATCACCTCTTAGTCTGGGCAACGGCGTTCAAAAATCATTTTTTATAAGTGTCAGCCCACAACTGTGCCATTCACAGATGCTGTTTATGTTGTTTAAAACCAAACACCCTAGAATGCTGCGTATGGCACAGGGCTTGCTGCATAATGCTTCTATTACATAAATTAAATTGTAAAAGAGTGTTTCGGATTAGATCACTGGGCATGTGCTTCCCTGTGGTCCACATCACTGAATTGAAATTATGAGAGTAATTGATCTTTGGAATAAGTCTGTGCATATTAAATATAAAAACAACACTGGTGGAAAATACCTTGTTAATGCTTATTCATATATTTAAAAAGAAGGACAGTGGTGGAGGTGCAGAAATTTGTCAGTCAAACTTTAGTCTCACACAGTTGTGCCACTTCTTTTCAAAATGTCCATTTTCATCCAATAACAGGGTAGGTTTTAGCGTGGCAGTAGCGAGGTGCTTGTACCCAGCTGGTCAAAGTGGTTTTACTTTATTTTTTTTTTCTTCCTGTCTATAGAGATGGAGTAAACAGTCTCTGGGTCTAACACAACTTCCACTGAAGAATCTTTCTATTATCCTCAATGGGAGCTGAATCAAGCCCATTGAAAATGAAATCTCAGAGCCTCTGCAGCTCAGCATACACAGAACTATCTTGGATAAACAGAACACTTCAAAAACGGAAAGAAAGTTGTTGATAATGTATGTTGCTCGAGTTACACAAATTAGATGGGAGGGATTAGTTACTTTGAAACCATGCTCTGAGAAAACAAAGACCTAGGTAGTCATCTTGAGCCCTATCCAAATTGTTTAACAGAGCTCAAAGTCTAATGTGTCTAATATGTAATACAAATTCTGTGTATAGTCAATACATCTGTTTTCACAAGCCTCTCCTCTTCAACAGAGGCAATGACATTGTAGCTGATACCTTTTCTCTCTCTCCCTCTTCCCCAATATATGTTTCCTGTGAAGAAAGCAAGCTTGTCAAATATAGCCCGACTGAGCATGGAATAGAGAATTTTGTTCTACAAGGATGACATAAACCTAATTGTTTTGTATTTGGTGTCCAAACATAACAACACAGTATGTAGAGGAGCTGAAAGATTATTTAGAATAATGGCCATATTACAAAAACTCAATCTCACATACGGAGAAGTAAACAATATTGAAGAGAATTCTAGTCTTCCAAAACATTCCAAAGAATCTATTTTAAATATTTCAAAGACACTATCATCCTAGTATCGAGGTGATGTCATTTATACAACTAAGTGTATCTGAGGTGGCATTTTGCATCCCACAGGTAATGTATTCTTGACATGTATTCTTGTCATGTATGATCACATGTATTCTTGAAGAATACATGTATTATTGACATGTATGAAGTGTGATCTTGCTATCTTTTTTCTTTCTTAGTAACAAAGTTATGAAATACAGTAGGCATTTGATTTGTTGATGTTTGAAAGGTCATCAGCTAAACAGAAGTGTTTTGAATGGGTACTCTATGTACTATAATTTTACAGCTCTGAATTATAACTACAGTAGAACCTCAGAGTTACGAATTGACCAGTCAACCACACACCTCATTTGGAATTGGAAGTACACAATCAGGCAGCAGCAGGGACCAAAACCAAAAAAAAAAAAAAGGGGGGGGACGACGACAGGGAGAGAAGATTTGATAGCAATTTATGTGAAGAAAACTATAATATTACTCTAAGAATTTTTCTAAAACATACAAGTCTATATAATTAGTTTGTTGTATTTCTGGGTTTCTCTCTTTATTGCAAACTTTAGACTTCATCAAGATATGGATGTTTAAGATTCTTTGATTCCCTAGTTTAAATAAGAGAGCCGCTCTTTGTTAGTTCCCTGACACTTATTTCTGGAATTACAGTATTTTATTGTTAGGGTTACTTTTGAAAAAAATGTCAGTGAAGAATATAGCACCAAAATGTCAAGTGCTGTATGTGTATTTTTCATATTTTTTTTAAAACTCATTTTTTATATTATGCTCTCAGAAGCTTGAAAATAGAGTTTATTCCTTCAAAGTTCCTTAACAACAAAGGAACTGATCCAAAATCCACTAAAACCAGAGTCTTTCCATTTCCTTCAATGCACTTTGGAGCAGGCCCAAAATCCCATCAGCCCCAAACTTGCAAAGGATTGTATGCATGTTTAACTTTACTCACAGACTTTAATTGGACTACTCACTACTCACCGTGTGTAAAGATAAGCACATGCTTAAGTCTTCGCAGGATCAAGGCCTTTAAACACGGTGCCGCTGTAGTATTGTATTTGACAGCATTGCTTTTCTGTTAAAATGATCTTAGTAATACTTACGAAGTATCCAAACAAAAAAAAAAAGAGAGAGAGAGAGAGAGAGAGAGAGAAAGGCAAGATATACTTATGTAAAACGTTATAATATGAAAGCCTAAACTAAAAATAAGGTCAAAAATGATAAAAAGGGCACTGAAACAACTTACTTACAGGAACTGATTTTCTCTTATTAATAAGTGGCAAGCTGATTCCATAGTTCTGTTTTAAAAGAACTCTATTACTGGTGTCGCCTGGATCATACATGATTTTCACATTCATTGCAAGCTTGTGCTGAAACAAAGACATAAAAAATACTATGCATATTCTCAAAATATATTTACTACATAAACTAAAATGTTTAAAAACAAGAGTGATTGAATAATGAAAAACATTGCTCATGAATAAATTCATCAATAAATGGGGAGAAAATTTCAAATAATTTGATTAATGTTATTCAACAATCCACTGAACTGTACAAATAATGAAAAAATGTTTTTGTGATTAGATTACTTGATAATTAATACAGAAGAAGTCAAAATAACTATTCACAGATATCATTCCACCAAACTCTGTTGGATCTACTTATTTAACATGTCCTGAAAGTTCTAGAGCTACACCTCATACATTAGTTAAATTTCAGGAAAATTATACATTAAGTTTGATCCATTTGAGTGATGTAGGTTGCCTGTAGTTTCTATCATTGAATCTACAAATGAACATCTACTCTATTTTGCCAAAAGAAAACATTCCTAATTTTAAAAAATTAAAAATTCCAGTGAGGAGGATGGGACTAAAAATCCAGCCTGGGATTTACCTGTCACCATCCAAGTGAAAGATTTAGCCAATGAACTCTGTATGTACTACGGCTAAACAGGCAAGTTTAAGTCTCACTCTGTTAAGTTGGACACTTTTCTATCAGGGTCACCAAAGGTAAACTCCAAACTAGGTTTGCAAGCACCATAACGGATTCTAGCTACATCTTTACACGATAAATCTATACTCGGATTTAGTAAAAGGTATGCAAGAGACACAGCAAACATCTAATTCTAAGATCAGTTACAGGCATAAGCAACACTTGAGTTTCTGTAGCTGAACAGAAAATATATTGAAATAAATTACCATATAGAAAGCAAAGAAACTTAGAGGCAAGGATTAAAATACAGCTTGAAACTCAAAATTGGTTCAATTCTCCCCACCCTCTCTTCCCTCGCTAGGAGTCTTCCTATTAATTTCGGTGGGTGCAGGATCAGTCTTGAATGAATAGGTACTTGAGAGTAAGTAAATAAATTCAGTTCAGGACAGAAAATAAGCCAGGATTTTTGGCCACAAGGATCTATTTTCTCCTTGATGTGTGTGCTTATTCTCTTGATGGGTGTGTCAATTTTTGAAAAACAAAATAAATCTAGATATAAGATTTATATATACCTTCAAAATGATCTCTTAAACTAATTGCAATCTTCTATTTGTTTTATTTATTGAAGAACTAAACATGTTTTAATTTATCTGACCTTTGTATCCTCTTCTTTTGAAAGTAATTACAAGCAAACATATCACATGTGATTGTCAAACTTTGGTTTACAGAAACAAAAGTTATTATCTACACAAATTGCTCTTTTACCTAGATGGCTGCATACAGGCAGAAAGTTCATTTTTCACCTCAACAATGATTTTGTGGTACAGTATTTATTTTATTACCACACCACATCACTATACAACAAGCAAACTGCTTGTGCTATTAAACAAGGGTTGGAAAGAAATTTGCAATAGTTCTTTCTGAAGACCTTTTCAATTAAAAACAAGAGACAACTCACAATGTAAACTCCCTAGTCACAGGCTGACAGTAAACTGATAAATCTCCCAGTGGCAAATTCCACTCAGGATAATGAGAAATGAAATGCTTAAGAAAGAAAGCTGACAAAAGCTACTTTCTAAATGTAAATGTACTTTTGGGAACAATCTTACATTTGCAGGGAGATAGAGCTATTAGATCATCCAGTCTATTTCTCTGTAACTTCTATCATCTGTATCTCCAGCTTCTATTATCACAGTGCACAACAAGAAGGGGATGTGATGGACAGGGCAACTGGCATGTTACATACGTACAACAAGCAAATAATCTAGTGGTAATCCCTGCAAACGTACTGTACAGGACTTATTCCAGTTTTAGTTAGAAAAATCATGGGCGATGTGTGCCACAGTCACTTTTAAACTGGCCAGAGAAATGGAAGATGCTCAAAGAGTGCCTTTGGGGTAATTGGGACACAACAGGAGCCAAGGGAAGGAGCCAATAGGGAAAAGATGGGGCATCCCACCTGGTGTCACTGGCTCTGGTCAGGATAACTGGGAAGTACCATGTAGGCCTCACCACTAACAGATAAATGAAAAGGGACAACCCAGAGCAGTGTAGATGTGTGTACCTGTGCCATCAGGCGGTGGATCAGCTGCTAAAGGACTCCGTACTACTGGAGGTTCTGTGTATTTCTCCCTTCTACATACTGGTTCACTATCCACAGAACTGTATAGTTTGTATGTTACAATCAAGTCTCATTCTACTTCAGTACAAATGTCATTTCATACTGGGTGAAATTCAGCCCATATAGAGGGCCAACCAATCCTGTCCACCACATAAGGCTTATTTTTGAGGATTTAAGTGGTGCATGGCCCACTATCCAGGGGTGAACTCCACCCTGTAAACTGGCTATACCATGTTTCAGAGCAACAGCCGTGTTAGTCTGTATTCGCAAAAAGAAAAGGAGTACTTGTGGCACCTTAGAGACTAACCAATTTATTAGAGCATGAGCTTTCGTGAGCTACAGCTCACTTCATCTGATGCATACCGTGGAAACTGCAGAAGACATTATATACACGCAGAGACCATGAAACAATACCTCCTCACACCCCACTGTCCTGATGATAATAGCTTATCTATTGTGTGAGGAGGTATTGTTTCATGGTCTCTGCGTGTATATAATGTCTTCTGCAGTTTCCACGGTATGCATCCGATGAAGTGAGCTGTAGCTCACGAAAGCTCATGCTCAAATAAATTGGTTAGTCTCTAAGGTGCCACAAGTACTCTTTTTCTTTTTGACTATACCATATTAGTCTTTGAAACAAAAAGTATATTTGTCTACTTTAAACCAATTCTTATCCCTAACAATCAACAGCTTGCACCTAGTTGACAGTATTATAGAGTCTATTTTCTTCATTTACCTTTGTAACTCCCATTCATACTAATGAGAGAACAGGGAACCCATATTACGTCTTTAGGACGCCACAGGTAAAACAGTTTTTGAAAAGAAAATCAAACGGATCAGTTCAGGTCTTTCCAACCCAGCAGATTCTCTAAATAAGTTTGAACTACCCAGCTATAGAGACACTAAGGTCTTTACTATCATTGCTGTGCAGGGGATTTAAGAGACAATCCCAATTAATCCTAGTGGGAGATGTATGTGTAAGTCTCTGAGGCTTCCCTGGAAGAACAAACCCAATTACAACAAGCAAGAATGATCATCCTGATTTTCCATATTATCTGGGCTAGCACAATCTCATCCTGCTGTTGCTATGATTCAGAAATACTGTACCTGCATGTAAATAATAATTTCAAGAGTATACTAGCACATCTGTGGCCAGCCTATCTGGCATATGGCAAGAATTCTAACAATCTGTATATGAAATATAGTCTATGTTAATTTGATTGTAATCTTGTTTTCTGCTAACTACTGCAGACACAACTTACGCTCCATATCTACCATCATGCAGCGGGCTACTGACCACAAACCACAGAGATAATGCTATATGAACTATTTTTTTCTCTCTGAATCTAAAATCTATATTTGAAACTTGATTTCTCTAACCAACAGGTTAAATAAACTAAGCCTGTAGATGCTTAAGTACCCTTAACAACTGATAACTGTTCACCTTACATTGTTTTTAATGTGGAAAAACAGTTTATAGTTGCAACTGGGGATTACCTAGTTTAAAAGACAGAAAGTGGGGAATTATAGGTGGTAATTTCCCAGCTGGATTTCACAACTATTTAATAATAAAAGCTTTTATGTTAGCATGCCATGCATGTAGAACAGCTGGCAAAACAGCACTGTTTGTCATTTACTTCATAATGGGAAATTAGGGCTATCTTGTGTGTCCGTGGATATGCATTTTTAAGCAGATGTCACAGATATCAGAAATGGAAGGACAATGGGGCTCCAAACCCCCTCAAGGGAAAGTCATGGTAGGGTGTAGTGTGTGTCCTGCTCTATATTAAGTTCACCCGTGCATGTAACAGTTGAAAGACCACGGATTATACTCCGACTATACACTAGTTGGCCTTTGATAATTTTTCATGACACGTGTCTTTATACAGCAGAGTGCTTGAACATTTTCTAGGAAACTGTATTTTGTTTCCAAAAGATTCTAAAAACCATTTTCTGCATCAGCACTTTTTTTCCATTCCAGATTGCATGGTCTTGTGGGTGTTCTGTTCAACAGAACCCCAGAGAAGTGTAAAGTTTACATTCTTTTTAAAGTGTAAATGATGGGATTTTAGTGCACAGAGACATATTAAAGTAATGTTAAGGTTGCATCTCAAAACAGAAAGAAACCAGGAGAATTAAAGAGCGGTTGTAATCTGAACAATCCCTCTTCAAACAGGGGGTCAGAGTTCCACATTCATTGTTTCTTTAAGATTTCTAGATCAAATTTCCTCAATTTACAGTGACAAGGGAAATTTTAGTCTTAATTTATAAATTGATTTTCTGCAGAGGGATCCAGCAGTATGAAATCTGGGCTGCTGATCCTTGGTTCATTCCTGCAAGTTGCCTTGTTCCCTACCTTGTTGTTAGGGTTCTGGCATCCAACAGAGCTCCTCCTACCAACAGCCCTCTCTCAGCCCATTTGATGCTTCCCTAATTTAAAAAACTAATTCAAAATAGCCTGAGAACTCTGGATTATACCAGATAACTAGGGGATAGCCTAAAGGATACTATTCAGCCAATGGTCCCAATGCTGACTAGAGCTTATCAAAAAACATTTTTAAAATTTGTGAAAATTTCAGAGATACTTCATTCTGATAGAAATTTTATTTTTCGAATTTGGCACTGAATTTTTTAAATTTCTTTTTTTTTTCAAAATAATTTTTTTAAAATTATCACTGTCTGACTAAACTGACCAATCAAAATTGACAACTCAGAATAAAACAAAAATTTTAATCAAAATTTTTCAA
Source organism: Lepidochelys kempii (assembly GCF_965140285.1). Classification (NCBI taxonomy): domain Eukaryota; kingdom Metazoa; phylum Chordata; order Testudines; family Cheloniidae; genus Lepidochelys; species Lepidochelys kempii. The sequence continues at coordinate 80,732,931 of NC_136389.1, read as the reverse complement.
AAAAACATAACTTCTGAAAAAAAAATCAAAATTTCTGCTTGTAAAAAACAGCCAAATATCATATTTTCATTGGGAGAGCTGACTTTTCTGAAAAGGTAATCACTATGAATATGCATAGAAGAGTTCCCAGGGCTTGTTTGGCATCTCTTAAGTAAAAAAGAGGCACCATTTTAGGCCCCAATCCTCCAAACACTTATACATATGCTTAACATTAGTGCCATTGATTTCAACTTTCAGCAGTAAAGTTAAGCACATGCCTACAGGACTGAAGCCTTACAGCCATGGGTGAAAGTAAGTCAAGTGACTTATTGGTACGCTGGGGCCAACTCTGGCCCTGGAAGGATGGGGCCTAGGGTGGAAGGGGTGGGGTTGAGGGGGTCAGAGCCAGCCCCCCCCCCACCACCACCTGGGTAGCAGCAGCAGCAGCCAGAGGCTCTGGGGGCTATTTAAAGGGCCCAGGGCTCTCCTCTTCTACCGCCCTGGCCCTTTAAATAGCCGCCGGAGCCCTAGGGAAGCGGCAGGGCTCCAGCTGCCGCCCCAATCCTTTAAATAGCCGCTGGAGCCCCACCACTTTCCCAGGTAGAGGCAGGGGAGCCGCAGGCCCTTTAAATAGCCCCCGAAACCCTGGGGAAGTGGCGGAGCTCCAGTGGCTATTTAAAGGACCAGAGCTGCAGAGGCTGCTGGAGCCCCCGCTACCCCAGCGCTCTGGGAGCTATTTAAAGGGCCCGCAACTCCCCTGCTTCTACCACCCTGGTCCTTTAAATAGCTGCCGGAGCCCTGGGGAAGCGGCGGGGCTCCAGCGGCTATTTAAAGGACCGGAGCGGCATAGGCAGCTGGAGCCCCGGCCCTTTAAATAGCCCCAAAAGCCCCGCCCCTACCCTAGGGCTCTAGGGGCTATTTAAAGGGCCCAGGTCTCCCCTGCTTCTACCGCCCCAGCCCTTTAAATAGCCCCCGGAGCCCTTCAGCCGCTACCCCAGGGTTCCAGCGGCGGGGCTCTGGAGGCAATTTAAAGAGCCTGGGGCTCCAGCCACCGCTGGGAGCCCCAAGCCCTTTAAACTGCCCCAGTATGGTGCATCGGCTCTTGCCGGTACGCTGTACCAGGGCGTACCGGCTTACTTTCACCTCTGCTTACAGCAGAACAAGCAGCTAACTTGTTCCAGGATTCCCTAACAATCTCTTTGATAGGTTTCAGAGTAGCAGCAGTGTTAGTCTGTATTCACAAAAAGAAAAGGAGTACTTGTGGCACCTTAGAGACTAACCAATTTATTTGAGCATAAGCTTTCGTGAATGCATCCGATGAAGTGAGCTGTAGCTCACGAAGGCTTATGCTCAAATAAATTGGTTAGTCTCTAAGCTGCCACAATCTCTTTGATGTCATTGTGAAAAGGAAAACAGGCGGCAGGCTTTTTCTTGGCCTTGAAAAGCCTCTTTTTAAAGGATTCCCTGAGAGTTTTGAAGTCCTCTGCCTTGCTCTGAAGACAGGAAAAGGGCCTCCCATCTCTGAGGAGCGCTCATTCTTCTGAGAATTTTCTAAAACCCTGAGCTACCAAATGGCCATGCTGGCTTAAAGTGACTCTGTGTGGCATTTGGAACAGGAGGGCTAAGAGAATGTAAATTACAGGAGTATTTGCTAAGCAATTTCATATATTTAACACACTCAGACCCAGGGCATTCTTGGTAAGCTTTTTGACCCTTACAGTAAGTCTACAATATTTACTTTGGGTCTATTTGTCAAAGTAGTAATAAGTTATTTCAGACCTGCGAACCTGGAGAAATACGTGCTGCTGATCTGCCACACGGCTGGGTAATCAGAGGTTTAACAGGCACCCGTGGAAAAATAAACTGCTTCTGAGCAGCACCAATAGGAAGCCTCCTGGTTTAGAAAGAAACAGAAATAATAAAAGTTACAAGACTTGCTCTTGTTTTACCTATACTTCTTGTACTGCCTCCATCTGGTTGGCAACTGTAGTTTTACTAAAATTCATGTGTAACAAAACAGAAAAAATAGCAGTTATATGAGTCAGCAGAAAAGCTTGAGATACCTATTTGGAACTGCATTTTGTTTTTATATTGTTCTTCAATATTTTATGTAATACAGAAGAGCAATCCATGAATCAATACAATTTTAACAATGCAAGGTATTTCTCCAGACATGTGATTCTGGAATTAGAAGAGAGCACTTATCTATTAACCTCAGCCAGGTTAAGTGTTTCAACTGATGGATTAAATACTCAGCTGCTTCCATTCCTTTTAGAGGAGTCTGACATTATAAAGTTTTTTTCCTGTTTCCCTCCATTGGTAGGAATATATAAATTCCACTATTTGGGTGCCCCACTTGAATGTGAAAGTTAACTTTTTACAGCAGGGATCGGCAACCTTTGGCCTGTGGCCCGCCAGGGTAAGCCCCCTGGCAGGCCGGGCCGGTTTGTTTACCTGCCGCGTCTGGATCGCAGCTCCCACTGGCTGCAGTTCACTGCTCCAGGCCAATGGGGGCTGCAGGAAATGGCACGGGCCGAGGGATGTGCTGACCACTGCTTCCTGCGACCCCCATTGGCCTGCAGCGGCCGTCAGTGGGAGCCGCAATTGGCCGAACCTGCAGACGTGGGAGGTAAACAAACCGGCCCAGCCCACCAAGGGCTTACCCTGGCGGTCTGTGGGCCAAAGGTTGCCAATCCCTGTTTCACAGTATTTACTTGTATTAGTTTCCACAATAAAATAATTTCCATTTTTCCTTACCATTTGGGGTGCTGTTCTGAGTATCTTTCTTTTTCATCAGTATAGGGAATAGTCAACACACTTCTATTTATGGCATTTAAATAATCCTCAGCATGTTTCTGTTAGAGAAAAAAAAAATCAAGTTTAGATTATTACAGAGGAGTTAGGGACACTCAGCGTATTCACTTGGATCAATTAACTTAACATTCTGGCTCTTGTAATTACTTGAAAAGGAATGACAGGCTGGACATTTATGAGTAATTATAGCACATCTTGGATAACTTCATAAGCCACAAGGCCTGTTGACTTTGACCATCCAAAAAGTGCAATCATGGCTTTGAGATACAATGCTTGGTGCATCTTGTTGCTTGCTATTCAGAAATGAAATACAGACAGAGGCAACTATTTAGACCCATGTATTTACAATGAATTACTGACACATACTTCACTATTGGCAAGTTCTTCCTGTTCCGTTTGAACTGTGGATCTACTTACTCTCAGCCCAATTTCAGTTCTTTCAATGGCTGTTTCAAGAACGTGAACATCCACACCCTCTCCATGTTGTTCAAGGTTGATGCTTGTCAGTTTGTCCTTAAGCTGGTGAAGGTCTTCTTGAACCTACAAAATTATGTTGTTATACCAATAATGCACACATATCACGATAACATATGGCGTACTTCACATGGTTTCAATTCAAAGCAAAAACATTTCCTAAATAGAGGACACAAATACCCTCGTGAGCCCCTGCAGCCCTGCAATTTTACAGGAGACACAGAGAAATCTTGCCAAGGACTTCTGAAGCTGACAGCTAGTGCAAAAACCTGGACAACATCTTACAATGCCACCTGAGAGAGCGAGCTTCAGAAGTGAGGGCCTGCTACCAAGTGGGGCCCTGACCCCATTCCATTCAAGCGTCACTCTTGGCACAGTTCTGGAGGCATGCACGTGCTGCAAAAGTTTTGAAAGGCAGAGGCATTCACTGAAGTAGCGTACATCAAGATCACATAGGTCTTTGTCACTGATTATGATTATTTGTACTGTGGGAACACTAAAAGATCCCAACTAGATTCAAGGCCCCATTATGCTAAGAACTTTACTAATGTTTAGGAAGAGACAGTCTTTGCCCGAACTTATAAATCTAAATAGACAAGACAGACAAACAATAATTATACAGATAACATAAAAGCAAAATGTCAATGATACATACATTGTTATATATACACATATGATTTATATATATTCCTACACATTATAAAACACATTTATATAATTAAGTTTCCCCAGACCATCCACCTTCCCTCCTCTGTGTGCAAGTACCACAGCCAACTTGCTGAGACATTCGTGACTCAAGGTGCTTTCCTTTCACCCTGCCACCTCACAGAAGTAGAATCTTAGCCTTTAAGGAGAAAAAGAAAAAATTTCCCCCTATATTTTATGTGTCTGAAGGACAACCATTTTCCTCACTCCCCACTGGGCCACAGACCCCCATCCCATTATTCACAGCAAGGCCCACATCCCCTCCTCTGAAACCTGGCTAACCAGCCCCTTGAATTTCAACTAGAAGCTGAATGCTAGCTAGTGCAGCCACCACAGATAAGTGCATTTTATTTTCTATTCACAAAGGGAAAAATAACACTTGAGGAACTGTACTGGATCAAAGTAATCAGAAATGGAAAAGACTTATTAAATCAACTCACTCCCTCTACATGGGCAGGATACCATCCCCCTACTGAGTTAGGACTTTGAGTTCTAAGTTAGCACCAGTTCAGATAATGTTCCTAAACCTGAGGCCACAGGCAACCCCATCCAATCAGAGACAGTTTGAAATTCTAGGTGATATTTTCTACACGTATTCCTGTGCCACAGAGTTTAGAGTACAAGTGGCTTTGTGAAGTAATTCAAATTTGAATCCCCGGGGATACCAGAATCCCCCCCCCCCCCTCCGCCCCAGACTCCTTTGTCCAGACTATATCACAGATCCTTACCTCCAGTTTACCAGCAAATCATCATCCACTGTGCCAGTATTTCTTTCCATAAACAGACCATTTGTGAATACATTCCCTACTGTCTCCCCTTCCCATGCCCAGCCATTACAGGAGATCAGCTTGGGAAGATGACATGGATAAGGTTGTAAACTAGCTCTTGTACCTTTCAGTCTAGAGTCCAATCAAACTATTTTGCAGTGGGGCCCAGGTTTGATTGAATATGCCTCACCAACAGCATTGCCAGTGCTACCATCAACTCAGTGGGTCATTGGGGTGATCTCCTTAATCTCTCTGCACTTCCTTTCACCCATCTGAATAGCCTACCTGCACTGCAATCAGTAGAAGTTTTAAATTTACTTCAATTTGAGCAGATCGTATCCTCAGTCTGTAAAGTCTTTGGGATCCGTGAAGGATATGCATTAAACTATATTACAACCTAAATTATAGAGCAACTGTTACCACCTACAGCTTGTAGAAAGTTTTATTTACTATGACTGATTTCTTTCCAATAGAAACAACAGCTTACTACTTTCTAATTTATGCTTCGTTTGAGGGCTTCAGCCCTGGGTGGCAGGGCTCAGGTTACAGGCCCCCCTCCTGGGGCTGAAGCCCTTCGGCTTTAGCTCCCCCAATCCCCAGGATGGCAGGTCTCGGGCAGGCTCAGTCCCCCCTCCTGGTGATGTGTAGTAATTTTTGTGATCAGGATGGGGTCACGGTGCGATGAAGTTTGAGGCCCCCGGCCCTAACCTCACCATCCACCTGCCATTCAGTGGTGCCACCCTCCCACCACCGGGGGCTCGGGGCTTCCTCGAGCTGTGGTGCCCACCCACACAGCTACCGAGCTCAGGCTCGGCACCACCCCTAGCTCCTCACCCAGGGGAACCCCCTGCCCAGCCGCCATGGGGGGCCTGGCTGCCTGCCCCAGTGTCAACCGCCCTCGACCCTCCATTCAGCGCTGCCCCCCAGCCATGACCCATCCGGCCTCCCAGTCCCCGGCCCGGGGCGGGGTGGGGGGAGACTGGCTGGCTGGCCCCTCAGAGGCTCATGGGAGTTTGGCCTGGGGCAAAGGCGCAAAGGCTCCTGGGAAGGGGGGCAGCTGAACCCCCCCCCCCCCCGAGACCTCTGTGCGGGGCGGGGGGAATCGGTCCGTTGTGACCTACCTGGACCAAAATGGCTCCTATTTCCTCTCCCGTCCCGACTACATCGGCCATGGCAGCTTCCGATTAATCGGCGCCCAGCGCTCCAGCTCCCGCGCCCCGCTCCGGGGGCATGAGGGTGCACGTGACCGTGCCCTAGCAACGGGACGCGCTGGCCGGACCGTACCATCCCCTGCCGGGGGAGGAACATTCCATGTGACTGGTGCGGGAGGGAACTTTCTGCCTTCTGGGCACCTCCCCCACGCGGGCTGCCCCTACCAGCGACACCCCGCCCCTCCCGCCTGGGCCACCCCCTCCACGGCGACGGTCATTCACTGCTCCAAGCTGCCGCTTGCCCGGCCCGGAGGGTACCATTCACCAGGCCGGAAGGGGCGGGCCTTTGGGGCGGAAGCGGAAGCACCGGGCGGCCGGGGTGGGGGGAGCGATGGCGGTGGAGGGACCCTGTGCGCTGATAACCAGCTGCGCTGCCGGCTTTGCCGGGGAGGAGCTGGTTAAAAGTGAGTAACCCTGGGGGGGGGGTCAGAGCTCTGCCCCTCCCCCGGCTGACCCAACGGTCCCCCGCGTGCTGGGTCGGGTCGGGTCGGCCCCCGTGACGCACGGCGTGGGGGGGTTCCCGCGCTCCCGCGCTCCCGCGCCTCTGCCGCAGTCGGGCACCAGCCGCCTCAGCGGGGCTGTTGGCGCGAGGAAGCAGCCGCCGGGCCGGACCTCGGACGGGCCCGGCTGAAGTTGCGGGGCGGGCAGGTGGAAGTGCCGGGGTGAAAACGGAACCGACTTTGGGGCGTCATTGCAGTACAGGTGCACCCTGCCGTGGTGCGGGGCGTGATCTTTTCCGCTGCCCAGGGACACGCTCAGCGTCTCCACGTGCCTTTCAGTCAAGCATTGTAACCTCTGCCTGAGGGCATCGGTCACAGCAGGCCCGGAAATGTTTGACCTTGGTGGCTTAAGCATGTTATTGACCCTAGATGCTGTGGCACGGAGCAAACTCTCATGGGGATTTTATAGCTGGGAAAGGGGTAGGATTTTACCCTGTACCCTTCAGGTGAGTGCCCTCCAGGCCAAGGAGCAGCTGCCTCGTCGCTCTGGGACCTGCCTGAAATGATCACAATCTGATTCACACAGATGAGGGGAAGTAGCTTTCTGTGAAAGCCTGTGCCAGATCAAATAGTTTAAGCGTTGACGTTTGACATTCTCCTGGGGATTAAGACAAACTTTTGTAAAAGAAAGGACCAATAGCCAGGAATAGCTAAAATTTGCAGAGAACAGTCTGAGTAAACCCCAAATGATGAAATCAGACAGTGTGACCTTCCATGAAGTACCTTAGAAAAATAAACTTGTGTTTGTTTAGTTGATGAACTCAGGTAGTTCTAAGATCAAATTCCTCTTAGAGGGGAGAAGAAAAGGGCACAGTTCTCCAGCATTCTGCTATTTCCAAAGTCTGCAGTTTATCTGTGGTCATGCTTTTTAGGCAGGGGTGCTCCTTAACAAGTGACTTCTTTTTGTTTATAACTCCAACTTAGATTTGTTTTAGCAACACCAAAAACTAGAGGAATGGAAAAATCTCTTCTTCCCACTGCTTTTCTCCCCTCACTCAAATATTCCATGACATTTTTAAAATTTCCATGTATTTGGCCCAGAGAGAATCTGTAGCATGCAGTAGTGCTTTTGACTTCTTGGAGGATGAGGAATAGCATTCATATGGTCTGAAAAAGTGATTTGGATCACATGCCTGGCAGTCAGGAAAAATTGCAGAGAATATTCAAAAAAAGAAAAGGAGTACTTGTGGCATCTTAGAGACTAACCAATTTATTTGAGCATAAGCTTTCGTGAGCTACAGCTCACTTCATCAGATGCATACTGTGGAAACTGCAGAAGACATTATATACACAGAGACCATGAAACCGTACCTGCTCCCACTCCACTCTCCTGCTGGTAATAGCTTATCAAAGTGATCACTCTCCTTACAATGTGTATGATAATCAAGTTGGGCCATTTCCAGCACAAATCCAGGTTTTCTCACCCCCCACCCCCATACACACACAAACTCACTCTCCTGCTGGTAATAGCTCATCCAAACTGACCACTCTCGTTACAATGTGCATGATAATCAAGGTGGGCCATTTCCAGCATAAATCCAAGTTTAACCAGAACGCCTGGGTGGGGGGGGAGGTGGTAGGAAAAAACAAGGGGAAATAGGCTACCTTGCATAATGACTTAGCCACTCCCAGTCTCTATTTAAGCCTAAATTAATAGTATCCAATTTGCAAATGAATTCCAATTCAGCAGTTTCTCGCTGGAGTCTGGATTTGAAGTTTTTTTGTTTTAAGATAGCGACCTTCATGTCTGTGATTGCGTGACCAGAGAGATTGAAGTGTTCTCCGACTGTCTTATGAATGTTATAATTCTTGACATCTGATTTGTGTCCATTTATTCTTTGACGTAGAGACTGTCCAGTTTGACCAATGTACATGGCAGAGGGGCATTGCTGGCACATGATGGCATATATCACATTGGTGGATGTGCAGGTGAACGAGCCTCTGATAGTGTGGCTGATGTTATTAGGCCCTGTGATGGTGTCCCCTGAATAGATATGTGGGCACAGTTGGCAACGGGCTTTGTTGCAAGGATAGGTTCCTGGGTTAGTGGTTCTGTTGTGTGGTATGTGGTTGTTGGTGAGTGTTTGCTTCAGGTTGGGGGGCTGTCTGTAGGCAAGGACTGGCCTGTCTCCCAAGATTTGTGAGAGTGTTGGGTCATCCTTCAGGATAGGTTGTAGATCCTTAATAATGTGTTGGAGGGGTTTTAGTTGGGGGCTGAAGGTGATGGCTAGTGGCGTTCTGTTATTTCATTGTTAGGCCTGTCCTGTAGTAGGTGACTTCTGGGAACTCTTCTGGCTCTATCAATCTGTCTCTGTGTATATAATGTCTTCTGCAGTTTCCACAGTATGCATCCGATGAAGTGAGCTGTAGCTCGCGAAAGCTTATGCTCAAATAAATTGGTTAGTCTCTAAGGTGCCACAAGTACTCCTTTTCTCTTTGCGAATACAGACTAACACGGCTGTTACTCTGAAACCAGAGAATGTTCAGTGCAAGGAGCTAATTTGCCTTTTTGCATGATATGACTCCAGGGATTGGTAATCTGCTCAGAAAGAAGCTTTGGTTTAATAGTTCATTGTCATGGTTTATCATTCATCTATAAATGTGAAATAATTGGCACAGCTATGGGTCCTAAAGAATAGTCAGAGCTGTCAGATAAATTACATGCATACTAAAAGACAAGTAACTGATTAAATAATTCACTTTCAAAATGTTTACAACTTCAGGTGGGACTTGAATGGCAGTACAGATGTTTAAGTAAAGGCAATCACATCAAAGCAACTGGTCAACTTTAAGGTTGTAACTTAAACCATGGAAGTTCTGATTCAGTCTGCATGTTAGTTCAGTACCAGGAGAAAATTTTGGGAAATCTTACCCCTGGGTAGTTGTTTGTAGCTGCTTGTTTGTGGGAAAGTTGTAGGGAATTCTGTGTTTTTTGTACAGCCTCACAGTTTTGTGCTCTAAGTGTCAGAGAGAAACCTAAAGGAGTTAAAATAAGACAGGGTGGTGATATCTTGATTACCTGATGATGGAAAATAGGATTGGAAGAACTTGTTGTTTGAGAGTTATGGAAGTCAGAACTTATAAGTGACTCAAATAAACCAGATTTGACTTTTTAAAAACAGTAACCTCTTTGAAACATTTAGACTTCCATTGCTTTTGAATGCCAAAGCAGATTCTTAGTCTTATTTTCAATCATCAAATTAAGTTGCTTATAGCACTTACGGCGGCAACTCACAGAGAGAGAGATTGAATGGAGATAGTAAAATAGTGACATTTAAAAAAGCAACAACTTAAATTGCTGTTCTGTATATGAAAGTAAATCACATGACCCAACTGGAATAGTGGAACAAACAACCCAGGGGCTATCTGAGGTTGGCATTTGGATGAGGGCTAGATGGCTGCCACTCAATCAAGACAAGACTGGGAGGAAGACAGACACTGGTAGAGTTCGCAGAATTTGGGCACTCTGCATCATTTTAACCAAAGGGTATGAATTTTAAATTGATTTAGTTAAATCAGTGCACCCTGCTTATAGAGACAAAACCTTATGGTGGCAGTCCCACTAAGGGAGTGGCACTGCCATTTGTAACACACACACATATATAACGGGTGTCCTGTGTTGCTCCTTGAGACCCAGATAGTATCTTTTTTTGTCAAATCTGAGCCTTTCCTTTCAGATGCAGGGACCTTATCACCATTATCCATCACTTTTTGTTACTTTGACATTGGATTACTGTGATGGGCTAAAAGAACAGGAGTACTTGTGGCACCTTAGAGACTAACAAAGTTATTTGAGTATAAGCTTTTGTGAGCTACAGCTCACTTCATATGCTCAAATAAATTGGTTAGTCTCTAACGTGCCACAAGTACTCCTTTTCTTTTTGCGAATACAGACTAACACGGCTGCTACTCTGAAACCTGTGATGGGCTATGCATCAAGACCACTTGGAAGCTGAAACTAAAGAAGGATGTGGTGCCCTCTTATTAAGCAAAGAGTCCTACCATGAACACACTCTGCAGTGCTCTAGGATCTGTGCTGGCTTCCAGTAGGTTTCTGGGTCAAAAATCAAGGTATTGGGTATTAACCAATAAAGTCCTAAATGATTTGAACTGCAGCTACTTTGGAACTCACTTCCCCTGTGGTCTTCTAGAACCTAGGTTTGTTCTAAACTTTCAGTCCTGTTGCAAAGCTCTTCTCCCCACTCCCTCAACCTTTTTTGGGGGTGTGGCTTGAGGGATGTGTTGTGAGCACTATGGGTTTTTTAGTGTATATGCTGGAGGATATATTTTTGTTTCAAGATGCAGTGAGCAGCCCTTCATAGTTTACTACATTATGACTGTTGTATTGTGTGTTACATTATGTCATAGCACAGGATGGGCACCTGCACCTTAGATGTATTTAGTTATCTGAAACAGTCTTGCAAAATCATAATATTACCACTCCAAACACTGTCTACTCACTCAGATCAAACTTTAAACACTCTGGTGGACCAGGTAGGTAGCTGTACAGCTAATCCCTGGTGCTTGGTGGTTCTCTCTTTCTTTCAGAAAAGGGATTCTTAAATGTATTCCTGAAAAGTTCTTACCCCCTGAAAGTTACACAGGAAGTATTTCTTATAGTTGCTTTCCACCAGGTGGCTCTCAAGACACAGAATATGAGAACTGCTAGTAGCATACCTACCAGACCAGAGGAGACTTGATAGTTCAGTTCTTTAACGTGTTTTAAATTAAGATTTAGTCAGTGTTAAAATTGGAAAGCACTCAGAAAAAGAAAACCAAGAATGCTTTACGGTAATCTTTGGGAGAAAAGTTGCAACAGGGGATTTGTGATGGTTATTAACAGAACGTTACTAGTCCAGTGGTAGTAAATACTAGACATAGCAAGGGTGCTTCAGTTTTAGGTATTTGTTTTCTCATAGCTGTAATAGAGCAGTAAATTCTGAGGGTGGGGGCTGGGGGAGGGAGATGGACAGACCTTCAGCTCTGTAGCTTATTTCCTGTGACTTTTCTCTTAAATATTCATATTCAGCTCATTTTAGAGGTCATACTTCAAGCTTCTAAAGTGCTTTGGACAGTCCATTCCATACATTAGTTGCCTTCCATGTATGGAACGTCTGCTGAGCTTTTGAAGTTTTACAAATGGCATGAATATATGCCATGCCACCTACATTCTTCAGTTTGGTGGTGTCTGCCTTCCCTTTCCTTCTCAGAACCTTACTGTGTTTCATTTATCCTCTGGTAACAAGACCAAAGGAACACCCAATGAAATTTGAAAGGCAAGAAATTTAACTTATCGAGGAATATTGCTGCCCCTATCAGAGTCCAAGATCTTAGCAGTATTTAAAAAAAAAAAAAAAAAAACCTAGTGTTCTCATTGCTCAAACAAATATCTAAACAGAATTTTTAAAAAAACCTGAGGAATATAAATAATTCATGCTTTAAGGCATAAACCAACCAACTGCCTGGGGTTGGAAAGACACTTCTCCTATGAATAGATTCCATAAGTATTAGGGAGCTTCTTGTGTCTTGCTCTGGACCAAGCTGATACACCATTTTGGAAATGTAAGATTTTCAACTTTAAATAACTTTAGTCCTTGGTGGGTTGCAAGAGACTGGTCTTGAACCAGTCAAAAATGCCATGTTGTTTACAGTGCTTTTAGCATCTCTATTTGGGCCAGTCCAGTATCTCCTGTTGTGATTCTCAGAGCAAAGGAGCTTAAACATTAACATTTCTGCTGTAGATGAAGCCTTCTTGAAAAAGGTGTTATATTTGTGCATGTGACACTCTGTGAGTAGAGTCTCTTTGGGGCAGGAACTGTCCTATGTGTTCAGTGTTCTCCACTGGGCCCTGAACCATTTGGACCTGTGGATTTGCTATTGTAATCTGAATAACCCATCTCTGTTCCATGAAGAGGATAGCCAGAGAAGTCAGTCCAATAGGCCTGCCTGCGTTTGTGGTCACTGAGTGAGTCAGTTGGTTTTCTAGACTCTTTGGATGTTAAACCACTGACCCTCTTATGTATCATAGAATATCAGGGTTGGAAGGGACCAGGGGGTCATCATCTAGTTCAACCCCCCACTCAATCCCCAATTTTTGCCCCAGATCCCTAAATGGGTTTAGCAGGCCAATGCTCAAACCACTGAGCTATCCCTCTTGATGGTTGGGAAGATCAAACATGAAAATGAGTAATTCTCTAAAGACGTACATTTACTGAGACACGTGCTCTTGCCATGATATCAGTTTTCTGGAAATGTTTGTTTTGGCCAAGTGCAAGCAGAATTTGAAATGTTTTTTATCCTAAAAAAATATTTTCTAGAACTGGGTGTGGAAAGCTTTCATTATAGTTGAGAACCTGTTTTTGCATTAAAATACAAAGAGTCTTCTATTTGGGGGAGAAAATTAATGGAAATGAAGTACCGTATGTACAATATATGAAACTAATTCCAAGGTGGAGTAACATTCTGGACAATTCTTAATTTGTCTAGACAGTTTATTTCAGTACCCTCGTACAGCCTCTGTTTTTACAGCAGAAACAGAAGGCAAAACACTTAAATATCTTAGTATAGGTAGTGATTTTTAGTGAGAAATGTAACTAGTGGCAAACCTATTGAAGCTGTCAAAAATAAAGTATCCAAGCTGCACTTAATTTTGTCAGCAAGAGTAATATATAGAAATGGGACATCATGGCTGTGCTGTAGAAATGTAGTAACTATCCCAAACCTCTAATTACTTTTATGGGAAGTTATAAGTGTGCAATCTAGCTCAAGGCAAGTTATAAAACTTTAAGGTCTTGTCAGTATTTGAGTTGAGTTTTGTGTACAAGAGTTTTAATTCCACATGGTTCTTGGGGAGAAATTCCACATTATGACTGGCAAAGTCATTCTGTTTGGATGAGAAATGTCTATAATCAGAAGCAGAATAGGGTGAATGAAAGTCGCATAAAATAGCAGAACCTTAGCAGCGAAAGGAAAGCATTTGCGGGGGGGTTTTGTTTTTACATTCTTGAATTCTCTTAAAGGCTTATACTTTGTCTAGCAATTTTGCCTCTACTGTTTTGTAAACAATTTTTTATTGATGGAGCTGATGTGAAAGATCTTTCACAGTGACGTTTGGGGAGCTATTTTTAAAAACATACTTCCTTTTTGCATGCGTTCATAATTCTTACTGAGTTGGCTAACTTAAGAAGAAAAAAAGTGTTTTCCAACAAAGACTTTCTTTCCTCATTCTATTTTCTTCCCACTGGTCATTCAGTGAAGTTATAATGTTGATTTTGTGACTTTACAATTATTTCAGTGGCAACAGACTGTCAAACAGTTATAGCTTTGTTAAAGGATCAAATGGAGGGAGAAGCAGGGCAGAGATAAGAGCTCTGAGACACAACTATCTTCAGTAGCAAAAGGGAAACATGAAAATATGGGGAATTTTTTAACTAACTGATTGAAAATTTCTGTATGATTTCAAGGTGGTGGTGGTGAACAGCTTTAACATAACTTAAATAACTTCCACTAGCATTGGCAAGCAATTCTAAAAATTCAATTCTGAGAACTTTCATAAAACAGATTACTAAGGTGCCAAAACATGCTTTAAAGTGGGAATTAAAAACAAAAAAACCCACCACAGTATAGCTACTTCTAGGCCAGACTAATTATATTTTACCTGCATTTGAAACAGTGTGCTACATATACTGGCCCTGTAGAAAAAGAACTGGTATTCATGTATTTAGAAATGCTTCATTGTTTGTTACTTGCCAAAAAAAAGTCCCTGGATTTTTCAAACAATATCTTAACTACCTTGACTTTGCAACAGAATATGAAATTGCAGTATTAGCAATTTGCAAGTAAACTGCTTGTGCAGTAGGAATTGGCATTATTATATACCAGACTTGTTAATATCCTGAGTTTCAAACTAAAGTAAATGATAGTGGTTTGCCGTTGTACTTAAATCTGGCTGCAGTATATCAATATTACAACCCCACCTCCCCCCACTTTACACTAGAAACAAGTGTTAGTTTTGGCATGCAAGGGACACTTTTAAAACAAATTTTATTCTAAATAAAACTGATGTATGACTCAGTGAACAGCTCTGTGGATTTTGGAAGGCGATGTCACCCTTCAAGAGTTTCTCTGTTACTGAATGCTAAGGACAATCTGTTAAAGGGATTTCTGAAGGTTGTGTGTGTAATCCAAATTACTTGAGGAGGTTTAGAACTGAAAATACTCAGTGTGTGTTTAAACAAACTGAAAAGCAGTCCTCTTCCACTAGCCTGTCTAGACGAGAGACTTGGGTGTTTGCATCATAGCAACTGATGGCATCATCCAGCCACCAAACACAGACAGAGTTCTTTTCTTAGGTGTCTATAAGGCCATAAAATGGTGCAGGGTAAATATTGGATCCTGCACAGAGTTTTTGGCAGACAACTGTAGGAAGAACTTTCTCAGATGCTGTTGAAAGTTACTGATAAACAGTATACACTAAATCTAAATATCTTCGTGAGCTAGGATTTTAAACTGTTTGTTTTTAGAAGTGAGGTAAAAAGGTTTTTTTTGAATTACATATTAATCCAGATCATTTTGGTTAGGTGTTGTAGTGGCCCCTGGACTATACTTCTATGACCATGGATTTGCAGACTAACAGTTGGTCACATAATACTAGGGAAGCCAGAATCAAGATTTGTTTGGCCTTGCATTATCTTAAATCCTTTATTTCTTTTGTTTTCTGGTTAAGTGAACATTCTTATCAAACAGAATGGACTTTGATTGCATTAAAAGCCATTAGTTCACTCTGACAACAGAAGAGTAATAGGACCAAAAATGATAAATCTTGCTAAAGTAAGATGAAAGTTGTCTCGGAGGTTCTATCGTATAAAATTTATTTATAAGAAAAGTAGGTTAAAGAGTTAGAATATAGGTGTGGAGGAGCCAGTTTGTGAAAAACAAGGTTTATGAAACTAGATTAGGAAATTCTTTTACAGATTAGTCATCTGTTATCAAGGTCAAATCTTACCCTCTAATTCCTTCACTGCCTTCCTCTTCCTACCAAGCTCCTCTGCTTCAGTGTTGTGCATAACACTTTTGTTTACATCTGTTATGTGCCATCCACTGATGTGTTTGAACAGCTGCTCCCTCCACCTCGTATTTGTTCCAGTCCTTCCCATCTTGCTTCAAATCCCATGGTAAACCCCATTTTCACTATGCTGTCCTTGCCAATGGGACTTTCTCACCTACCTGTATTTAAACTCTTCTCCCATATATTGTAAATGGAATTCAATCAAACTTCTTGGGCAAGAGACTTGGAAAGCACTGCGAGTTAGGCCCTTAGGTGCTTTTGAAAATCCTATTAAGCATCTATCTATACCTTTAGGCACCTAAATACTTTAAAAATCTGACTCTGAGAACTGAAAGACTGCATATTCCATTTCCAGTCCTCTGAGCCTTCTGGTCCCCACAAAACTGTAGTTCTCCGATAGATTCACATTCATGGGTACAGTTCTAGAACTTTTTCAAACTTTATGATTTTGCCCAATATGATCCCAGTTATGCTGACTATTTCAATGCTATATATTTGTAGTTCTTTGCTACTAATTATGATTTAACTCCACCAGGTGGCTGTCAAGCTATGTGATAGCCTCGGCCCTGGAGGCAATACTAACTTAAATGTTATTATGGGCTCAGGTAGTGGACTATTTAGGAGTAAATTTTCAAAGTGTTGGTTGGGACTTTAATTGCGGCTCCCATAGAACTCCATATAGGAATCTTGTATAATCTGTCCCAGTGTGTATATAGATCAGACACTTTGGTTACCTTCCCAGACCCGAGAGAGAGCTCTGTGGAGCTTGAAAGCTTGTCCCTTCCACTAACAGAATTTGGTCCAGTAAAAGATATTACCTCATCTACCTTCTATCTCTCATATCCTGGGACCAACACTAAACTTCTGACAGCTGATAATTTACTCCATCACCTTGTTGTGCATTGTCAGTCATAGTCGTCAACAATTTTTGATGACTTGGCTAGTAGTGACATTGGTTGCATGTATTTCATTTCACGCCCTTATAGCTTGTATATTCTTAAAAAGATTGGTTTCAGAGTAGCAGCTGTGTTAGTCTGTATTCGCAGAAAGAAAAGGAGGACTTGTGGCACCTCAGAGACTAACCAATTTATTTAAGCCTAAGCTTTCATGAGCTACAGCTCACTGCATCCGATGCATCCGATGAAGTGAGCTGTAGCTCACGAAAGCTTATGCTCAGATAAATTGGTTAGTCTCTGAGGTGCCACAAGTACTCCTTTTCTTTCCTTAAAAAGATTGTGAACCGAGTAGAGGTTACTGGTACAGCCTCTTGCAAGTATATGAAGTTGGAGGAACATACTTAAACACTGAAGTAAATCTGCAAGTAGGTAGGCAAAAGTGACAAGAATTCTCCTTTTTTGTCCCAGCTGGTAGTTGGAGGAGCACACATGATAGAAGCCAGGCCTGCACCTTCAGTATTTAAGCCGCCTTCTTATTCCTTCCACAGAATATCCTTAATGAGCTCCATCGTGTGCATTGTTAGATGCAATCCTGCATACCATACTTCAGGCTAGAAAAAGCAGTATTAATTAAAATAACTTCTTAAAACTTTTCCGTAACTCTTGCTTGCTACAGTATTGATCTCCATGGCTAGCATTCATCTAGGATATAGTAACAAGTTGGGAAATAAGCTTTTGGAGTCCATACAAGTATTGGTGTTTTTTTTAATATCTATTCTGAGTATTACAGTCCAGCTAAATTTAGCCTTATGTCTAAGACTTTTCTAGATGGACTGTACTCTTGGTATTGGCTTTACCATCTCATCATTCTTTTCTCTGATTTTTGTATAGGTATCATTGGAACAGAAGACCTTGCTGCAGATGTGTCTACAAGTGGGGGTGTGAGATTTTACCCCTGGACAATAGACAATAAATATTATTCTGCTGATATTCACCTGTGTGTGGTACCAAACAAATATCTTGTGACAGCAGAAATTTCTGAATCTGTCCAGGCATTTGTGGTTTACTTTGACAGCACAATAGTAAGAATGTTTTTTGTTCCTGTATATGATCTTCTCATGCACTGTAGTTGGGACTGTTACTATAATTAAGTCATCTTTATGTTCCCCAGATCCTATGTCAGGCTGGTCTTGTAATGCAAGTTAGAGGAGCCTTAAATTATGCCTATTACCAGTGGTCCTAAGGAACCATTATGGCAGCTAGGGAAGCCACAGTTCCTTGCCCCACCATCTTCCCTTACACCAGTCCCAGGACGAGAGGTAGCATAAGAACTGGTACTCCACCTGTATGCATCAGATATTCCTGCTACACTGGGGCCATTCTCCTCAGACTAGTTATGCTGATTTTAGAGCTGTTCGATGCTAGTTGTGCAAAGCCTGGGATCAGGGCGGATCTTTGTAAGGATTCACCATCACCCCTTTAATTAAAATAAGAGAGCCCCAACATGGCTGGAGTCATCCAAACAGTCTTCCAGTAAAATCAGAACAGGCCAATGGGATTCCTAATATTTCTAAGGCAAAACAAAAAACAAATAGAAAATGTCTGTTTGGGGTGGAGAATCTTTCACACCATGAACAAGAAAGGGCACAAATCTATTTCAAGCTCCCTCCTATTTGAGGGACACCTTTCACCTGGCACTGCAAGACTGTCTCCAGATAAACAGTTTGCAGCAGCAGCAAAGATAATTCATTAGCTTCAGTGATGCATGAACTTTAAGCCTCATTGAAACTGCTTAAATGTTAAATTATTACAAAGGATTTTTAATTTATGTAATCTGAGCTAGGAATTCAGTTAATTTGCATATTTTGATATTTAAGTTCCAAACAAGTGAGATGAACTCCGCCACAGAGGACACAGTATATTTGCTATTCCTGTTTTCTCTGGTTAAAAATGCATAGTTTAATATTAGTATTGTGAACCTATCCTAAAATATACCAACTGTACAACACAGATGAGCTGGCATTGCTGTTGGAACCTTAATCCTCTCATTTTGTGACTGTCTTTTAACCATGCGGCTTTAAGCATTACATTAACAGGGTTTTAAAGATTCATTTTAAAGTTGCAAAGTGCTTTGAGGTATTCATACAAGAACCTTGTTTCCTCCAGAAATCTGGTCTTGAAAGTGTTTCTACTTGGCTTCCCCTGGCAGAAGAATGGTTACCAGAGGTTATGATCTTGGTGTGTGACAGAGTATCTGAAAATGGTAAGATGCTAAAGTTTGGCTTGAAAAAGTGATCTTGCATGCTGTTTGTTTTCTTGGCAAACGTACTACAGCTATATCTTATGGTATATGGATAAGAGCTTTAGATTTGATAGGGAGGAGCTGAGTTACTCAAATGGCTGGTAATTGGATGGAGCCTTTTACTTTAATTGCAATTTAAATCCAACCAGGTTGGCAGTGACAAACGTACCATCTGATGGCTGCTTATTTGTCTCCATGACACACTTGGGCTGGCCAGTTCCTAGTGGACAGGTGTACACACTGAAAAGTCACCCCCACATTTGATATCTCTCAACACCACTGCCAATATTCACTGGGAGGTCAAGTTACTGAATGGGCTGAAATACACTTGCCTGTACAGGTGGTCCATACGAGTCAGAGTTGGGGCATATCAGTAGGATCCTGGGTACTGACTGCAGTGTGAAGACAGAAGTGTCAGCCTTTTTGGGTGATTTTCTTGTGTAAATCCATTTTATTGTATATAAGTAAGCTTGGTTCCTGTGTTGGCATGTATTGTGCAAAGCAAATTAATTTAGCTCAGGATCAAGCCCTTAGTAGAAGTAATCCCTGTTATGCCATAATTTTCATTTACATGTCAGTCTTGGCTCTAATTGCAAAAAAACAAGAATTTATACATGATTTTTGAAGAGGGAAACAGAGCGATTCAAGATATGGTGCAGTTTAACTCGAAAGCCTGTAGAATCCTTATTTGTGATGTTAGTAATGGACAGAACCCGACTATTTCTGTACTTCCTTTGTTACGAAAGGATCCAAAGCGAGGGGACAGATTTGGGGGGTATAAAAAATTCTGCACATTTGGTATTGCAGAGTTTAAAAAATTAGACATTTAGAAAGCAGTTTGTTTCATAACCTTAGGTGTGAACCGACAAAAAGCTCAAGAGTGGTGCATCAAACACAGTTTTGAACTGGTGGAACTGAGCCCAGAGGAGCTGCCTGATGAAGACGGTAGGGTTACAACCTGTTTTTAGAACGAATAAAATTACAACGCTGATTTGGAGCAGTTGAAAGGGGCTTTTAATTTGATTCTGTACTACCGGGGTGTCTGTGGAATACTGCAAGTTAGAGTGGTGCTTTTCCTGTCAGGGCTAGGAGGGTTGGTTGTTTCCTCCAGGGTTATTTCCTCCAAAATACACTGCTGTTGATGTAGCACCTACATCAAAACTGTTTTGTGCTCGCTCTTCTGGCTCTGTAGCAGCTGTTAACTAATTCTAGTGCTGTGATTATATACTTGATGGTCATGTATAAAATAACATTTATACTCAATTTCCAGATCCATTTGAAACAAAAAAACTGGTAGAGAGAGTCAAGGGGGGAGAGAAAAAGTATTTTTAGAGCTTTGAGGACTTTTAAAAGCACCAAACATAAAATACAAGCGTTGTTTAATGATCTCTTGTCTTCAGGCTACAAAATTTACCTTTTGAATAAACTTTTTTAATTTTTTGTTTGGGGGGTGGGGGGGGGTGTGCACGCACACACACACAGAGTCTTGCAGGAAACAAACCAGTTTCAGAATCACTTGTATGTTCAAAATTAAAACCCATGAAGCAAAACCGGTTGTGTGTTGTTGACATCTGTGACGAAAAATGTAATATGTTCCGCTCTTGTGGTTGAGTTCTGGCACCCCCTGATGCAGATCTCCCATGTGTGTTGAGAAAAGGAAAGCGTTTACTACTTCAGTAGAGCTAGCACCATCAGCTATATTCCCAAGCATCAGTTATTCACTAATATTTATATCAGTTCAAATACACTGAAGGCAGTGGGAATGCACAGCTGTCAAGGAGAGGTTAATTTCACCTGAAGAATCTCTATGCAGAAAATTACAAGGTTCCATATTTCACAGCGCCTTCATTACTGGTGCTGTACAAGAAGGAAAGAACCCAACTTGTCTTTTAGATCAGTTTGAGTTTGCAGGCCTCGCAGTTAGGGAAAAGAGCTTGTTTTGAGTTATAAACTGAACTCAACTGATACGGAAGTTACTGGGAGACAATTATGAAACCCCATGGTATCATTTTTAATCACTTTTCAGAGTAGAATTGTACTTTAAAGTTACCAATGCTTTCTCTCAGTGGAAATTTCTTTTAAATGTACTTTCTTTTTAAAGTATGACTCACTTGTTTAGATGCAAATAAAATAAGTAATCTTAATAATCAGCCAGTATGTTAGTTTTTGAGTGGTGATACATAAACTCTAGCTCTCGTACCTGTCTGACATTAACATATTGAATCATTGTGACTCAGACATTGAAAGAAGTACATTCTAATGAGTAACTTGTTTCCCCTGTAAACCTGTTACATGAAATGCTTACCCAGGAACATAATAAAATGGATGCAGCACATAAATGGTGCCAAGAGCGGTTTAAAAATTACCAAAGGAGCTGCTACAGCTGACTCGGAGCTCTCATTACGAGTACAATATCAGTCAGCTACTTTTTGTAATGAGAGCCTGAACTATTAATTCAGCCTCATGACAGTCACTCCTGTGCTTTGTCTCCTGAGAGACCCTGCTCTTTGGCTTTTTGTTCGTATTTTAAACTTAAGGGTCACTGTCACCTTGAAATCTATTTTTAAAAGGCGTTAAAGGTAATCTAATTTACAAGACCTGCCCCTGAGTCATCCCAGAAATGTTCATGATTTTTTTTTGCAGTCATATTTTCCTATCCTGAAATGTTTCTCTCTCCCCTTTTGCTTTGTGAGAGACCTCCACAAACAGAGGAAACTGACTAATCCAAGGAAATGGTGAAACTGACTATACACAAAGTGCTGTCAGATGCACACAGTAGGCAAACTGAAATAATAAAAATGGCTCTCAGGTTAGAGTAATTTAAGGAGCAACTGAAGTTACAGTTTTCAGAGAAGTAATTTTAGGCTTTCCCTGTAATCCTATTCCAATTAATCAATCAAAATATAATCAGGCTTTTTATAGCGTTTGTCCTAGAGCTTTTAAATAGTAGAGCATGGACATTTTATAACTGGAAATGGTCAGCTGGCCAAACATCTCTGCCCTCTTTAACTAGTGAACTGCAAAGGGAAAAAAATGGGGTTTGCCTCCTTTGTTGTGTATAAAGATCAGATTGTTGGAGGGATGAGGGGTTGATTGCTTTTTACATTAAATATTCAGGACTTGTCATAATTCTAGCAATTTTTTCATCAAGAGCAGAACAGATAGCAATACAACAAGTGACACCTGCCACCTGCTTCACTATAAGGGGACGTGATTTCAGTTCATAGTGTTGCACTTCGTAGCACACGTACCTGTAACTCAAATGTCTCAGCAATATGCAAGGGCAATTTTTGTTAAATATTCAGCATATCCAACCCTTCATTTTAAGGCGGAGAGAGCTCAATCAATGTTGCTTAGACCCATGGAAGACAAGGCGATGAAGTAAAAAATTTAAACACCTGGCAAAAATATAGGGTATCAAAGAGGCACAAAGGGACAAATGTTTTTCCCTAAGCAGGTTACTTTTTACATCCCTTCACTTTCAGTACCAGTCTGCTCGGCAGCGTAAGACAAGCACTCACACCTGATAGGTATTCAGTGGTGAAGTAAGAAAGAAAATTTTCCAGTGATTAGAAGAGGTCTGCTCAGGCCTACTTCTAAAGCCTAACCTAATCCTTAGAGGGTTGACTGTTTTCAGACCCGACCCTTCCCGCCAAACCTGTCAGCACCACTGCCACCTTTTCCTTAGAGCTCAGCCTAGTGAGGGCTTCCCACAGCCCCTCTTACCATGCAGGGGGTCTCCCGCAGTTTCCTACCCAGGGGTTCTGCGCAGCAGCAGCTGCTGCATGCTTTACTTCTGCCAGTTTGCTGGACAAGTCACAGCACCTCTCACTCAGTGCAGCGGTGGGCCTGAAGCTGCCACCACAACACCCCGATGGGCAGGGGGAAGTGATCAGAGCCTCCCTGACCGGACCTGGAGAGAGTTGGATTGTTTTCTGACCTGACACAATCCTGACACTGGTAGTCAGGTCCCTTTGGGTTGGGTTGCACGCTCTAGTAATTGGAGTCTGGGACAGAGGGCTGGTCTCTGTTTCATTTCTACTGTTGATGCACCACGTGACCATTTTCCAAGTTTAATTTTCTACTGTCGTGCATGTTAGGGTTCAGAATAACTTTGATAGAAATTACATGAGTTTTGTCTTCTTCGTTTAGATGACTTTCCTGAGTCCACAGGGGTGAAACGAATCGTACAAGCCTTGAACGCCAATGTCTGGTCTAATGTAGTAATGAAGAGTGGTATGTAACCAAGGCTTTTCTCTGGTGTAAAGCTGGAATTCTGGATAAGTTAATGCCAATAGTTTTCAGTTCTTACAGCTAGAGTTTAAGTTCAGCAGGTTTTTAAAGTGGAAGTACTAGATCCACACTTGCAAAAGGGTATATAAAAACAGAGCTCCTTCTGAGTGCTTTTGGGGGCTGGCTGTTCAGCAATCTTTTCCAGGTGTCTGGCCTTAAAAGACTCAAAATTTACCATCTCACAGCATTCCCGCTATACTCAGAACTGTTATGTTGTAATGGTTGTATTCAAGCATTCCTTGGCGGTCTTTGGTAAGATAGATAGATCAGGGTCAAATGAAATTAAAGCTCATTCAACCAAAGCTCTGGCAGTGAGGTGGCCTGCCTCCCGTCTGTTCTGACTCTAAAACTTGTAATGAAGCCACCTCTAGTTCAGTGCACTTGCCTATCAAGTTTATATTGCCTCACACTGAGTCACAGATCAGTTGTTCTCACACTTTAAAATAGTGGCTAAAATAGGATTGAAGGAAGAGATTGGATTTTCTGAGGAATTCATTCCATGTGTCCCACTTCGTGGAACTGAACGTTACCCTCCCTCCCCAAATACACCCCAAAGTAGAAGCATAAAATAGCACTACCCTATGGTATTTTTAAAATCAGATATTTATACCCTATATTTCTACTGACTCAGCTACTGGTAAGCCAGTGTCCAGACATATTCCATCCTGTACCGTGTATTCCAGAAGGCTGTAGTGGAGACTAAGTTAGCCTACTACTGCTAGTCACTCTTCATAAGATGAGTTGGGTGTGAAAATATACAAAGCTCTCCATTTGTGAGCAATAGAAGCTTCAGAGTCTTTGGTTACATGGAAGTACTTGAGATCAGGAGCAAACATGGAAAAATCATCTCCCCAGGCACTAGGCCATCAGGTAGAGACTGTCAGATTGTGGAAATATCTACTTAGGCTTGGGCTCATTAAAAGGGAGGAGCAGTGCTTGCCTAGCATACTTTATTTTTGTAGTATAGATACAACCATCTTTTCAAACAAAGGACCCTTCAGTTGCCCTTGCAAGTGCATAGACTATCTGAGAAAATGTAGGAAGATGGATTTTCAAGTCACCTCCTCTGTGGCACATATTTCTCTACTATCTTGGCTCCTTCTCCCCGTCCTCCCTCCCCCACCTCACACAGTGACTGAGTATTGAAAGGTCTTTGCTAGTTCCTATAACCGATTACCTAATGGTAGTGTTTTTTCCAGTAGAACATGACTAAGTACTAAACTGGAAATCGATTGTTTTAAATTAACCTGGTGACTGTCGCATTAAGTCAGAATGAGATTTCAAAAAAGGTTCCAACTTTTATATAGCTGTGAGTGCGGTAAAACCAATAGCCATCCCGAGATGGTGTAAATTATTTCATTAGAGTGGAAGACACTTATTTGGCAGCTTGTTTCCTGGTTTTACATCCTGCATTTGACAGATGTTATATTACCGAAGAGCAGGACTCAGTCATATGCTGAATTCTACATTGGGGGGAAGTTCCCACACATCACTAGTGTATTTTGTAAAGGTCAAACTTGTTTAGAATCCAGATTTAAAGTTTCCACTATGCAATAACTACATAGCATTGCTGTACATTACTACAAACATGTCAGGAAATGAACTACATTTGGACTCTCTCGCAGCTTGAGCATACTTTCAAAGGGGCACGACTGAGCTCAGTGTGCCTAAGTAAAACATTGTACAACCTGTAACAATCCTTTGTTTTCAACTTCCTCCTGATCCTTAAAACTGGCTGCAGCAGAAATAAAATCTTAGCTTCTCTGTTGGCTGACCCCTCACCACCAGTCAGTGGCTGCTTGGCCTTGCTGCTTATCCTTCTTTGTGTGAGGATTTTTACAGGAAATGATAGGATGATTTCATAATACTAAGGATTTCTTCTAATGTACCATACCTTCTAAACTAGGATTGGCCATCAAGGCTACATCACAAATACCTATTTTAGTTGCTTTACTTTATTCAGTAGTTGCCTTACTTTAAAATCAGAAGATTCAGCTGTTTTTTACATTTGTAAGAAACTTGTTTTAAAGAATGAATATATTAAATTAATTGTTGGAACATATACATGCTTTCGTTTCTCCAGCAATTCAAATTGTAACTGGAAGAGCCTACTGGAGCCTTCTTTTCTCCCTCTCCCCTAAGAACATGTTTGATGCCTCTTCCACACTCATCTCCTAAATAAGGCAGTACAGCTCTCTATAACAGAGCGAGATGATAGAGCAAAATGGGTACTTCAGTATAGGGTTGAATGGTTACAATTCAGCCACATTATTATACTGAAATAACTGTTTTGTGAATAAAGCCTTGTAACTGTGAACTGAGTGTCACCGGTGCAGCGCTGTCAGCTTGGTGTACTTCAGTGAAGGGAAATGCAAAACGAAAGGAAAATAAATAGGCTTATCTGAGAGGCTGTGCAGAGTTCCATCCTCTGGCCGGGGTAAAGCAGGTCCTTACCTGTGTTTGGTCTTGGGAGTCAGATGGCTCTGTCACCTCCGGGGGTTAGGAGGGGCAAACAAAGTTCTTCGATATAAATAAAACACTTCCTATTCTTTGATGTTCAGGATCAGGCTGAGGAAGTGACTGGCTCTGCTGTCTCCTTACAATGGGGGAAGAGGAACAGGATACTTGCTGCTTTCATTTGAAAGACTCCTCCAGCTGACCTTCTTTCCTGCTTAAGTACTTGTTCCAATGAGCCCAGGTGGAGACTGAGCAGGTTCACTGGGGTGGGGCCAGCTAACTAGTTCTCTCCTTTTTGCAGGGAGCTAACCTCTTCTCTGCCTGCTGTAGTGAGGTATGTAAGCCCTATTGTTTGAACAAATGCTGACTTAACTTCCAGTGGGACAAAGCAGGCATTTTTACTCTTTTACACAAGATAAGGATTGTCAATCTATCACTCTGATCCAGGACTAATTATTACCTATTCTGAACCTCAGACCAGACAATTTTGGGGACAAATTCCACATCTTGAAGTGGAGGAGAAAGCTGTTTAAAAGCTGCTCAGCAGTGTAGTGTGTTCATTTTGCAGTTGTAGAGCAGGATTAGTGGGCAGAGTGCAGGTGAGGTAGTCAAAGGTGCAAAGTTAACACAATCTTCAGCTGGATATGGCTACAACAGATGTGTGTGGGGGTGGGGAGAATGTTTCAGTAGAAACCAATATAGTAAACATACCTTGGCTGCCAAATAAGCAAGTGTGGTGCTCAAAATGATGCTGTGAACACAGCCAGCCTGCTGTTCACAGCTGTTGCAAACTTTGCTTTTTAACTTTGGCATTTGTGAAGCTGTAAAGAATCTGCTGTTGATAACCTAATAGAACCATAAATTATGCCAGTTATTTCTGAGGGAGGGAGTTAGCTAGCTAATTTTTGGCTCCTGGTTCATAGAAAGAATACTGTCTAATGCTTTGCCCTGTTCCAGAGCTGTGCCCAGACGATAAAATAATTTTGACATCCAATAAAATGAGTTTGTAGGGAGACTTCTCAAAGGTGTAACTGCAACTCCAAGGTCTGTGTCTGCCTACTCACAGCTTTAGAGAAACACAGCTTCCTGCTCACAAATCATTGCTATATGGGGCAGTACTTTCAAACCAATATGTCAAGTTCCAAACAAGCTTGCAGGAGAGGGTGCAAATCCTTGTGTCATTTCTCTATATAACATGAGCTCTAATTGTAGAAATGAGAAGCCAACAAGAACTACACTATTACATCACAAAATCCATGCCTCTGCACAGGCAGGGATGTTCTCTCTTGTACCGGCTGGACAATAATGGCCAACCTACTTTCAGATGATTCAAATTGGTTAATAATCTTTCGTTTTTACCACTTCTCCAAAAGACAGCTTTTGCACAGCCTACAGAAACTTTTAAAAACTACTCTGTTGGGCTGTGGGTTCCAATATATTATCACTTCATCTGATGCTAATTTAGTTGGCATACCTCAGATGCTTTCATGCATCTTGCAGCCCAAGGTTTTTAAGGAGATTCAGTCAGCTAGACTGATTCACTTCTTCCCTGGGGCCTCTGGCAAGTAACCTGTTTCATCAATAAAACTGCATACAGCAGAGCCAGTTTAAACAAATACTTGGTAAAAGACTAAAGTGGATTTTTAAAAAAAATCAATCACTAAACTCAAGCACACAATGACAAATTTTATTAAAGGGGAAAGGAGGTATTTGGAATTATTTGAGGGATTTTTACATGTTTTCCAGATAGCTGATGATTTTGGTTTTAAAAAAAAAAAAATCTTGTATAAACTACAAATTGAATTGGAATGTGTATAAAAATTATATCATCCAAGCTGGAGCCTAGAGTTAAGTCATTAGTGCAATGTTAATGTAGGGCAGATTTCTTTTAAAAGTTTAAAAAAAAAAAAAATTCTGACATCTTGCATTTTGAATTATAAGCAGAATGTTATGTTCTTCTAACTTTTCAGTTGACTAAGCCCTCTGTTACTAATAAAATACTTTAAGTGCTCTGAGTCCATTATATTCAGCATGCAAATAATTTATAAATACTTATGTCAGTACCAGCCCTGCAAAAATATTTGTCCTAACATTTAATGTTGCTTGTTAAATTTGTCTCTGCTTAGTAATACTTAGCAGTTTTAAAACCCATCATGCTAGAGGTCAGAGATGGGAGGGTAATGAACTAGTTTCAGCTTCATGGTGCTGGCTTGGTAGGATTTTTTAAAATATTGTTAAAGTACACCGTGTGTTCATAAAAATTGAGTGTCCAGAACATCATACAGTCTGAGTAAACATTGTACTGTGGCCAGTGGACCCGTACGTTAATCCTGCATAAATTTAAAACTATTGTTCATGACATTAAGGTATGTCAGATTTAGAGGATAGAGCTGTATATAAACAAAGGCTTTTGTTGCATTTCCTTTGCGGAATAACAGACATTCACCTCCATTGATGCTGCGTGTGGTATGTGAAACAAACTCCACCACCCTTGTTAATCACTAGTGTACTCTCCTGCTGTGTTCTGAAAATCATACTGAACTGTGTTTCTGTCAGGGGGGTCTGGTGGAATCCAAGCATTAACTGGTACTTAGAGACCAGGACATACAATATCCAGGCCCACACTCACTTTTTAACACCTCCCACGACCCTTGTCCCCACTCTCATCACTGATTTTAACACTTAGAAATAATGCTGCCATGCCAGTGTTCTTGGACTCAGCCCTGCAACTAGTGGGACTGCTCGCACGCACGAAGGTAAGCATGTGCGCAAGGGTTTGCAGGCTCAGGAGGACAGTTGTGCTAGGCCCCAACCTTATTTTAAATCAGCATCTTTTAGGGACTTCATTTTTTGTAAACTATACGGGCATAGGTTTGTGTCATGATTTATATACTGCTTTAGCTATTTCCTGTAACAGACTTCATCCTATCTGCTGAATTGCTCTTTGGGAATAGTGTTGCATTTTCTATTAAACTAATAGCTGTTTTTCTTCAGACAGGAATCAGGGCTTTGGCCTTCTCAGTACGCTAGCAGGTGCAAACTGCAGCATTGGGTCAGAAGAGAACCAAGATACAAAAGTAAACGTTCTTATTTCTCACTTTTTTTAAAATCAGTGTTTTTCCTCTCTGCCCTGCCCTCCTCCCTGTCACACAATGTGATTACACCCTTTGTCTTCCACCTTCATTTTCTTTTTCCTCAAAGGACACTTCATGTCCTCTCTAAATACAATGTTAAAGGAAATACCCTCTGTAAATGTTATGAAGCCTGAAGACTTGCAGCCTGCATTTTTCTCAAGAAGAAAAGGAGGACTTGTGGCACCTTAGAGACTAACCAATTTATTTGAGCATAAGCTTTCGTGAGCTATAGTTCACTTCATCGGATGCATACTCAAGATTACCTGTAAGATGAATGCCCTTAGTAATGGAACAGCTGTCAGCTTGTGGCTGCGAGCTGTTGCACAGCACAGTTCCTTTGCGCTCAGTAACTTTCCCTGGTGAAACTTGGTTGAATTTTCAATGTGGGTGTTAGTCATAGGCTCTCTGACATTTGTGTAAATGCTTTCCCTCAGACAGCAGGCTGGAGCCAAGAAAAAGTTATACAAAATTCTAGTCAAGATGCTGGGGTTTTTTCATTTATGTCTGGGAGTAGTGTTTGTGCCAGATTAGAGCTACGGTTTGAGAGGTTATTTTTCAAAAGCCCTAAATTGTCTGCAGGAATATCATAGCTCAGAAAAATATGTATCATGGTAGCATTGTGTACATCCACAGTCCTATACAGCACTTTGGATGAGTAAAGATACACAAGATAGGTGCTCTATCCTGAAAAACTTGCATTTCAAGATCCATATGAAACAATCCCTGGAAAAGGCTAAGCTTTCAAGGGAAAACACAAAGCAACTGAATTCTTGGTGTTGCTACACCGCAACTACGTTTGATGTGTAGCTTTAAGTCTTTCACTCAGCTGAGATATTGTTTAAAAAAAATGATTAAGACTATCAAGAATGCTTCTCCTAAACACTCGTTAGACTTTCATAAATATCTGACTCTCTGAACTCCTATTGGCTTCCTGAATGTTTGAACTGGAATAGAGAGAGCTGTTTCTTCTTGGTTATAGTAATAACTGGTAATTTCCCTGACAGCCCCATCCACCAGCAGTGGACAGAGCAGAATCTCATTTAGACAACAGAGGAGATGCAGCTAGCACAAACAACTTGCAGATTGACAGCATTGTAGGTAAGTTCTTCCTTTGCTTAGTAAACAAAATTCTGATGAGTTTTACAGGGTGAGGTAGAAACTAAACCATGATGTGTACAAAAAAGGAACATTCCCAAAAAACTGTGTGGGAAGAGAGCCATTACTCATTATAACTGGATGATTTTGTGGCTTAGTTCTCTGGCCATAGGGTAACCAATATCAGAATAGTTTCCAGTTAGAAACTGCATAATAGTACTTCTCTAAAGATACCACGTTGACTGGATGCTTGCTCTTGGGACTTTTAAGCAGAAGACCAAGAACAGGAACGGAGTAAAAAAAAAAAAAAACACTCTTCAGAGAAGTAGAATTACAGATAATCAATTTCCCCTTTTTTTCCCAGCTTGTTTGTGGCAGAATCTTGCTTTAAAGAGACAGTACACAAATCTATGCCTCATTTTTTACATGTCCTTAGCCTTCATTGCTGTCAGTAGTTGACATTTCCTATCATTCAGTCAAAGATTTTAGCATATGTTTGTATTCCCTATTAAAAAGTTGACATGATGAACAACATGCACATGCAGGCATATATGCACCCCTATGCTAGATAGTTACAGAAGGCTACTGGTTCCTGGCCATCCCCATCCTCTCCCCAAAGATAATAGCATAATTGGGGTTGGGGTTGCCAGAGCCCCTAGAAACTAAGTAACCCTCTCATCAAAATCATGCCTCTTTTTGAGAAACCAAGGCCCAACCCTGCCGGGAACAGATTCCCTCAGAATTTAAGACAGAGGTTCCACTTGCCATATTGCTAACTCAGAGCATTCAAGTCTTTCTTCACAACCATGAGGGCTAGAAGCATTTTTTTTTAAATGAAAGCTGAGATCCTCCTGCATGACTACAGGAGCTGGGGCTTTAAGTAAATCTCAAACCATCACAAGACTATCACTATCAAGTTGTGAGACCTAGCAAAACTACACTTATCTCAGAGTAGCTACCAGCCTCATCCCCAACCTACTCTTCAGATCACTGGAAGAGAACATATAGTTCCATGGATGCTTCTGCTTCTGATGGAAAGAGATTATAGGCTTAGTTCTTTTACAGTATGGAAACAAAACTAAAAATATATGTTTTGGGGTTAAGACCAGATTTAAATTGTTCCCTGTTCACAACATTGAGTGTATAAATGTAAAAGTCCCTAGCTTCCAACGTACAGTATTTAACTTATTGGGCTGGGATGTATTAGAGGGGACTAATATGAGAACTTTTAAACTACCTGGTATTGAGTGCTTAACAGGCATTGTCCAAATCCTAGTCTTCTGGGGATTGATGGTGATGTTTAAGCAAAAACTAAGTCAGCACTTCGATTTGTAATGATCCCCAGCCATTTCTAAGGCAGATAGTGTTAAGACCAGCAAGAAAACTTGTTACATTTTGACATTTATAGCCATTTTAAACCATGTTCTTGAACTTTGTCAGATTTTAAAACACCTTGTAATGTGTGTCACGTCAGAACCGAGTAACATAGTAATTAATGCCATGAACCAATGGAAAATTCCAACCTTTTATCCATCACATTGCAAAGGGAGCCAGGAGTCTTTCATTAGTACTCCATATAATGTTTAATATCCAGCAATTTATCATCAAACTAATGTGCTATCCAGCAGGAACAGTCCCGCTTAGATCAATGTTAATATGCTTATTTCAGATCCCATGTTAGATATGGATATTCAAGAGCTAGCCAGTCTTACCACAGGAGGAGGAGACCTGGAGAATTTCGAAAGACTGTTTTCAAAGCTGAAGGAAATGAAAGGTACTGTAAATGAAGAGCACACCATCAGTGACTGGACAGTTAATAGTCAAAAAGCCAGTTAGCAGACCTGGGAACTTCATTGCGTCCATGTGAACATCTTGAAAGTTATTCTTGTAATGGTTGAAATCTTGTTGAACACTTTGATCTGTTGTACTTCCCTTTTCATCTTAACTAGTATTGATCTTGAAAGCAGTAGTCCTTTGTCAATTAAACTCATCATTGTAGGTAAATAGTGCTTTATTTTTAAGAACATCTAAGTAGGTCCCACTGGAGTAGCTCAAACATTCTGCACTAGTCTTCTTTCGTGATCTTCTACTCCACAATCTTCTATGAACAATTCCATGACAAGAATTGTGATTAAAAAAATAGAACTTCATGCTAATCTTAAGGTTTAAGGAGGTTTAGAAATGGTTGTGAGGTGGAATCCAAAATACTTAAAACCACTGAATTTCTAGCGTAGTTGAATTTTGGAAGTCCTCGCTAAAGTCTCCACTCTCTCTCTTTTCCCATGATATTCCAGTAGTTCAGAAATAACTTTCCAATCCCTCTTGGAGCACTGCAGTAGGCCATCTCTGTTTCTCTCAATGCTCAGTAACTCTGCTAACCCTTGAGGGAGACAAACTAACATTACTCTTCTTTTCCCTACAGACAAGGCAGCAACATTGCCCCATGAACAGAGAAAACTGCATGCAGAGAAGGTGAGGTCTGAAACAAGAACTTAAATTCTCCAGAATTCTCCAGCTTTGCGTGTTCATGTTTCTAAATAGCAGCTACTCTTGACGACATTTAGCAAGGCATGACTTTATTTCATAAATAGAAAAATAGATCTGCTCCTGGAGTTTTATACATATAGAGCATCTTCCAAACAGAATACAAATGATCTAATCTGGCCAACAGGCTTACGAATGGGCCTGCTGCTGATCTCCCAGGAAAACGGCAACAATCTGGAATTTTAAAGTTGAGGGCGGGTTACAGTTATCGGAAATTCAGAAATCATGCAGTAGAACTGAAGGCTTGAACCAATTCCATTGAAGTCAGTGGAAAACTCTCTGACTTTAGTGGGAATTAGATCAGACTTTAACAAATTTCACAAACAGATTTTATCTTGCAGATATTCCAAAGCCCTCTAAATTGTCACACCCATTTTGTTGGGATTTTAGCCAGAGAAAGAAAATAACATTTCAGCGAGGAGTACTGTATATAGCTGTCACTACTGTGTTTAACTCCTGGTCACTTTACATTTATTAGCATGTAGCACAAACTTCAAGTGTCTTGAGCTTGTTTTGCTACCTTTGACCCACAGGTGGCCAAAGCATTCTGGATGGCAATTGGAGGAGACAGAGATGAGATTGAAGGCCTCTCCTCAGATGAAGAAAACTAAGTTCTCTGTAGCTGTTTGTAGTAGACCTGATGCAATATCCTAAAAGTTAATGCTGGACGTTTCCGACAAACAACTCATTTTTTGCTGAAGCTGCTATTGGACTTCGTTTGCTTAGAAATTAAGTGATCCTCCTTGCTTATCATTGAGTAACGCATTCCATAACACCTGAAACTGCATTAGATTGTGTTTGTTCTCCTGCCTGTATTCTCTCTGTGTGTGGCTTTTTCTGTGTATTTTTAAGGTAGTGTGTACCATCTTTACCATAAGTAGCAAACCAGTTTATATTTTCCAAATAACCATTTTTGTTGTTTCCTTAGAGTTTTTTAAAAAACAAATTCACCATCTGTTTTTTTTCTATGAGGTTGTCAAATCAGTACTTGAATCTAAACTCAAGATTTGAGGCCTGGATTGGTCTCAAGTTTTTATGTAGCTTTAGAACTAATTTACTGGTTTAAAGGAACCAGACTTGTTTGAGCCAGGAAAAGAAAACTGCTGAATTGCACTCTATTGAGAGATGGTAGAGTAAGGCCACAGGATTAGTCCTGTTCACTGATTGCCATCAATGTTAAAAATGACCTAGGGAAGGGCACAGGCCTAGTACTGGTGAATTTTATCCTAAATGCTGAGTAAAAGCCATCACCTCAACAACACTAAATTGTCACATGACATGCCTTACAGCCTTAGGCACCTGTATTTAATCGGGAGACTAGAAAGTATTAGAGCACCAGCAAGTGGGAGGAGTATTGCTTTGTAGTGGTACTCAGTGCTAGAAAAAGTATAGTAGATTAACAATGAGCGTACTTGGCAAAGTATTCCTCTTCCCCTCTGCCTCATTGTAGATGCTCAGTCTGAGTGTCTCTTTTCCTCCCTGGACACTAGGAAGCAAAGATTGACTGGAGATACATTTAGAGTGTAAGCATATCAGGCACCATTGAGATAATCACCATAAAGACAAGAAATCTGAAAGGAAGAAGGTTGGGGATGGGGGGTAAGAAGGTAAAGGAAAAGCCAGTTACCAGTTTAGTCTACTTTTCTCATCAAACATAACTAACTCTCATCAGAGAGCAGATAGGGATACAGTGAAAGGAGGTGGGACCTACCTTAAACAGTGGCCCATAAAACATGTCTTTCCATGCTAGAAGAGAAAAGCCACTTTAGATGATGCAACCAGCCGTCTTGCAACTATTCAGCACAAGGGCCCAGGCTTCTCTAATGCCTCTCAGGCTTGTCATGTGCCACGCCCGGTATTCCCTAACCCACATGAAAATAGTCCATGTCAAGACAATCGTTTTTACTTTGAAAAGAGAAAGAGCTTTTACTTTTCTGATACTTGAGCCGCAGTGTACATTAAATTTTAGGGATTATGGAGCCTATACTTTCAGTGAAACTCCATAAATGCATCCATAAAAGCTGAATTTCTGGAAGCCCTATGACAATAGGGTCTTTCGCATCCACAGAACTTGGTCTATTCTTTTGATCCTGGGTTAGGATCAAATGAAGATGAAACAGGAGGGTGGCAGGAACACTCAAAGCCACAAGTCAAAACTGAAAATTGTGAAGCCATTATGAATAGCAACTAATGCTGCTTTGATCATAGTTGAGGCTCAGCTGTAAGGGCTTGCCACCTGTGATTCCATCACAGCAAAGTGGACCTTTTTGAATGGCGGTTGCTTTGTATGGAGAGACCTTACACTGCTTCCTGTCTCTGTGTCCAGTCATTTGTGTGTTTCTCCTGGGACTGACTTTGCAGGAGCCATGGGAAAGTCTCAGACCTCCTCAGGCAAGAGTCTAAAGTGAAAGGCTGCAGGGATGGATCTGATTCCTTATATGCAGAAGACTGTGCTGGGAGGCACTGCTCTCTCCTCAGAACCATCCTCCCAGTCAACAGTGTTGGAAATCAAACTGAAGGGGTTTGAGACAACTCTCCGCAACAGCTCTTTTGTTCTGTTGTTTTCCATCTCATCCTGTTCTATCCTCTTCTGCAAGCAGAAAGAGCTTTGAGGAAGAGATCATGGAGTTATATTCTGTTGAGTTATAGTGTTTCATGCCTCCTTGCTTCGTGGAAGGCAGAGACTTTACCCTTTGCTAAATATTTGGTCAGGTGGTGGGGAGGCATGTGGCAAAAGAGTAGAGAAGACTCATTTAAATACCCTAAAGAGCAGCATGCATTTGAATGCTCTGTAAAGCAGATTCACAGGATACATCTGGCCGTAGTTTAAAATTTAAGATCTTGACTGACTTTTTTTTTTTAAAGTGCTGGCAGGTGAAGCAAGAGACACCAGTAAGAGGTAAGAACCCAAGGCATGCAGGGAATGAGTACACCAATCCAACCTAACCACCCCGTCTTCCTGCTAACTGGGAGGGATATTTGGGGTAGGGACGGAGGGGGGTGAGAAGTCTTTAAAAGACCAGCACAAGTTGATACGATTGGCAGGAAAGTGCCAGGACTCCCAAACAGCAGTAACTAGCCAGGATTGTCAGCACAGTATGCGCTTCCACTGCCACTAGTCCCTGTAACGGCCATTCGTTTCCACGGGTTTTAACACTTGCCCCAACGTGTCAGCACGTCAGGGAGTGCTTTGGAACAGCTTAGTGCTGTAAACTTGTATCCCAGCAGTTGAAGCACTTTAAATAAAAATCTATTCATGAGTCAAACTAGCTGTTGTGGCTAGAAAATAGGATGGAATTAAATTCAGCGATTCTTAGATTATTGAATTGTATTTTTTGAGAACTTGTGTGGTGGTTTTTTTTCTTCTGTTTTTTGGCTGCAAAATTTCTTACAGTAGAGGTTTTAGAAATAAATAAAGCAAGTGTTAATGGAAAAGCAAAATGAAAAAAGCTGCTGTATCCTTTTGTTTAGGGTTTTCTTTAGTGTGTAAACTAGCATTGTAAACATGGAAATGGGCTGATTAAAATGCTATTTAAATACATCTGTAACAGTTTGGAAATCACTTTTAATCTCATGTTAGTAGTTAAATAAGGACATGGCTTGCAAGAGGTGAACTTTCCTTAGCTCTTGGAAAACTGGCATTCTAGTGGCTCCACTGAGCTTTTGATCAGGCCCTTTAGTAGTCTACTTAACTGCTTAGGGTAAAGCTATTGGCTACCAAAGATTCCCTTTGCAATTGAAATTGGACAAGCGTACCTCCCTCCTGCTTAAGCCCTAACCCAGGAAGGCACTTAAACACTTGACTTTAGAGGGACGACTCATATGGTTAAAGTTAGGCACGTGCTTAACTGGGACCTTAAGCAGTTGTGCAGTACTGCTGTAGACGGTCAAATAGCTGCTGGTTTTTGCCCAGAAAAATAGTGTCTTGAAGCATCCCAAAGAAAAACCCTGAAGCTGCAATTAAAATGGAAAGTGTCAGTTACTTTGGCTCCCGTGCTGCCACCGTTGCAAGGCCGGTTGTGAAGGGCCGGGTTTGGGGATCAACAGAAACCCTAACGCTGGAAAGGGTTAAGGTGAACATTCCAACCCCCCTCAAACCTTTGCAATCAAGAAAATTCAGGTGAGGATTTTAGCTAAGTAAACTTGGGCTTCCACAAGACACCAATAATTAGCTTTTAATATGGTGTAGCTGCTACTACCCCATACAATATGAGAAGACATACTGTAAAGGGATAAACTTTCAGAGATCCCTCAATCAATTTCTGTGTTGTTACTTCTAGTTTAACCTACTGGTCCATGGAGGATTGGCTGGTCATATGATTCTGGCTGACTTCAGTAGAGAAATAACTGAGCAGATGGGAGTGAGGGAGGTAACGAACAAAAGTAGTGTGTGTGTAATGTCACTTCTCACTGAAAGGACAAACTGCACTCTAGAAAGCAAATGGTACAGAAACATAATCTCAGTATTGTTTTACCATGGATGCAGCTGTTGAACATGTTCCCAAATTCCAGAGGAGCTAGTCCATCCAAATGTAATCTCCCTATTAAAACACAAACCACATTACAGGAAAATGTTGTGGAACTCCTGGATTACCCATTACGTTTTGTGAAATGAAAGCAGTGGAACTAACTTTAATCTCATCCATTCGCTTTAGTTTTATGCGATTCAAAAATGCAAGCTTTAGTACTTCCAAAAACTTGGTGACTTTTTTCTAACTGAGCGAAGTCTCATCACTTATACTGGGTATAAATGGAGATACTTACATCTCTTGACTAGCAGTCACTCGCCTGGCTTCCATCTGAAATTGCCCCTTGCGCTTTTAATCCACAATTGGGATTTGCAGAAGTTGGTTAAAAACGGTGAGTGTGCATTACAGACTGGTTCAGTTGTCAAATACCAGTCTGCATCTATTCTAAACATAACCCAGGCCTACTTATGAGCTCAGGTTTGGCAGTATTTATTATCCAGTCTTTGAAAAAACCCCTAAAGCTATCATATGCTGATTGGCCTTTTCAGAGCAGTATGTCTGCGTCTTCTTGAAATGCATCTTCTGCCTTGACAATGGTAGACTTCCTAAATTGACTGTGTTCTTTATATGGAACAGTTTGTACTTCCTTACAGTCCAGAGAGACTCTCATGCTGTTCTATGTCCCATTCAGGTTGGAATTCTGTGTAATAAGCAAAACAGTGCCTGAACTGGTCACTAGCTTATTACAGATTGTAAAATTATCAGAAATTAAATTGCCAAAATTCCTAATGACTTAATACCATTGTTTGTTAGCAAGTCTCCAACTCTGAGAAACCATGAGGACTACAGGAATGTGGTGTCAACATAATGATTCTAGATCAAGGTAAAAAGAAAGCATTACTCATTACTCCCAAGGGGCTGAAAATTCTTAGGGGGAAAGGTGCTACTTGCAAAGAACAACAGAAGTGTATTTCAGATTTAAACTAATTATACTTGGCATTTTTGAGGCAAAAGGGACATTTCTTCCTAGCCTTGGACAGTCAGTGGTAGGTTTATGTCCTGAGCATTTATTCCTTACCCATTCTTTCTAAAGTAACTGTAGATGTTATACAGTTACAGTGGAGCATTCTTTTTTTTTTAAATCTTACTAAGTTCTTAGCCTCGCAAATGTGGCAGTGAATTCTACAGGTTGCTTAGGAAGGTAGAGGGAAGAAAATATCCTTTTATCGGTTTTATTGTCTATAGCACCTCCCCTCCTGAAGCCTTACAAAACAGCTTTGCTCCACGCACTGGTGAACTGCCGCCCCACAGCTAGCGGGAAGGTAGCAGCCATCTGGACAATTGCCATGGATCACGGCACTCAACTGCATGCAGGGCCACTTGTGGCCAAAAGCTCTAAACACATTAACAGGGCCCAGGTACACAGGGCCTTTTCTGAAAGATACTTCAAGTGAGATCCTTTGCTGAAGGACTGTCAGCCATGCTGAGTTGGAACCATTACTTCTAGGATATCTGTATTTACCTAGCACGTCAGGGGATCAGTTGAAACATGATTAAAAGTCCCATTGTTGACAGGACAGCACTGGTTCATAACAGGACAGGTACTATTGCTATTGTTTACACTGAAGAAGTTATTGTGGGTGTGGGAATGCCTGGCCTATACCAAGTGGAGAATCAACACACCTTTGGAAGCAGAAGCACTGCCTAGCTAGAGTCAACCTATGGTGGGGGTGGCTAATGTTCAGGGGTGGATGAGGTCAGAAATGGAACCCTAGGACAGGAAGGGTCTGGGACTCAGAGGAGGGGAAGTTCTGCTACTGTCCTCCTTAGAACCACTTGCTCCATCTTGTCCAGCCTTCAGAGAGCACCACATTCCCTGCTACCAGGTTACACGTCCTTCCCTCAGCCCAGCTGCTATGTTTCCTGCCATAACGTCCGGAGCAGAGCTGTGTTGAAGAGTCAGGGGACTACCACAATGAGACGTGGAGAAAGACTCTCTAAACAGCATTAGCAGATGCTCTGATGGAAGAGAAGAACTTGGCGAGAATGGGATTCTTGAGGGGTACCTCCATTGTCCTTAGTACACGTAGAAGAGATTACTCTTGTTAATGTGCGACTGCATCAGTATTCCTCATCTGTCAGTAACTAGAGGAGCTGTAGCAGTGGGACCCAACTCTTCTTGATGGTCAAGGTCAAACTATGAAAACTAACCTGAAAGGAAGTGCTTAACCTTCTGAACCCGCCTAGTCTGCCTTGGGAAATTCCCTGTGGTAGAACATAACCTAAATGGGCCTAGTAACTGACAGTGTTAAACACCCAGGGCCTGTCAGGTTTAATATTGCACCAACTGGGTGCAATATCCCTAGCATGACCTGTTGACATGACATCAGTCACACCAGTCCTTGTTCTACATGGAGTGCCTAAAACTGTGTTAGTTACCATGACAAGGTCCTGACTGAACACAATGTAGCTTATCTACACTGGGGAAACATGTTAGGGCAACCCCCGCACATACAGCTGTACACAGGGGTATGAGTGTTCTTTCTTGCCAGGTCCGGGAAAGGGAGCCTGTGCTGTGTACCCCCTAGGAGCCACTCCCCCAAATAGCCAGCTAGAGTTGCAGCAGAAAATGGCCTCCCCTAGAGGAGCACTTTCTGGTGCGTAACACACCAGAGCTGCAACAGTACAGCTAGGACAAGGAAACCAGCTCAAAGCAGGCCCTGAAGCAACCGCCTGCTTGCCTTTAGAAGGCCCTAGGCGCATGTGTGGCCATGGAGGGAGAGGTCCAGTGAGGATGCAGCACCGTGTTGGAAATGTTCAGAGAAGAGAAGCTCCCTACCAAACCTGGGGAAAGAGAGAGCTTCTGCACAACTGGAATATTAAAACCAATGGTTATAACCTATTTAGTAAGGGTTAGAGGGGAGCGGGAGTGGCATTGTCCATTTCTGAGTCACTAATGACTCGGAAGAAAGTGATTCTGAATGCTTAGAACTTTGATCCAAAGCAGATAAAGCACAAGATGGGGTATTAGTTGGTGTCTAGTGTGTAGGGGGAAAAGAGATCTGAGGGATTTCAATTTGAGTGACATATGAATAAGCTGGCTCACATGGCCATTATTAAAAACACCCTTGGAATTTCTGAACATTATACAGATGACAATTTCCTAACTCAAAGTGTTGGAGCCAACACAGGGGAATTCTTTATTAAATCTTGTCCTAACAGGTAAAGAGGAATTGATCATAGAACTAAGAATTAACGGCAGGTTAGGTTCAAGTGACCATGACCTGATCACATTTATAATGTGGATAAGATCCAGACCAGTAATATACACACTTGGTGCTTCAACAAGGCCAATTTCAGGAAGCTGAAAACAATTATGAACTAACTCAGGTGGGGGGAAGAATTTAAATCAGAAAAATGAGAATGATCATTGGGCATCATTTAACAACACCTTACTAGATGCCCCAAATGCCACAATTGAGGAAGGCGGCTTTACTGGTGAAAAAACGGACCTGGTTTGAGGGGAAGTGAAGGCAGCTGTAACAAATGGAAGAAAAGGGAGGTTGACAGTAATGAATATAAAGCAGAAGTTAGGAATTGTAGAAAATTCATAAGGGAAGCCAACGGACACAAAGAGAAATATATGGACAGCAGAGTTAAGGACAATAAGGAGTTTTAGATACATTTGTAACAAAAAGAATCTCGACAGTGGTATAGGCTCCTTACTAGATGGAAATGGTAAAATGATCAACAATACTACAGAAAAGGCAGCAGTGCTCAATAACTATTTCTGGTCTGTACTTGGAGAAAAACCAAATGATATAGTCTCATTGTGAGGTGGTAACATACTTTTCATTCCAGTAGTGTCTGGAGGATGTTAAAAGACAGTTACCTTTTCCGTAATTGGTGTTCTTTGAGATGCATTGCTCATGTCCATTCCATATTAGGTGTGTGTGCTCGCCCCATGCACCGGTGCTGGAAGTTCTTCTCTCTAGCAGTATCCGTAGGGGACCGGCTCGAACCTCGAATTTGGACCTCGAATTTGGCCACAGACTGCCACATATTGTAGTCATAGCGGCCCAGGAGGGCTTGGTGGTTGGCCACTCTCAACTGAAGGCAAGAAGACGAATAAATTTTTCGCCCAAACAGATCCAGTCTCTTTGAGTCTTTATTCTTGAGCGTAGGCCCGGGTTGACCCTACCTCTCCCTCTGGTTAACAGCCTCAACTACAAGGGAGTTTGGGTGAGTATAGAGATACTCATGGCCTTTATCTGGCACAAAGTATTTAAGCTCAGCCCTTTTTGAGATAAGTGGCTGGGAAGAGGGGGTTTGCCATAGGGCATTAATTATTTTCAATACCCCCCTTGTGTAGGGGTAAAGCTACTCTAGCGGGTGCTTTGGAGCGAAGGCCATAGAACATTGAGTCCGGTGGCTCCTCAAGTTCCTCTGCCTGGAGCCCCAGGTTAGAGGCAACCCTCTTTAAAAGCTCCTGATGAGCCTTGGCATCACCTTGTGGAACTGGGTGAAGGGGATCCCCTAATTGCTTCGTCCAGCAATGAGGACGACAAAGCCAGCGCCAAGGGATGCACCACATCCCCTGGTGGTCCAACTGGCTGCTACCCTAGGTCCTCATGGTCGGGGGGCTTCCCCTGTGGGGCCTCCAGCTCCGGAGAGGGCCGTGATGCTGCAGCTGATGGCCTGAGACCCTCACCACTGATCGGGAGGCCTGGGAAGGCTGGGTGAACCCCCATGGGGGATTTCAAGGGTACCACACTGCTGGCCATTGGCCCAGAGGCCACGGGGTTGGTTGTGGTGCTGATGAAGTTGACAGTGCCAGGGCCTGTCCTGCTACCAGGCACTCCTGATGAGCACTGGAGTCGTAGGTGGAACGGACTCTGCGGAGTGACCATGACTGGCTGGCCCTCCTCACCGCGGTGCCGGCCTCTGTGCCTCAACGCCGACCTGTCCGATCAGGATGAGTTCCTCCCACACGGCCCTGGGGAATCTTCATCATTCGGCAGATCTGTGCTGGTAGACCAGCAATTTATGTCTCACAGTGCTTGACCTGTACCGGGATCCAGAGTGGGCCGGTCGTTAATAGAATCTCCCCGATAGAAGAGATTCGCGTCTTGGTGCCAGCTGCAAGTGGGCGGGTGACCAGTGACCCCGTTCCGAGATGTTGGAGACCCGCTGGGTCGGTCTTGACGCTCATGCCAGGGAATGCATGCCTCCATAGGTCTGTGCCAGGTTACAGGTAAGCCACGCCTTGAATCCAGGGTCACAGAATCATAGAATATCAGGGTTGGAAGGGACCTCAGGAGGTCATCTAGCCCAACCCCTGCTCAAAGCAGGGCCAATCCCCAACTAAATCATCCCAGCCAGGGCTTTGTTA
Organism: Lepidochelys kempii; assembly: GCF_965140285.1. Taxonomy (NCBI): domain Eukaryota; kingdom Metazoa; phylum Chordata; order Testudines; family Cheloniidae; genus Lepidochelys; species Lepidochelys kempii. Next base: position 80,690,832 of record NC_136389.1, on the reverse strand, counting down.
AGACTGACCTTAAAAATATCTAAGGAAGGAGATTCCACCACCTCCCTAGGTAACACATTCCAGTGTTTCACCACCCTTCTAGTGAAAAAGTTTTTCCTAATATCCAACCTAAACCTCCCCCACTGCAACTTGAGACCATTACTCCTTGTTCTGTCATCAGCTACCACTGAGAATAGTCTAGATCCATCCTCTTTGGAACCCCCTTTCAGGTAGTTGAAAGCAGCTATCAAATCCCCCCTCATTCTTCTCTTCCGCAGACTAAACAATCCCAGTTCCCTCAGCCTCTCCTCATAAGTCATGTGTTCCAGTCTCCTAATAATTTTTGTTGCCCTCCGTTGGACTCTTTCCAATTTTTCCACATCCTTCTTGTAGTGTGGGGCCCAAAACTGGACACAGTACTCCAGATGAGGCCTCACCAATGTCGAATAGAGGGGAACGATCGCGTCCCTCGATCTGCTGGCAATGCCCCTACTTATACATTCCAAAATGGCATTGGCCTTCTTGGCAACAAGGGCACACCGTTGACTCCTATCCAGCTTCTCGTCCACTGTAACCCCTAGGTCCTTTTCTGCAGAACTGCTGCCGAGCCATTTGGTCCCTAGTCTGTAGCGGTGCATGGGATTCTTCTGTCTTGAGTGCAGGACTCTGCACTTGTCCTTGTTGAACCTCATCAGATTTCTTTTGGCCCAATCCTCTAATTTGTCTAGGTCCCTCTGTATCCTATCCCTACCCTCCGGCGTATCTACCTCTCCTCCCAGTTTAGTGTCATCTGCAAACTTGCTGAGGGTGCCATCCACGTCATCCTCTAGATCGTTTATGAAGATATTGAACAAAACCGGCCCAAGGACCGACCCTTGGGGCATTCCACTTGATACCGGCTGCCAACTAGACACGGAGCCATTGATCACTACCCGTTGAGCCCGACAATCTAGCCAACTTTCTATCCACCTTGTAGTCCATTCATCCAGCCCATACTACTTTAACTTGCTGGCAAGAATACTGTGGGAGACCGTATCAAAAGCTTTGCTAAAGTCAAGGAACAATACATCCACCGCTTTCCCTTCATCCACAGAACCGGTTATCTCATCATAGAAGGCAATTAGATTAGTCAGGCATAACTTGCCCTTGGTGAATCCATGCTGACTGTTCCTGATCACTTTCCTCTCCTCTAAGTGCTTCAGAATGGATTCCTTGAGGACCTGCTCCATGATTTTTCCAGGGACTGAGGTGAGGCTGACTGGCCTGTAGTTCCTGGGATCCTCCTCCTTCCCTTTTTTAAAGATGGGCACTACATTAGCCTTTTTCCAGTCATCTGGGACCTCCCCCGATCGCCATGAGTTTTCAAAGATAATGGCCAATGGCTCTGCAATCACATCCGCCAACTCCTTTAGCACTCTCGGATGCAACGTATCCGGGCCCATGGACTTGTACTCGTCCAGCTTTTCTAAATAGTCCCGAATCACTTCTTTCTCCACAGAGGGCTGGCCACCTCCTCCCCATGCTGTGCTGCCCAGTGCAGTAGTCTGGGAACTGACCTTGTTCGTGAATGCAGAGGCAAAGAAAGCATTGAGTACATTAGCTTTTTCCACATCCTCTGTCACTAAGTTGCCTCCCTCATTCATTAAGGGGCCCACACTTTCCTCGACTTTCTTCTTGTTGCCAACATACCTGAAGAAACCCTTCTTGTTACTCTTAACATCTCTCGCTAGCTGCAACTCCAGGTGTGATTTGGCCTTCCTGATTTCACTCCTGCATGCCCGAGCAATATTTTTATATTCTTCCCTGGTCATTTGTCCAATCTTCCTCTTCTTGTAAGCTTCTTTTTTGTGTTCAAGATCAGCAAGGATTTCACTGTTAAGCCAAGCTGGTCGCCTGCGATATTTACTATTCTTTCTACACATTGGTATGGTTTGTCCCTGTAACCTCAATAAGGATTCTTTAAAATACAGCCAGCTCTCCTGGACTCCTTTCCCCCTCATGTTATTTTCCCAGGGGATCCTGCCCATCAGTTCCCTGAGGGAGTCAAAGTCTGCTTTTCTGAAGTCCAGGGTCTGTATTCTGCTGCTCTCCTTTCTTCCCTGTGTCAGGATCCTGAACTCGACCATCTCATGGTCGCTGCCTCCCAGGTTCCCATCCAGAGACCGAAGAGGGTTTCTCTGAGCCTGCCTCCCACAGTCCAAGGCATGACGGCTCGGTGCGGGTGAGCGCTGGCAGGAGCGGCGCTGCTGAGGCGGGGCACTCGGAACGGTCTGAAGTTGGGTTTACCCCGCGCTTGGGTATTGCCGGAGCTGGGGTGGGCGGCACCGGTAGCGTCAGGATCTCCCGTGCTGCTTGCAGGGCCTCGGGCGTCAACGGGACTTCGAGTTGATGGAGGCCTTTGTCACTGTCCCGTGTGGCAGGCATAGCACGGGAGGCGCTCAACGGGTCGACATGAGCTGGGACCCAACTCCCTGACAGAGGTGTTAAGCCGCCCAGCACGGCCCTCCCCTTTCCCTTACGGGAAGTGGGAGATCTTCCCCTCATGGACCTCTTGGGCTTCTTGGCCAGGGAGTGGGATTGGTTCCGGCTCGTAGACAGCACCGGCAGGGCGCTCTGTCCTGATGCTGCGGTGCTTGGGGTTGAGTCGGACCTCTGCTCCAATGCTGGGGTCAGTGCCAACTCCATCAGGAGTGTCCCGAGATGGAGGTCTCTCTCCTTTTCCATCCTGGGTTTGAGCTACTTACAGATGCAACGCTTGTTGCTTATGTGTCCTTCTCTTAGACACCTTAAACAGCGAACCTGTGGGTCGCTGATGGGCATGGGCCACTTACAACGATCTCATGGTTTAAAGCCTGGGGATCCCTAGGCTGAGTCCCATCCGGGACCAACTAACTAGAACTAATACGAAGGATAATTACTAAAACTGTATACAACTATTTTTCAAATAAATGTTCGTGAGACACACTGAACTCAGCGAAAGCTAGCCGAAGCAGCGGAAGTTCTAGCACCATCACTGGGGGCAAAAAGAAACTGAGGGTGGGGGGAGCTGGTGGTGCCCCTTATACCGCGCCATGTGGGCGCCACTCCAAAGGTGCCAGAGCCGGTCCCCTACAGATACTGCTAAAGGAAAAACTTCCAGAACTGGTGCATGTGGCAAGCACGCACACCTAATACGGAATGGACATCAGCAAGCACTCAAAGAAGAAACAGCAGCTACTAAAGTTAGATATTTTTAAATAGGCAGCTACAGATAAATTGCATTCAAGAGCTTTGAAAGAGCTGGCTGAGGAGCTTACTGGCCCATTTGATGGATAAAAGTAATAGGGTTGACATAATGTACTTAGATTTAAGTAAGGCATTTGACTTGGTACATCATGACGTTTTGATTAAAAAAACCAAAACAGCACACATTAAGTGGATTAAGAACTGGCTGATAGGTTTCTAAATGTAACTGCAAATGGGGAATCTGAATCTATTTCCAGTGGGGTCTCCCTGGGACCGCTATGCCATTTAACAGTTTTATCAGTGATCTAGAAGACAACAAAGTCGTCACTGATAAAGCTGCAGAGGACACAAAAATTGAGGAAGTTATAAAAGAAGATTACAAGTCACTGGTTCAGAGTGATGTGGATTGCTTAGTAAGCTGGGTGCAAGCAAACAATGTGTTTTAATACAACTAAATGTAAACTTATCTTGGAACAAAAGAACGTACACCAGGCTTGCACAATGTGGGACTCCAGCAGTGGGGGTCATAGTGGATAATCAGCTAAACATGAGCTCCCAATCTGACACTGTGGCCAAAAGAGCTAATCCTGGGATGCAGAAATAGGAATCTCAAGTAGAAGTAGAGAGGTTATTTTACCTCTGTATTTGGCATTGGTGCAACCACTGCTGGAATACTGCATCCAGTTCTGGTGTACACAATTCAAGAAGGATGTTGATAAATTGGAGACGTTTCAGAGAAGAGCCATGAGAATGATTAAAGGATTAGAAAACATGTCTTGTAGTGAGAGACTCAAGGAGCTCAATCTATTTGACTTAAAGAGAAGGTTGAGGGGTGACTTGATTACAGTCTGTAAGTACCAACATGGGAACAAATATTTGATTCAATTTAGCAGAGAAAGGTATAATACAATCCAGTGGCTGGAAGTTGAAGCTAGATAAATTCAGACTGGAAATGAGGCATACATTTTTGACAGTGAGGATAATTAACCATTGGGACAATTTAACAGAGGTGTGGTGGATTCTCCAGCATTTGACATTTTAAAAATCAAACACATATTTTTCTAGAACATTTGGTTGAGGAATATTTTGGGGAAGCTCTATGGCCTGTGCTATACAGGAGGTCAGACTAGATGATGACAATGGTCCTTTCTGGCCTTGGAATCCATGAAGATAGCAGGAAAAGTCCAGGGTAGGGATCCAAAACTGATTATTGAATTACGCATATTGAACAAAGCAACAGACCCACCACAATTTGAGAACTATAGATCTGCTAATCAGGAATTTTCCATCATGCTCTAGTATTGGGGCATTAAAAAATTCTGCACGCCAAGCTGTAATACAAATGCATAATTCTATAATTATACTTACAAGAAGGGTTTCCTGCCAGTAGGTATCAGTCATTTGTTATGCAACATTTGCTTAAATTAAAGCTTAAGAGGAATGACATTTCAAACTTTTTGGACAATACATTTGCAATGTGTAATTGCTTCATTATATCTTTCATTTATCACTGAACATGTATTTTGTTTATATCTCTAATTTTACTGCAATGACTAGTTTGTGATACTGAAGTACAAGAAAATCAAGAATTATAAACTAAGGTGACTGCTAAGAGAACTGAAATTGATTTACTACATTACCTTCGCTTTTGGCAAACCTAGTGAAAATCTGGACGAAGCCAGTTCATTACCACATCGTTGGAAAGTGGAGTGGAAAAAGCATTCTTCCTTAAACCCCTTATCACGGGCCGGGGGGTGAGGGGGAGGAAGAAGTGTACTGCTCAATTCTATGACACACTAGGAGGGCAATTAGACAAGTTCATAGAAATAGGCTTTTTGGCTCATAAAGTTACTCTACTTGATTAACAATGCTTTTTGAGTGTGCTGTCTCCCTACTCAGACTCTGTGATGCCAGAATTAAGCTACACTCTCAACATAACTACCTTCCATTACTGCTGCTGCATTTACTCTAGAACTTCATAGCATAAATGCCCCAGTGTGCAGCAAGAGATACAACAGTGCAAGCTGTAGTGTAGACAGAGCTAAAGCATTCAACACCACGCTGCCTAACCATTAGATGGGTTGGCAAACATCTGAGCCCCCTCTGTGCTGTATCTGCCATCGGTGGAGTTGGTGCTTGGAAAATTATACCTATGGAGTTTGCTAGTGCTGACAGAGTATTTGAGAGTCTGGCATAGGGTTGGGGGGACATGCCAAAAATAAAGAAATAACCAGTTCCCTGTTTAATTCAAGTGACCACAGAGGGAAGAAGCTATGGTTCACTTCTGACAACACAACTGGACTCCGAGGAGTCATTTCCTAATGCAAGGTTTGGAAGAGCTCTACTGAGCAGGAATAGCATGCACACCCAAAAGATGTTCAACTCAAAACCACGGCAACTGTACCATCGCTCCATGATGCACATATTCAGCTCCAGTTAGTGGGCTACACATGAGCATCCAGAGAAGATTAGATCCAGAGTTTGTAGTTTTACAAGACAGAGCTGAGAAGAGCTATTTTCAGCCTTGCCACTACAGGATGTGGTCCCCAAAGCGGGGAGATATATACAACTGATACTAACACTGTTAACAGGAATGCTGTACGTTTTGTGGGCAACTGATGACTGCTACGGTTCACAAAAATGCAAGTCAGGAAGGACTGGAGTTGTGCATAATAAAGATGCTGCGTGCAACTTCCCCATGGCAATCCCAAAGCATACATTTTCTCACTAACTCTTTCAGTAGCGGACCCTCTGAGCAGAGATTGCCAAACTCCAGCAGTTTGCATCATGGTGTATTTTTTATTGTTCCAGGCTTTAAAAAAAAAAAAAAAAAAGGTTAGTGGGAATACATACACTACCATTATCTCGACTCCTTCTGAAAGAAAAGGGGTACAGTATCTAACAAGTTGCCAACAATCTCCAAAACACCGTCAGGCAATTATAATTACACGCATGATCTTCCAGACCAAGCTGTTTTGTGTAAGGATGTGCAATTCTTGGGCAGCCAGATAATTAAGACAGGTGACATTTTCAAATACAACTGTAACAAGTTTCTACTACAGGAACCCTGATCAAAGGGCAAAATCCTTACTTGTTGATCTTACTATCTTAAGGGAAGGGCTTTCAACCCACCTATCACAATGAATGACAGCCTGGTTACAGACCTACCCATTAGTATTGCTTTATATTTTTTACTAATATATGGTGTATATAGAACTATACTGGAAAAACGCCCTCGATGCCCTATATGGACATCAAGATCCATCCACTTACATTTATCTTCTTTGGAAAGATGAAGGGCTGAGCTGCCCATGATATTTCAACTTAAGACTTCAAGGATTTTATGCCTGATGCTCAGATCTCAAAAGGTGTAAAATACTAGTCATTTTAGAAACAGAGGTCAAAGCTAAAGCTGTAGATATTTCTATGTATTTCACAGGCCTCTGACAGTGAGTTTTTACATTTCAAAACTGCTGGATGAGTGTGGATAGTTTGGTATATTAGGCAAGCACTGAACAGTTAGCCATGATTGATCTTCCCGCAATTGGCAGCACATCCCTTTCATCTTAAACCATGATGCTTCCACACTTTCCAGTCAAGTGGTAAATAAAATAAAAATAAACAAACCTGTTGTGACTTCATGTATCACTTTCTTGTGGGCTTCACACAGCATAACTTGCAAAACAATGATCTTTCTTATTTGCAATCCCATATTTAAACACACAACCTGGGACATTTTCAGTAGCTGAAGATATTGTTGGTTCTGCATTGTTAACTGTGATTTCTAGAATTGCAACTGTGTTCCAGCTCAATCCTCATGTCGAAGCCTTGGTCTACACTAGGAGTTGAGGTCGAATTTAGCAGCGTTAAATCGATTTAACTCTGCACCCGTCCACATGACGTAGCCCTTTTTTCGACTTAAAGGGCTCTTAAAATTTATTTCCTTACTCCACCCCCAACAAGGGGATTAGCACTGAAAGCGGCCTTGCCGGGTCGAATTTGGGGTACTGTGGACACAATTAGATGGTATTGGCCTCCGGGAGCTATCCCGGAGTGCTCCATTGTGACCGCTCTAAACAGCACCCTCAACTCACATGCACTGGCCAGGCAGACAGGAAAAGACCCGCTTACTTTTGAATTTCAATTTCCTGTTTGGCCAGCGTGGCAAGCTGCAGGTGACCATGCAGAGCTCATCAGCAGAGGTGACCATGATGGAATCCCAGAATCGCAAAAGAGCTCCAGCATGGACCGAACGGGAGGTACGGGATCTGATCGCTGTATGGGGAGAGGAATCCGTGCTATCAGAACTACGTTCCAGTTTTCGAAATGCCAAAACATTTGTCAAAATCTCCCAGGGCATGAAGGACAGAGGCCATAACAGGGACCCGAAGCAGTGCCGCTTGAAACTTAAGGGGCTGAGGCAAGCCTACCAGAAAACCAGAGAGGCGAACGGCCGCTCCGGGTCAGAGCCCCAAACATGCCACTTCTATGATGAGCTGCATGTCATTTTAGGGGTTTCAGCCACCACTATCCCAGCCCTGTTGTTTGACTCCTTCAATGGAGATGGAGGCAACATGGAAGCAGGTTTTGGAGACGAGGAAGATGATGATGATGAGGTTGTAGATAGCTCACAGCAAGCAATGGGAGAAACCGGTTTTCCCGACAGCCAGGAACTGTTTCTCACCCTGGACCTGGAGCCAGTACCCCCCGAACCCATCCAAGGCTGCCTCCTGGACCCAGCAGGCGGAGAAGGGACCTCTAATGAGTGTACCTTTTAAAATACTATACATGGTTTAAAAGCAAGCATGTGAAAGGATTACTTTGCCCTGGCATTCGCGGCTCTCCTGGATGTACTCCCAAAGCCTTTGCAAAAGGTCTCTTGGGAGGGCAGCCTTATTCCATCCTACATGGTAGGACACTTTACCACTCCAGGCCAGTAGCACGTACTCAGGAATCATTGTAGAACAAAGCATTGCAGTGTATGTTTGCTGGCATTTAAACAACATCCGTTCTTTCTCTCTCTGTGTTATCCTCAGGTGAGTGATATCATTCATGGTCTCCTGGTTGAAATAGGGTTCTTTTCTTAAGGGGACATTCAGAGGTGCCTGTTCCCACTGGGCTGTTTGCCTGTAGCTGAATGGAAATGTTCCCCGCTGTTAGCCACAGGGAGGGGGGAGGGATGAGGGCTAGCCACACGCTGGGGGGAGGCAAAATGTGACCTTGGAACGAAAGCACGTGCTATGTATATAATGTTAACAGCAAGGTTTACCGTGAACGGGTGTACCCATTGTTCTATAAAATGTGTCTTTTTAAATACCACTGTCCCTTTTTTTTTTCCCTCCACCACCTGCATGTGTTTCAAGGATCACAGGATCTTCTCCTTCCCAGAGGCTAGTGAAGATTAGAAGGTGAAAAAAACACACTCGCGATGAAATGTTCTCTGAGCTCATGCTGTCCTCCCACACTGATAGAGCACAGACGAATGCGTGGAGGCACACAATATCAGAGTGCAGGAAAGCAATAAATGAATATGAGGACAGGTGGCAGGCTGAAGAGAGTAAGTGGCGGGCTGAAGAGAGGGCTGAGCTGAAAGGTGGTGGCAGCGTGATGAGAGGAGGCAGGATTCAATGCTGAAGTTGCTGGAGGATCAAACTAATATGCTCCAGCATATGGTTGAGCTGCAGGAAAGGCAGCTGGAGCACAGACCGCCGCTACAGCCCCTGTGTAACCAACCGCCCTCCTCCCCAAGTTCCATAGCCTCCACACCCAGACGCCCAAGAATGCGGTGCAGGGGCCTCTGGCCACCTAGTCACTCCACCATAGAGGATTGCCCAAGCAATGGAAGGCTGGCATTCAATAAGTTTTAAACTTTTAAAGCGCTCTGTGGCCTCGTCCTTCCCTCCTCCACCACCCCTCCTGGTGCTTCTCTCCTCCACCACCCCTCCTGGGCTACCTTGGTAGTTATCCCCCTATTTGTGTAATGAATTAATAAAGAATGCATGAATGTGAAGCAACGATGACTTTATTGCCTCTGCAAGCGGTGATCGAAGGGAGGAGGGGAGGGTGGTTAGCTTACAGGGAAGTAGAGTGAACCAAGGGGTGGGGGGTTTCATCAAGGAGAAACAAACAGAACTTTCACACCGTAGCCTGGCCACTCATGAAACTGGTTTTCAAAGCTTCTCTGATGCGCACCGTGCCCTCCTGTGCTCTTCTAACCGCCCTGGTGTCTGGCTGCGCGTAACCAGCAGCTAGGCGATTTGCCTCAACCTCCCACCCCGCCATAAACGTCTCCCCCTTACTCTCACAGATATTGTGGAGTGCACAGCAAGCAGTAATAACAGTGGGAATATTGGTTTTGCTGAGGTCTAAGCGAGTCAGTAAACTGCGCCAGCGCGCTTTTAAACGTCCAAATGCACATTCTACCACCATTCTGCACTTGCTCAGCCTGTAGTTGAACAGCTCCTGACTACTGTCCAGGCTGCCTGCGTATGGCTTCATGAGCCATGGCATTAAGGGGTAGACTGGGTCCCCAAGGATAACTATGGGCATTTCAACATCCCCAATGGTTATTTTCTGGTCTGGGAATAAAGTCCCTTCCTGCAGCTTTTGAAACAGACCAGAGTTCCTGAAGACGCAAGCATCATGTACCTTTCCTGGCCATCCCACGTTGACGTTGGTGAAACGTCCCTTGTGACCCACCAGTGCTTGCAGCACTATTGAAAAGTACCCCTTGCGGTTTATGTACTCACCGGCTTGGTGCTCTGGTGCCAAGATAGGGATATGGGTTCCGTCTATGGCCCCACGACAGTTAGGGAATCTCATTGCAGCAAAGCCATCCACTGTGACCTGCACATTTCCCAGGGTCACTACCCTTGATATCAGCAGATCTTTGATTGCGTGGGCTACTTGCATCACAGCAGCCCCCACAGTAGATTTGCCCACTCCAAATTGATTCCCGACTGACCAGTAGCTGTCTGGCATTGCGAGCTTCCACAGGGCTATTGCCACTCGCTTCTCAACTGTGAGGGCTGCTCTCATCTTGGTATTCTTGCACCTCAGGGCAGGGGAAAGCAAGTCACAAAGTTCCATGAAAGGGCCCTTACGCATGCAAAAGTTTCGCAGCCACTGGGAATCGTCCCAGATCTGCAACACTATATGGTCCCACCAGTCTGTACTCGTTTCCCGAGCCCAGAATCGGCGTTCCACCACATGAACCTGCCCCCTTAGCACCATGATGCCCACATTGCCAGGGCCCGTGCTTTGAGAGACGTCTGTGTCCATGTCCTCATCACTCTCGTCACCATGTTGATGTCGCCTACTTGCCTGGTTTCGCTTTGCCAGGTTCTGGTGCTGCATATACTGCTGGATAATGTGTGTGGTGTTTAATGTGCTCCTAATTGCCAAAGTGATCTGAGCGGGCTCCATGCTTGCCATGGTATGGCGTCTGCACAGAAAAAAGACGCGGAACGATTGTCTGCCGTTGCTCTGACAGAGGGAGGGATGATTGACGACGTGGCTTACAGGAATTAAAATCAATAAAAAGGGTGGCTTTGCGAGAAACAGAATGGCCCCCTGAAGGATAGAACTCAAAACTGGGTTTAGCAGGCCGTTGATTTCACGGAGGGAGGGAGGAGAAAATGAATACAAAACAAATCTGGTCTATTTCTTGTTTTGATCCACTTGATCTATCTTTATACATCTTGCTGGCAGCAGACTGTGGAGTATGACCACTAGCATCGTCATCTCCTGGGTGTTCGGCAGAAGACGGTGCAGTATGACTGCTGGCCATCTTCTTCTGCTGGCTGCAGATTAAAAGACAGTGCACTGCCGGTAGGATTGAATCACTACGAAACAAAACTTAAAAGGGAAATGACTTGGCTGAGTCACTCCCATGTTTGCCCAGGCACCCCGACCTCATCGAGGTCGGTTAAAAGAGCACCCTGGACTACGTCGATGACAGCTACCAGTCATACTGCACTGTCTGCTGCCAAAAGGGAATAAACTGTTGCTGTGTAGTAATGCCGTACTGCGTCTGCCAGCACCCAAGAGACATACGGTGACTGTTAGCTGAGCGGGCTCCATGCTTGCCGTGGTATGGCGTCTGCACAGGTAACTCAAGAAAAAAGGCGCAAAACGATTGTCTGCCCTTGCTTTCATGGAGGAAGGGAGGAAAGGGGGGCCTGACAATATGTACCCAGAACCACCAGCGACAATGTTTTAACCCCATCAGGCACTGGGATTTCTACCCAGAATTCAAATGGGCGGCAGAGACTGTGGGAACTGTGGGATAGCTACCCACAGTGCAATGCTCCGGAAGTAGGTGGTTGCCTCGGTACTGTGGACACACTCCACCGACTACATGCACTTAGAGCATTTGTGTGGGGACACACACAATCGACTGTATAAAAACGCTTTCTACAAAACTGACTTCTTTAAATTCGACCTAATTTCGTAGTGTAGACACACCCTAAGTACAATGACATCTACTTGCTAAAGAGCCTTGTTTTCAAATTAAAGTTTATTAAAATGACAAAAATAGAAGTTTCACATATGAAAGAAGAGGGCATACATGGTACAGGCCTTTAGTAACAACAGGTGAATAATGCTTAAGCTAAAGCACATAGGCAGCTGAACCATTCATTAACATACAATCTCAGGGTAAGAAAATCTAAATACTAATGCAAACGTGCTCATAGGCAGCTACAAAAGGGGGGAATAAGTCCCTCCAGAAACAAAGAGATGGGCCTCCTCCCGCCTCAAGATGGAACAGGCTGCAATGGTGCAGATTGGTCTAGTAGTCACAGATGGGAGGAAGCAGAAGATTAACCAAAACATTTACTGAGTAATGCTTTCTTTCATTATTTTTAAAGTCTCATTTTGTTGTAAAATAATCAAACTAGAAGACCTGAAGAGCGCAGTGCAATGGCCCATCTGTGTATGGCATTTATTGCTAAAAGACAAAAGAACAGCCACCCAAACAAGTGCTTCTGCAACATAAACTGAAGTAAATGGAACAAAAGTCAATGTATTGTTTAATTTGCAAGGGTCTGCTGATCATTTCTTGGACAGATGTCTAGCTGCTCTCACATCAGTAACATCCTAATTATTAACAATCATCAGAGAGGAGCATATGAGAAACCTCAGATCTTTAATAGGAACCCTTGAAGCGCTCTGTTAAAAATTAAATATTTGATTCATCTGAATATTCAAAGAAAGTAGATAAATATAAAAACATGTATAAGAATATACTGAATTCCTTAACCATACAGCTCAATCAACTACTATATAGTGACTAATAATTTCTCATTCTAGCTTAGACCAGTTTATTCTTGATATTCTATTCCTTCTACCTATCCAGTGCCTCAGAGTACCAGGAGAGCTCACACTGAGACATTTTATTGTGTTGTTGAAGTCCTCCACAGAGCTATGCTCTACCTCCTAGTGCTTCTTCCAGTTAGTAACTGGAATGAGATATGGACATCTACACTAGCTGCTTCAGACTCAGCTATGAAAATCTGTCACCCTACAGTGTCTCTGTACTGTTCCAAGTATACTTCCCTCTAAGAGGAGAGAAAACTGGTCGAATAGAAATTATTTCTTTAAGGTCACCCACCCATCATCATTCCTTGACTAAATGTTTGTAGCAAGAGCCTTGAGAAAAGTTGGAGATGCTTCCAATTCCTCCTGCTTTGCACACACACATACTTTATAGCTGTTGATTAAATCAAAGGTATAGCACTGGATTTTAGTCTAAGACAAGCTAAACACAAAATACACACTGCAATTCAGTCCAATACATTAATAAAAAAAAAATTCACCACAGTCATTAAAATCACAAGGCGATCTGTAACGTCTGCCAGCAGCCGTGCCCTTGTGTATGGCAATGCCAATTAAAAGAGAGTCAAAGTTCCTGCTAATGACTCTGAGCTTGTAACAAAAATGTATGAAATCCTGGTAAACTAGCCAAGACTACAGCTAAATGAGAGGATATTCCAGTACACATATGTAATCTAAGCTAAGGCATGGTTGACTGCATACATTTGTGCTACATATCAAAGCTACCATAATAAAGTTTTAGAAAATAAGTAAAAAACAAAACAACCCACACATGCACCTCTGGAGCAATGCTGAGTACAATAAGCTACGCTCAAGTGCTACCTTTCAGTAGTGTCACCCACAAATGGCATGATTAAGACACATTAAGTACGTTTCAAACCTGATGGGGAACAAGGTTTTATCTGTACAATATCCACTTGAAACTGTGCAACACAAAACCCTTGAATCACAATGTTTCTCTCCTCCCCTAGTCTTTTCAGCTGTTTAAATGGCACAGTACTCTCTACTTGAACTTAAAAGGTGACTTTAAAACCATAAAGCTATTATGAATTAGTGAGAAGGCGAAGAAAGGAAGTAAGTTAAGATAACTTTTTTCCTCATTATTTTTCTCTAACTGTACTGACTGAGAGATTTGTTTTCTAGTTGAATTCATTTTACAGGAATGATGATGTTGCTAACCACAGTTTACCATCATGATCTGCATACTGCTTTCTGTGCTAAATATTAATAAAGGTTAGCAGGTTTTAACCCTCTGCCAAATAAAACAGATACCTGCTTTGCCAAGTAAGTCCACATGAAAATCAGATTTGGAGAATGAGATTCTCTCTGTGAACTTCATATAAAAAAAGACAATCAGCCCCTTCCCCTAGCTGCTACCCTGCTAACTCAGTTTGGAATCTTAAAGTCAAACTGGATTCTTTCCGTTTTACACCATCACTAGTTATAAAGATTCAACAATCAGAAATTTAAGATGTCAGTTTTGTTGCTAAGGCACCAGAAAGAAGAGAGGCCAGCTTCCTCCATGATTATGTAAGGAGGTAAAACAGGGCTTGTGCAGTGAAATAAGCAGATCCAACTACAGATGCTCAGGGAAGAAACCTGGGGCTGTTTTTACATAGCAGTTTTTTTTTTTTTAACCATAACATCCATTCAAAACAGCTCTGTAACAAGTTCCAGAATAGATCTTTCCATGCAGTTATGTCAGAAGCCCATATCTGCAAGTAAAGAAGCCAACATATAACAAATCAATCCACAATGACAGTCAGACCTATTCTTTTTAAATGGCTTGCGAATACCATATTACTCAGATCCCCTCTCCATGCATGCATCACAGGCATTCATAGTTAAACAAATTCAGATGCACTGCAGAAATACTGAATGACAGAAACCTCCAGTACTCTGATTCAAGCACTGATGCTCCACGAGAGCTCCAGTCAAAGCTGTAGGGGAAGATTCTTCAGTGGGAGCATCAGTCCCTCTGCAAATCTGCTCTGGAATTCTCGGTCACAAGCATGAATTACACACTAGAGGTCATTCCTCACGTTTGATGGAAAGTCGTCCTCCAAGACATCCCTTTATTTGCTAGGAGAAAACAATACTGGCAAGGAACCTCCTGAAGGGCATTTTGAGTGTGAAACTGACAGCATAGTCACTCTCCTGCACATAGGGACAGAAAGCTTGTGTAGCAGGGTAAATCTAGGAGAATTTGTCTGGTATGCATACTAAAGAAAGGTTCCCTTGTAGCCTCCCTTGGTGATGCCTCCAAATACAAAAGTGTGATTTTGTAAACCAATTATTTTGGCCAGTACATAAATGGGTACCAAGGGAATAAGTATGTAATAAAAGCCTTAGTACATAGACAGACCAGACACACGCAGACACCTGAAATGCATCTGTGAAATGGTATCAAAAGTTCCCTGCCCAGTTAGGAGACTTAGGCTGTGATTCTGCAAATGCGCACTCACAAGACTAGTCACATGGAGTTCAAAGGAACTACTCACAATGTCTAAAAGTTAATCGTGTGCATAAGTCCTTGCAGGATTGAGGCTTTATTTATCACAAAGCACTGCAAAGAGCATTCTATACTTCCCAGAGTCAGACATAGATTTGTAATTCACTTTCTACATCAGATTTCCATAGGAAATTCTGAATGTGGTAGGCTTTTTTCCCTGACATTTTGGCACAAACATGTATGATATTTAACAGGAACAAAACGAAACAGATGATCGAGTGGCAAAGAAGTAGTTATGAAATGTGTATGGCAAATTTTAGCTTGTAACAAGCAGTGTGTGTGTGTGTTTTTTCCAGTTGTGGAAGTTATTTCTGCTTGCCATGACAGTCATTACTGGGAACAACTACCATTATAACTGTCAAGTGAGGATATTTAAAAAAAACAAAACAAAACAGAAGAATTTTATAATACACGTAAAAAACACGCTCTCCCCTTATACTTTCTTCTAACAGGCAACAAAACACCTTGACCATAGGTTTTAACAACAGAGAGTATTTCTGTATCTGAGATATTATAGCTAAATTTGTAGAGTGGCATGTGATGGCACTGTATGCTCTAAATCAGGTTACTCCCATGTGCTCTTTCTGAATGTGGCAGCAAGGACTGGGTAGCTCTCCTCTCTAGGGCCCACCACTAAGTTCACTGAGCCCATAACATTTAAAAAGTGTAAGATACCATTCAACATATCGAGAGGATACAATACAGAAGTTCATGTAATTAATGCAAATGGACTACCTAGCAAGGAAGGCTTAACTCATCCAGATGTGGCAAGAGCTCATTGCAATGAGTTACACACACTTTTCTGAGAGCTGCCCTAGCTAATCAATATCACTGCAGCGACATTAAAACAAACCTTAACATTGGTCTTTTGCTTCACGTAAATCCAGTCTCCAAGATTACGATATTAACTATACATCTCATGCACAAAGCCAGGCCTGCCTCATTGTCCGCTGTCTGACAAGGGAAAAACACTCTCTCTGGGGGACTCCTCAGTGCTTTTTTGGAGGAATCTCTTTTGTGAGTGTGTTGTTTTTATTTAACACCTCTGCCCCTCTGCTGTGGTTGGCCCATTCAGAAAGGGCAGACACATGCCTGTCAGGCTGTCGGAGAGCAACACAGAAGCGGGGCTTAGCAGCAACGTTCAATGGTATCTGCTTTACAGAGATGCTATGTTGCATTGGGCTGAAGTTCAGTAACACAAAGAGAAAACCTCCCCCAACCCAGCGAGCACCTGATGAAAGCAGCTTCCCCATGCTCGGAGCTGTACATAGCAGAGGCAACATAGGCACTACAAGGATTTAAATGAAGAATGTTTGCTTCACTCCACTAAAATGGAAGTCCGTGTTCTTAGCATGAAAAATATCAGCTTCAAATTCTTACTCCAATAGCCCATAATATGTGCTAACATAGTTTCAGGGAAGTGGCTTAAAATGAGCACTTCATTTAAAAACAACCTCTTGTTTTTGCAATTGATGTTTTTTCTGATCACGTGAATACTATGGAGAATTTATTTATTATGCTTTTTGCAAAGGGTTAAACTGATTCCATTTTCCAGAGTCCTTGTTTTGCCACTCAAGGAGATGTTTCCTTAAGATACACTGGAACAACGAATGCTTGGAGAACCCATTTGTGTAAGGACCTTGTCTAGCCATTGCAAAGGGCCATTAAGATGCAGTTCAATCCAGCAGGGGGTACTGGTCACAGTCTGCCGCCTAGAAGAATGAAAAAAAGAACAGAACAGAAATGTGACTTATAGAACTTTAAAAATATGAAGAGATTTTACAGCTACTAAAACATTCTTTCCTGCTTAGACAATAGCCCTGCATGTTACCCCAAAGGAATGTCTTTCTTCTCTACAACAACATGTTTTGTGCATATGCTGCCAAATTGTTTTTACAAAAAAATTAAAAACCCCAAAAACCCTTTCCCCCTTCCATATGCTTTATGATCATGGCAGGAGATAACTGCAATAGCATCTACTTACTACTTAAAGATTTCTGAAAGGAGGCAACATTTGATCCTCTAGATAGAAAGGAAGGCTACTGTCTAAATGCCTTTCACAGACCTTGTCTCATAATTAGATTGGATCGAACACTTCACTGTGTGTGTAATTTAAAAATAAAAATAAAAATCAGGACACTCACTCAACCAAAGAATTGGGTTTTAGCAGCTGGTTAAAGTTCAGATATGGCAGAATTTTTGAAAGATGTATGGGGATCTCACCCCATCATCCAGATGACATCTACACCCACTCTGAAGGTGTGGCTTGGTCTGCAGAGAGGGTTCAGACCCATGCATTGGATCTCTGCATTTCCCACCCTTCCCCATTCCACAGGCTCAGGGTCCCTGTAGGTTCAATAATTGGTGCAGTTATGCTGTTTCCAGGGCTGTTGCGGGGAGGAGAAAAGTTAAGATTTGACCAACTGAATAAAAGGAGCAGCTAAGAAGCAGAACTGCCAGGCACTGTACAAATAAATTTTTATTTCACACACACACACACACACACACCCCCCTAGACCAGTAGGTATTTCAGAAACACATCATCATTAACCTGTAGGCTGCCACTAACCTGTATCTCCTGAACAATTCAAGAGCAGAGAGGTGGAAACTGTAGTGAGTAGATGGAGGAGGCTTAGCCAGAGCTGTTGCCTAGTGGAACTTCTATCCTGTCCTGCCTCCCCTTCCTCCCTCAACCTGCCCTCCTACTAAGTCTTTCCCCCACAGGCCAAATGCCATTTGGAGCAGGTGATGTGCCTCCACAAGGCTTAAGGGCCATGAAGCAGGGAGAGGAAGGCCAAGGGACGGTGTGGGGGAATCTCTCCTCCTGCTTGAGAGTATCAAGTTGGATTTCAGCTTTTCACCAAGGGAAGGCTCAGGGGGCTTGTTCTGGGGCCAGGAGGCAGGTGCAGCTGTTGCAGAAAAGAAGGAAGAAGAGGGAGAGGTTGGAGATAAGCGTACTCTATTTCTCAGCTTAGAACCCATCCTCAGAGTTTTAAGCGTTAATCGTTTAAGAGGAGGAAGTCAAAGCCTCAGTGGCCTTGGGAAAAACTGCTGCTGAATCAAGACCCTAGCTGGTGTTGGGGTAATCTCCGAGGGGCTGCTAGATGAATCACGCAACAGCTATTTGAGCTGCAGAATAACAGTGAGGAGACCCCTTCTTCGTTGCCTACATGAGCGAGAGCTGCAACCTATTCTATCTATGAATGTATATCCATTACCCTCTGGTCTTAAAATGGAGACACTGCCTGGAAGGCACCACACCCATTTCCAAATCAAGCATGGCTGACCAGAGTTGGCAGCATACTGTTTGCTGCCACAAGAGTGGGTGTATTGGCAGGGTTTACTCTGTGCAGTGGCCCAAGGGTGAGTCTTTTTTTACTAATGGAAGTGTCCTGAGCCACCTGGACAGAAGGATTGCAAGGGAGAGTGGAACAACTGTCTCGCTCATTCTGACATTTCAGTGAAGCACACATCCCCTTCATGGCCAGCATGAAATTAAAACACTCTCACTGAAGTTAAAATGGAACATTTGTCCGCTCCTCAAACACTGGCTGAAAAGGGCATGCCAACAAATAGCTCAGCACCATTACATACAAATCTATTCTTTAGCATGCTGTTTCCCCCCATCCCCAAGTCTATAACATCATGCTTTATTTTGACACTCTATCAAGACAATCAGACTTCACTGACAGCATGTCAGCTTGAAGATGGATTTCAGTAAGTTAGACCAGGGATGCCTTCTGTTGCTTTTTGGCTTGCCTGCGTTAGGCTCTGCTGTTAGAGAAGAGCCTGTGTGTCATGGCCTTCTTATGCAATTGCCCCCCTGATCGCTGGAACACAAAAACACTCAAACATCCTGCCAACAGATTGCTCAACTGGTTAAGCAGCTAAAGCACAGATTACTAAAACAATGCTCTAGATGCAGCTTTCAATGAGATTTTCATATGAATCAGTTCAACAAATAACTGTGCTATGACAGACAATTAGATGTAATTTCTCGTGGCACGGAAGCAAATGTTGGGCTTTGCTACAGTAAATGTGAGCATAGAGTTTCACTGACTACAATACTCCAATGAGATAGCCGACTTCCAGTAAGTCACGCTCATCTGGATTTCATTAGTGACCATGGCCAGGAGCCACAGCTGAAATGGTCTGGCCTGGGTGCAGAAGATTTAAAAACAAAATGGACTCCAAACATCTGGAGAGATGAAGGAAGAGAGTAACGTGAGAGGCCTGGGCTCCAGCTGATACTATAGCATCACCCCACCCCCCATTGCCACCCAACCCCTTCTGCTGCAGGAGACTGTAAAGAAGAACCAGCCAGGCATGTCTGCAAGCATATCCTGAGATGGTAAATATCACCACAGAATCTTTAAATAAGGCTGCAGATTTAAAGGAACACCATCAAATAATTATTTTTAAGAGCAGATCTTGTTTTAATCCTTTGCATGTTGTTCTGTCACAAAACAATCTTTATTTTCTGACAAATTTCATTTCCCCCATTTGGCATTAGCAAATATTGTCTTTCCTCCCTTTGTGACTTACGGAGCATTTATAAGCTCTGTTTGCTTGATAAATGCAATGCTACTCAGGATGGCAGTATAAGCTCTGGCATTTATTTTTAACCTGTGCTTTCTGTACGAGTACTGTAGTATTAGGAAACACCACACTGTATGTCCTAACTACAGTGGTCATTATTAATTTGTCCTCTCAATACTCCTTTAAGTTATGGAAAGGACAGCAAACAGATCAGTAATTACAAGGACATTTAAACAACTGCCATGTGGCAGGCAATGAGAATGGGGCAAGAAGAATTTGATTTTACAGTAATTTTTCAACGACCCTAACCAATATCTTAAAATGTAAATTTCCAAGACCATCTGCTTTCAATTTAATCCCACAAGTCCCTGACAAAAGAAATGTTAAGGCTAAACCTAATCCACTAATAAATGCTCACAATGATTCTGCTCATTAGAAACGCCAGCCATCAAATTTAAATCTAACTTCAAGAAATAAATAACTTATAATTTTTCTTACAATGTCCATCTGGATTCACCTACAGTTAAGCTCCAGTTAGAGATCCTGTACTGTCCAACACTGTAACCAGATACACATCCTCCCAATGAGGAATGGTGCAGCTTATACTATATTGGATTGATCTGCTTTTTCCTCTCATTTCTCCAGTTATGGAAACAAAATTAAAACATTTGAAAAACACATTCTTAAAAAATGCATGCTATCTGCTTTAATAAAACTACTGCTGGCTTAGTCTCCTACTCTAAAAGCAGCATATAAAGACCTTGTTGAGCACTCTGACTCCCAAAATCAAGGACTGCAGCATGCATGATTTGTGGTAATAAGCACAAAATGTGCTGTCTACTGAAAGATGAAGACAAAAGATCTGACCTGTATTCAGCTCCCCAGCCCTTGACAAAGCTCATTCGGATTGTGCACATTCTGGTCAGCTGATACACAGCCTCGAAACCCTGATTCACAGACTGAGCCAAGAGGGCTGCAAATTCCTGGTTGTTAAAAATCTTCAAGTTGCACCCTGTCAGGAACATGACAACATGGCATTAGTGTAACTAAATTAAGAAATCCCCTTTCTTTCTGCCTAAGGAAAGAAACCACTTAACTCTGCTCTCCCCATCCCCAAACCATATTACGTTATGGACAGATTGCATAAATAAGAAGCAAACTTCTAAAAGAAATTAAGTTTGGTTATAAATGCAACACCCCCACAATTCAACCCCTAAAAAAGTAAGGAAATACCAAGTTATGGGCCACAATGCTGAACCCTACTGCCCCCTCAGCATGTTTATGTTGATGAAAACAGACTGCATCACCACATGGCACTTCCTTCTACCTCCAAAGGATAAAGAAGGTGCACTACACAAAGCACATTCATCTCCTCTGCATTACAATGCAAACCTTGATTACAACCACAACTCTTAATATTTGCTAATTTTTCTGACAGTGTAATTAAGGAATTAGTAGAAATGTACAAGCTAAAAACAAAAGAAACCATAAAAGCTGAATTTAGATGGTATCCATTAGCAGAAGTCATCACCACCCCATCCTGTAGAGAGCCAGTTGCCAAAATAGCTCTTGCTGTCAAAAGTCAGATGTCAGGACTACACTATATAGTTTGGTAGCAAGTACTATAGTTAAGAATGCGGAACTGTTTCAGTTATAACACTCTTTTCACTTGTTCATAACGTTCCAAGGATTTCCCCTTTCAAATTGAAATTTTCCATGATTGGTCCCAGCTGAAAGCTAAAGAAGAATCCATTCAGCGGGTTTTGAGTTCTGGGTAGTTGAAAAATAACAAGTTTCCCAGAGTAAAACATTATTGCCACACTTTTTTTTAAACCCAGAAAACTTAAGTGCTGGACTTAGAAACTTGGCACATGACTAGTGTTCATTTGGGAGTATGTCCAAGTTTGAAAAACAAATGCTTGGATCAAGACGAATTATAAGTGATTAAAAAAAATGACGCTTGAGCATGCTTTGTGAGCCTGACCATAACTCATATTGTCATCTGTTTGGGGATCAAGCCATTTTTGCTGGGAGCATGTCCACATGTAGGGGCCCGGCGGCTACAGGACCTGGCTACCCATTGGTTGAGTCTGTAAGAGTTCCACTGGGAAAATCAAGGAACAGGCCATCCTAGAATAAATCTTGCTCGAAGATATATGGCAGCTTGTGTTCAGTAAGAGGAGAAGCTTCAGAGAGAGCAGATCTGGGGGCAGGGAGATGCTCCATTAAAAAGAGAGAGAAGAGCCAGGAAAAGGCCAGTGAGGAAGCCAGGCAAAGCACATACAAAGAGGTCCTGGAAAGGAAAGACAGGGCAGTTTGTATTACGGGCAGATTGCCCAGTTGTTTAGGGTTCATGGACTGGAAACCCATAGCATGTAGTGGGCATGAGTTCCCCCTATGCTGCAACTCTCTGAGGCTGTTTGGAGGTCAGAAAAGGCTGGACGCTGAGCCCAAGAGGAGGGCTAAAGACCGTGGTGGAGGAGTGCAGACCTGCAGAGGAAGGTCTGTGCCAGACACAAGCCTGGAGCAGAAGATTGGGTTGTGTTTGCTTATGAACTTCAATTAATTTTGGAGCCTGTGACAGAACAAGGAGTAATGGTCTCAAGTTGCAGTGGGGGAGGTTAAGGTTGGATATTAGAAAAAACTTTTTCACGAGGAGGGTGGTGAAGCACTGGAATGGGTTACCTAGGGAGGTGGTGGAAACTCCTTCCTTAGAGGTTTTGAAGGTCAGACTTGACAAAGCCCTGGCTGGGATGATATTCTATGATTCTAGTGGACTCTTGTGATTTAGCCAGAGGGTTAAGTCACCTCAGCAACCTAAAAGCACTGGAAGCTGCTGGTGAACTATCTGAGAAGGGAAACGGAGGCCACGGATGGGCCCAAAGCCACATCAAGTGTGTGAACCCTCCAACAAAAACCCTATCTCAAGGGTGGGCTTGCTCATTATTTCCAAATATTATTTTCTAGATACTTTTGCCATAAAAATTTTATTTTTGAAAAAGCTTAATATGCTCACACCCTGACTTAACTAACGCAACCCACCCATGTATATCTGACACAAGGTTTATAAATGTATTTTTATTTTCTAAGTAAAGCCTATTAAAATCCCCCTGTGACTTTTCAGTAGGTTTTAGATAGATATAAGTACTACAACCAAGACAATGAAATTGCCTCTTATGTGGTTTCCCTAGAAGAAGAACATAAAATAGAAGTAGGAAAATAACAGAGAAGAACATAGATGCATGTAAATTAAAAGGATTTTCTTCATATATTCATTCAGCAAAAGGTTTAAAAACATTTACTACTACTATTGTATTACTTATTTGTACAGTACCAATAGTTTGCAAAGCACATCCAGACTAGGAGCCCGACTGTGTTCTTGCTTAAACGAATCAGAATCTATTTAAGGTACCTTACACATTTACCTTTATGAACCTGGACACTGGTGATGATGGCTGGATATACAGTAGAAACTCTCATAACAGTAACTTTACCCTTCATGCTATCAAGGAACACTGCTGAAGTTGTGGAAATGGCATAAAATATGTTTATAGTAATCAGAAACCTAAAACCAATAGTATTTATCAAATCCAGTTCATTTTGTTGAATAGCTCAACTTCTGTATGCAGAGCTCCCATTCTTCACATGTAAATGTTACACAGGACAGTGCATACAGCATAAGTGAGTAAGGCTAGGCTTGGTTACCTGGTGGAATCTTGCAAACAGTTGCGGGGTGCCAGCCGTACCGTTGGTTACAGTTAGGAGACTGGACAAAAATGGCACTGTCGCTAAGGCACTCGGCAAACACCTCTCCTCCAATGTAGTACAGCCTTACTCCTCTTCCTAGAAAACACATGGCACAGTTTCAGTTTAGTCAGTCAGCAATGAAGCATGCAGAAAACATTTATCATCTTCAAAACCTCAAACATTTGGAAGAAGA
Organism: Lepidochelys kempii; assembly: GCF_965140285.1. Lineage (NCBI taxonomy): Eukaryota > Metazoa > Chordata > Testudines > Cheloniidae > Lepidochelys > Lepidochelys kempii. The sequence continues at coordinate 80,667,301 of NC_136389.1, read as the reverse complement.
GTTTTTAGAAATCTGGTTTACTTCTGAATCAAAAAGGGAGGAATCAAGCAAGGTCAGTGATGATGGGAAAAGAACATAGTAATTTTGTTTTCAATGGCTGTTGGGAACAACAAACTTCCGTGAGGACTTCAAGCTGAGAGAAGTGGAAGAGCAATTTATGAAGCCAGAAGTGCATTCTCCAGCCACATGATCCTTTGCAGCATGCACTGCACAAATCCGCCACTTTGAGAAATGCCTCCCCTTAGCCACTCCGATATTCTCCATATGAACATTTCATCAGTTCAACATATGGTTTTCAACCTCCTCCTAGAGTCACCACAGATGTATGGCACTATTTTAATTGATTTAGAATAAAATTATATAAGGCTTCTCAACCGTTACGTTTAGCCTGAGATAACATTCACTATATCCTGATATAAAACGCTTTAATTCCCATGGGAAATACATAAATGAATATAATAAATACAATCTGAGTTGAAAAATCCTAAGTTTCAGGTATCAGTCTATGTAACTCTGATAAACCTTTGCTGTGCTCTCACACTGCTAGTGTGGAAACTTTGCATTCAGTCTTGCTTGAAGCATATGGAACCTGATGAACTTAAGGATTAACTTTAGACTCTTGGGATTTCTCACATCAGGAACCATTTTAGTAATGAAAAAATTAAACACCTGGTAAGTGAAGGAGCCACTGGTTCTGCCCCAGAGAAGGGTACAAAGAAGAATAAAATCTGGTCGAAGAGGGTTTGCTTTTCTGGCAGGAGGTAGGGAAACTAACTTGTACCATTAAGTCGCATTCGAAGGGCCTAATACTGCCCTCATCAGTGTAAATGGGGAAAACTCCACTAACTTTTACACCAGTTAACCAAGGACAGAATCGGGCCCTAACTTGCTATTTAACATTCAGCACTGTCAGGACCTGAATCTCCTCTTGCTTTCCATGGTGTAAATCAGGAATAGCTCCACTGAAGGAAATGCAGTTCTACTGCTTTAAAATGTGTGTAGGTGATGGATTATCTTATAAAAGCCTAGATAGGGCCCATTGAATCAACGGCAGTCTTTCCATTAATTCCAATGAAATTTGGATCAAGCCACTGCTTTCTATTCATGAGGGAACAGGCATGAAAGAGTAAAAACACAAGAGATCTCTCATAAAATTTAGAAATAAATTTCTTATCGATAGATACAATTCAGCTTCTATGATGTATAATAAATCCATTCTAAAACATCTTTTTATTTTACTGTTGTAACATTAATTTTACTTTTATATTATGGAATTTTAATGTGTTAAAATAATGAAGATACTTAACTAAAACTGATCAAGTTACACAGATGGCTGATTTTAATCTTCAGCACTCTGTATCCAACCCTCTACACATTCCCCTCCCACTCAACAGATGGTAACAACAACAAGAAAATAGGCATTACCAATGTGTCGTCTTGTGAGCTCCACGGCTGCGTTTCGGTTCACATTAGACAATAAGCCAAGACAGAAGCGTTCTGAGTTAGAAGGGTCGGTGAAGCCATCCACGGTCATAGAAGGCTGTGAAGCATGGAATGTCTCCCCTACTCGCTGGTTGAGTTCATAGTAGGATATAGAGCACCAGAAAGCTGGCTCGCAGTAGGTAACAGGCTGCAGATCTGCACAAAGCAAAAGAAAGAAAGAAATCAGAGAAGTCCTTTGAAGAAAATGAAACATTTAAGAATATTATTCAGCTCCACTGCCTGTGTTTATTTAACAACCAAGCTTTAATTACTTGACAGATTTTAATGGGTTGCAGCAAGAAAGTTACATCAACCCCAAAGCAGTTGGCATGCAGAATAATCACAAATAGCCAACACTACCACTTAACTGACTTCATCTTTACCACCTATAAAACTGAACTCACATAAACAATGAAAACACAACGTTAATTTCAGGTAGCTACTGTGCCTTACCTAAAATCAACGGGCTAAATTCTGCGCTCAGTAAGATGGATGTAACTGAGCAAAATTTTGGCCCACTGGTCCAGCTTCTGAGTTCACTGGCCCTAGTTTTAAGCCTGTCTAGCTCCACTATCTTCAGTGGAGACACTCCTGATTTACACCAAATGTATGTGGAATCCGTGTCAAGGTTACTGGGAATACTTATTTCTCATCATTCTTCTATCTGGAAAGTTGTAAAAGGGAAATCTACTTTCCTTAACAGATAACAAGTCTTTGGTTTTAGTCTTGTGGCAGTGGTTTGATTCAGCCGGTGGGCCCAACTGAAACTGGTTGCACCATCTTATTGCACCGAGTCATTTTGAAGAGGACAGTACTAAATATGCAAGAGGGGTGTGATTGTAAGAGTAAAGAAATTGAAATTCTTCTACTCCTGCTAAAGTCAATTCCAGTAACAGTCGATAGTAATTTAATCTCCTCATCCCCATTCTAAGCAAGTGAGGATATCTTCAAAACACCCGATTGCTGCTCCTTAGTTGGGGAGAAGATTTAATAGTGAGCAACAGAAAGCACCATCTTTCCAGCTCCTACTGCTAGGTTCCCCCCTATGGTATTTCTTCAGTGCTCCAGGCACAGGGTTAGAGACCACCAGCTCTGACAATCAAAGACAGGCCCCACCTCTCTTCCTCCTCTCCTTGCAAAGACGAGCAGCCCAAGAAGATAAGTTCAGTGTCATTTCTTATATAAAAGATCTGTTACCAGCTCCTTAGAGAAAATGAAGCTGCTATCCAACTATATCCTGTCCAAGTCCACACTCAGCTATACCCAAAAATGCAGCCTTCACACTAGAACAGTCCAAATGATCCTTGCATTTATCTGAACCAGAAAGACAATACAAGTGTTAACATATCCCAGTAAGTGGGATACAGATGTGAGGATAGCCACATACCTCAAAAACACCAGCAGCACCATGTGGAACTGCTCCTCCTCCACTGAAATCAATGGCAAAATTCCTACCGAGTACAGTGGCAGCAGGACTGAGCCCTATTTTATACTCCTCTAAACCAGAATGAGTACCAGTACAGATGCAACATTCTTTCACTGTTTCAGGTATTGTGTAAATAGCGCCCTTACTTTCCTGAACATTTAATGTGTATCCTCACCACTCAGTGGTGGGTCTCATATTAATAGAGTACCAGACCAGGAGACTTGAGTTCTAGTCCCAACTCTGCCACTGGCCTGCTAGGTGACCTGGGCAAATCACTTCTCCCCACTCTGTGCTCAGTTTCCTCATCTGTAAAATGGGGATAATGATATTGGCCTCTTTCGTATAGCGTTTTGAGATGTACAGATGAGAAGCACTAGATAAGAGCTAGGTATTATTACTCTGCTGATTGTTGTCCTCTTCTCCCACTTCCACAGAAGCCAGCACCAGTTATTGCAGATAGTCTGTAATAACTTGCACTGTAATAACTTATCTCCACAATTTTTGAGGGGAAAGCGTTCTCAGGGCACCCGACAACCTGCTGCTGGTTCCTCAGGAGATGTGCTGTCCAAGTGCCACAGCACGCCAGGAATCCAAGCAGCAATGTGAAGGCAAAGGTCCGCTCTGCGAAAGCCACTTGACCCCAGCAAATCCCAGCCAAATCCAGGAATTTTGGAAGGGTGGGAGCCCATTTTTATCTTTTTCTATTGAGGGGCAACCTATGCTCCCTTCAGTGAACAAATTAAAAGGAAACTACTTCCCAAGCTAAGGCTGACATTTCTGCTCTCCTAGGTGGTGTATGCCTGCCTGCATAAGGGAAAGTGAGGCCCAAAGGAATCAGAGTGTAACCCTCAAAGCATAAATTAATAGAAAGTAATTCCATAAAATAGAGTATTTACATACTTACGGGGGGCCCTGGCCTCAACTGACGAGATTTTTATTCCATAACATTCTTATGAGCATAAAACTTAGGTTTCTTCAAACTTAAAGCAAAAAATCTTTGAATATTTCCCCTCACATGTTCACATGCCATTGTACAAATCCACGAGTCATCAAGTACAATACATGCTGTTCCTTTTCCACCTCTGCCTTTTTCTGCTATGTTACTCATTTAACTACTACACTGGGATTGCCATGTGTCAAGAGTGTGTCTACAATTTTCACCGATTAGCAGTTTTGGACTACGGCACCTATCTGTGAGTGTTGTAACCATTCTGACAAATGTATAGCAAAGAGCACTGCTAATCAAGGTAAATTAGATCATGCTCATTTGCTTTAAAAAAATCTATGCTTGCTCTTATCCAAGAGCAAACATTTCTAAATAAGAGTCTATTAAGTTTCATAAAAGCAAAACAAGTTTTTAGCCCGGCAAGCGGTATCTTCAGAGTGATGCTGCCCTTGGGTTGTAGAAGCATCCTCAACCTGTGGGACTGTATATACTTTTGTGGTACTTTCCTTCAGCAACCACCTCCACTTGGGTTGTGTCTCAAGGGGACTGCAGGTCCCCACTGAGGAATGTACGGAAATTTCACTTTCAGCTTGATTTGCAATTTGAGGAAAGACAGAAACCAACAAACTCACCACTCATGAATCTTGTTGGAAATGCACTAGTCTCTAAGAAATGCAGCTGAATGTTTAATGATGCTGCCTTCCCTATGATTGTGGCATAAGGCTTAGCCTAAGTTTTAAGCCACCATGGAAAGAGTGAGTTACCTCTTGAGTTAGAAGTGGTCTGTATGTATCATTTTGATTTTTGTGGATTTGGTGCTCACGCAAGTAAGGAGTTGTAGTAATGCTAGAGCCACACAGTGCCCACAGGGACTGTGCAAACAGCTAAATAAAGGATACATCGTAACCAGGTAAACCCTCCTTCTATCTTCCATGCACGGCACTGCCAATCCATTTAAACTCTGATACACAAGATGCTTGCTTTTTCCTGTCCCAGGTCCCTCTCATGAAAGGATCCCTATCATGCTGAATCATGAGGTCAATAAATGTCCCGAGTACTGGGATGAGACCCATCCAACTTATTCTCCCATAATCTCTGAGCTAGACCTCTAGCAGTATTTCTGTTGGCTCAGCTGCAGAGAACAACTGCAGGCTCTTTACATCAATCTAAGTAAAAATATAAAGTGAATTGATACAACAAATCATTTCATGCTATTCCCAGCACTCACCCTGCAGTGAGATCGGTCACTGAATTTATCTCCGATCTTATTTCATCGAAATTTGGTGAAGTACTTGATACAACAAGATGAAATGAGACTGGTGGCTCCTTTCTGAAAATTCTTGCATCAAGCAAGGAACAGCACTTGTAATGTATGCTCAGAGCAGCTAGCATTCCTCCTGTATATACTACACAGAGCTTGCTGGAAACCCAGCATTTATCCCACTCCAAACTTTGTGGGGGAAATGGCCATTTGAAACGTCTGGTCCAAAAATTTCACTTTTCCACAGCAAATATTGAAAATCAGTCAAAACAGAAGTTTCTCAAAGGTGTGAAAAGGTTAAAAAAAACAAACAAACCCTACATTTTTTCATTCTGTTTTTCAGTTGGAAAAAAGTGTGAAAAGGGGTTTTCCCATCACCCTTTCCTCACAATTTTAATGTAGGGGGGCGGGGGGAACTCCCGAAAATCCAAAAACTGTCAATTGAATGTTTAAGTTTCTCAGTTCAAAAAAAAAAAAAAAAAAAAACAACCTGACATGAGATGACAGTCAAGGCAAAAATTTATTTAATTTTTGAAATACTGACTATTCATTTAGAATCTACCAGTAGGGAAAATTTTATCAAAATCGATATTTTTCTGTGGAAAATTTCAACCAACTAATGATATTCAAGAACTACATTAAATTACAAAGATGCTGGCCAGGAAGGTCTGTACTGGACTAGGGCAGGTGAGCAGAAAATATTAAAGGCCTCTTATTTCAGATCCTAACATTTAGATTAGTTATTTTTCTTTTGTAAGGCAACACCATCACTGGATTCTCAGATGAGACAATCTCTGCCAGAAATTCTGTATTTTAATCCATATGTACCAGTTATGGCTGCAACATCTCTAACTTCATCCTTAAAGCAAGACAGAGAGAGAAAGCAAGCGAGACTGTGAGCACACTCTCCTCATTATCACTACATTCTATAACCACTGAACTTTCAGAAAGGCTTGGGAATACCACTTTTTTTTTTTTTTTATTTTGAGTAGCAGCGTTGCACCACAGAAACCAGCTGAGGCCTGTATTACTAACTCATCTGACCATATGGTATGTGGTTATTTCACTTGCAGTGTGTGTCTGTGTCAAGCCTCTTGTAGAGCCAACACTGAGGAAGAGGACAATGGATTTCCAGTATACCAAACTCCTAGATAACAATATGCATATCCAATTCTGGCCCTTTGCTGTATAAACTCCCTGACCTCAATCTGAATATCTACAGAGCACCAGAAGCCATAGATTTGTTTTGAGGCTTTTTTTTTAGTTTAAATAAAAGAAATAGGAGATCACTTGGTATTCGTAACTTTCACTAAAAACGTGTGCTTGACAACTAAACCTTTGAACCAAAAAAGTTCTTTCAAGTGGACTCCTTGCCAGGTGCACTCACATTCCAAAACATTCCCTCTGATCTGGAGAGACCATCTGCAGTGCTGGGAGAAGAGAGTTCAGTTCCCATGGCCCATTCAGTCCTTGGCTTGTCTGCTGACACGGTCAGTTGAGGGAGGAAGTGGGTTGGGTTTTTTTTGTTTTTGTATTGTCATCTACCCTGTAACCACCACCAACTCTTCATTTTGGGCAGATCACCCAACAGCGTGTAGATGGCAGCAAGCTTTCCATCACTACTGACACAGGACAGGTTTGATCATCAATGTATCATTTCACTTATTTTAAAATTACCCACAACTCAACACCCCACAATAAACTTTAAAAAAGATATGTATTTTTTGAAACCTCCACTTGCCAAAGAACAACAAATGTTCATCTTGTAACTCCTGGCTGTGTCCCTTTCATTTTATTTCAAGTTATTACACTTTCTGACTCCAATTTCAGAGACTACAAACGGATTACTTGTGGTTAACATGCTTTGGCTGCCCTTGTTTAGTCTTTGCTACCAGACACCACATTAGACATCCTACAGACCAACCAGCCAAGCAGCACATTTTAATAACCATTGCCTTTGTTGGAAAAAACATGCACTGAAGCCTGATTCCTAGAGACTCCTTACTCATTTGGGTGAGGTGATTGCTATCTGCAGCAACAAAAAGCAATCCGGATTGGGGTTTTTGTTGTTGTTGTTGTTTAAAATGTTGATAAGAAACATGGGAAATCCCAATTGACTCACAAGCAGCACACTTGAGCATAAAGGATGCAGTCAAAAAAACCAAACACCCAAAAAACCCCTCTTCCCTCTTAGGCTTTGACAGTTAAGCCAAGAAAACTGTTAGTACCACCCAGATATATATATAGCACCCTCTTTTAAAAAAAAAAAAAAATTGACTAGCCCGAGACATCCAAAAACAAGCCAGCCAATGCCTGAAATTCTGAAGTGCTGTCAAGATACTCTGTGCCAGGGCTGTAAGCATATGTAAGCTTTGTGGCTGTGGCATTTTAAGAGTAATCTGAAGTAGTCTGTGCCTACTGGCTTAAGTAACATTTAGAGAATGGATCCTGCAGTATGCAGGGTTGTAAGGGTTTTCTATGAGGGTGACTGCTCAGAGTAATTTCAAATGGGGTGAGCTCAACAATATGGTTAGATCTGACCCCTCTGTCAGTCTGCATGAAAATACAGAGCACCATCAGATACACATTGAAGAGATAATACAAGTTCAGAAATACATTCTCAAAATCTACAAGGCTTATCTCAGGGAATTATACAACCCTGATCTCTACATCTTTAGTTTTCCTCTTATTTATTATTTTAAATATCTCTAGTTGACAGGATGAAAACAGAACCACTGATGTGTTGGTATAATGCAATGGTCTGGACTATGCTCTTGGTGCCTACAGATGAGCCCAGGGCTGCAGAGACCTACACTGCTGCCTAGGTCCCCAGATTGAATTCGGCTGTTCTGGCCAGTGCAAAGGGCCTGCCTTAAGCCCATCCCTGTGTTCAGGTAGAAGGACATACACGGGAACCAGAAGGCTTGCATCAGCAACATAATGGTCCCTGACCTCACCTTGTGCGTCCATGGAGAGGTCAGCTACTATCTGGCCCTAAGCTTTTCAGTGCAGGGACTGTCTACATCTGATAGGAGTGCTTTGCACCCTGCAGGACCAAACCAACAGAACAACTGATCCGGTACGTGAGCACCATGATATCGACAGTCATCAATTCAAGTATATTGAACTCACTTCTGTAATCTGCCTCTCTCGTATTTTAAGTGCTTCAGCACGCCACCTGCTTTTTAGCCTACTACTGTTTCTTCTTTCCACCCTTTCCCGGTCTCATCTTCCCCACTGTGCCCTTGTGCTCTCCAAAACTCCATCACTCAACATCCCATTACCAATCTCATCCCCTACTCAATTATCCCAATACACAAAATTTATAAGGAGAGTCGGGTGGCTAGGGCACTAGCCTGGGATCTGGGTTCAGTTCCCTGCTCCATCAGACTTCCTGTGTGACCCTGGGCAAGTCAGTTAGTCCCTCTGTGCCCCAGTTCCCCGTCTGTATGATAGGGATATTCGCACTGCTTCACAAGGGTGTTGCGAGGATACAATTAAAAAGATTGTGAGGCACTCAGTAAGATAATGGTGGTCAGATAATCACCTTAGATAGCTAATAAGCAACTAAAATTATATAGGTGCTTTCTAGAAGAGAAAGTTTAATTTAAAACACCTTTATTAAAATAAGAACCAGCAGGATGCATTCCTGGCAAACCTGGGTGATCACCAGATCATATTTTTGTTATAGCCCTCACACTCATTCACCCTGGCATTACCCCCCCCACCTTTTTTTTTTGGTCTGTCACTGCATCTTGTTTTATATCCAACCCTATGTTGTAAGCTCAGATCTCTGTACTAACTTTGAGCTATCGTGAATCTCTGTTGCCATAATAATGGGAATTAGCACAAAGAAGCATTAAATAATGCCACAACATCAGTAATGTCATCATTAATATATACTCGATATGCCAAGCATTATAATTACACACGGTTATGAAGACAGCATACTTACCCAGATTATTATGTGCTGGGGACATAGGATTTGGAGATAAATTTGGAGAACCTGAAAATCAAGATGATGATGGTTAAGCTGGTAACTGCATAGAAAAAACAGTAAAACAGAGACATCAGTGCTGACATGGGTTTTTGGTTCTAAAGATCAAACCAAGGGCACTTATGTTTTTGGTTTGAGACTACTGTGTTTGCTGCTTAAACCCAATGGATATATATGAAATATGTAACAATCTTGGAATTCTTAAGCATCCCATGCCCCAGATGAACTTCATTCTGTGATCTGGGAAAGTGAGACTTGCAGTTTCCTCCACAGCCAATTATTATTTATACAGGCTCAGAGATACTATCATTATGATACAAAGTAATATTGCTAAGCATCTTCATGCTGCTCCAGGTCTTCATTTACAAGAGACCCGATTTTCAAAACTGTGCACGTAGGCATGTGTGCTTCATTTGCATATGCCATTACTATGACTGCATGTACCATCATGGTAACTACACACAAAGGTAACTACTTAGACAACTACAGCTTTGATTTTCTGTTGCCCTGCACCTTATGTATTTATTTACTCTCGTGCAAAATTATTGCAAAGTGAATGTAACTCACTATCATAAGTATGGTAGCATGTTATGCTCACTTTGCCCTGGTGTAAATTCCCATATAGGTAAAGGCCATGGAGAATCAGGTGATCAAAGGTAAATCTGCATGCACAATTACCAGAGAGTTGTAGGCTTTATCATTCTAATTCTGTATGGAAAATATGCACATTCATTTTGAACATCTGAAAGAATTTGTTCCAATAAAAAAAGGAGGCATTACACTGGAGCTTTGCAAGAAAATATGAAGACTTGGCAGGTATGAGAGCACGTTGCAGAACCTTGCCTTCCACTGAGCTCTGTTAGCTTTTTTAAAAATCTGTGCTTATAAAAAGAACAAAGTCCATGACGTTTGAGGGAGTGGAGGACCCGCAGAGAGAACAGATATAGCATTTGAACATAAACTGGGCATTTATGGTATCTTCTCGGCCAACTCTGTTCCAGTATTTTATCCCCAAAGGCCCTATTTACAGTCCGGATGTCAACCACAGTACCAATAACTGCATGCACAAAAATGGATTGCGTCAGTAGGCTCACGTTTGATATGGACAAACAAACCCACGCTTGCCTTCCTCCATGTGTATCGTGGAGAAAGGCTATAAATCTGTCATTCCTCTTTTAGAATCCCACATGCACTCTAAAGTCCAAAACATTCACAGAAAGGGAGCCGACTGTGTGCACTATTTGCATTAACTAGGCCCTGCACTCCTATCTTTGTTTGAATGCAGCCCATATTTGTGTATTTCTCTTGTAAAGCAGTAACCATTTTAACCAGAGATGTGTCTTTGCTTTTCAACCACAGCTTTTACAAACTAAGGGATGGATTCAGCAACTCTTATTCACGAGGGTAACTCCAACATCAACAGGATGTCTTGGGTAAGGATTACTTATGTGAGTAAGGACTGTAGGCCCTCATATGTTTAACTACCTTGTGTTCATATATTTTAGCACAAATTCCAAGAGCAAATAATCTGATACACAGTATTTGTTTAAATGCCACAGAGAACCTGAGAAGAAGGGGACTGATGGTTTACAGGGAAGCACTTGCTAAACACTTCTTTCTTCTTTCTAAAGAAAGAAGTCTCTGAACGTTTAAATATTCATGGCCCAATATTCAAAAACACTTACTTGGCCATTTGCAAGGGCAAACACTTGGTCTAATCACACCATTGCTTGCAGTGAACGTGCTGACTGGGTAAACGATTTGTGCATGCATGCATTTCTAATAATAAGGACCCAGACTAAATGCTGACACTAGAACTTCTGACTGCAAGGAAAGGTGGAAGGCCAGTGGTCAGTGTTCCTCTCTTCTGCTTACTAGTGTCTAGCAGCAGGTGCTCTGGGGCACGGGAGTGCACGGTGAACCTTTTTCCAGTGGGTTTAAGGCGTGTTATACAGTGTAGGCCATCTTGCGGAATCCAAACTGCATCTGTCCTGCCCTATCAGAAAGCCTCCAACCACAGTCTACTCATCAGCACTCAAAAGAGAAGCCTAGATATAAAAATGGCCCCAAAACCACAATCCTCTACATGTTATAGTGTAACAAATAAATATGCACTATAATAACATATTTAAAAATATAGGGTCAGATGCCAAGGCCCTTAGTCAGGGAACTCGCGGTGGCATAAGAACTAAGTAAGAGTCTCAGGATTTGACCCAGAAAGCTACAGGAAATGGCCAAAGATGACCCACCTGCATCCATGCTGTGGTTCATCTGATGGTCACTGGTTTCTCCATCCTCACTCAGATAACCTGGAGGTGGTGTCTCTGGAAATCAGGAGATTAAGTTGTCATTAGAGTTGATTGCAGAGTTCATACATTATCAAAATTAATTTCTCTGACCTCTGTTCATAGCAGACCAATGAAATACTTTATCAAAGGGGAGGGAACACAAGAAGGTGAGTGGAGGCCTTTTTACGGTAACGGAGCAGATGGTCAGGATTTTAGTTTCAAATAAAATTTCACAATGATTTTGCAGTTTTCCTTCCTCCTGTTTTTCTCTTTTCTGAACTGCACCTTCCTGGACTGCCAGTATAGCTGAGCTGTAGGTCTATAACACACCCTTATGCAGTTATACAGTAAGATACGCTAAATAGCTTTTTCAAAGTCACAAAAGCTTATCCAAATGTGAAATGGCTAAATTTTGTCTGAATATGAATTTGTTTTCAGAAAGTTTTCTCAACACTAGACTCTACAATGTATTCTAAATCTATCCCACCGAGGGGGCAGAACAGAATGTACAGCAAAACATTTAAGCAGCAGTACGTGTGTTTTTGGCTGATAACAACGTTGGTTAATATACCACTGTGCTGAAATCAGAGATTAAGAATGGGTTCTGTTTACCTCCAGATCTGAACACAATCTGGTTCAGTCAGTTAGGGAGCCCAGGAGTTCTAAAGGTTAATGAGGAGGGTAATGATGGAATGGAGAAAAACAGAGCTCAGCCAATGCGCCACATAACCCTTGGGGCCTAATATTAAACCTACAGGACATATGTATCAGTCATTTACTGGGCAATAGATCCTTTCTTCACCCCCTTTGTTTGCTAGATGAAGGCCATACAGTACCTGGAATGTAGTTGCTTTGTGGCTCAATACCTGCCGGGAAGTTAGTGTTCTCTGGAATGGAATGACTATAATCGTCTAATGGCGGGAACTCTGCTGGAATCTCTGTGTGCCTCGGTACCAGCACTGGAGGTAAAACTGACCACATGAAAAGAAAACAGAGCAGGACAGTGACATTAGCAGCAAGTTTATAACATGTCACCTTACATTGAACCAACATGAAATACTGGAAAATGAGGAGAAACCCACTTCTTGGAATAACACTCTCACAAATGCAGATAACTCCAATTACCATGCAAGTGGCTCCAGGAAAGGCTAGTGGTGAAATATTACTGTCTATTAGTAAGTGCTGACAAGATGTTTGGTGCTGTATATGACACAAAAATAAAGACAATCCCTGCCCTGAGATACTAGCAACCTAAGAGAGACAAGATACACCGAGACAGAAAAAGAAAATTCTAAGTTAGAGCAGAGTTATACTATTGGTCTCTGTATAGAAATCTAGGGCTGTTCTGCTGACTGACACTGAAAGATAGCAGCTAGGTCCTATTAGCTACAACTATGGATATAAGAGTGTTTAAATCTCTAGGAGGCACAGGGAGCAATCCTTAGAAACAGCTACTCTCATCAGCAAAATCTGGCAGGAACTTTATTGTTATTTAAGTAAGTACAGAACACCCCTGGAAGAGAATTAAAGTTTGGACCCTATCTATATGCACACACAAATAATATGTTTGGAGCTTGGCACGAATGCAACCTGCGTAAACTTATATTTTGTTGATTTGTGTGTGCTGAACTTTCCTTCTCCATAAATAAAGCTGTAGATAGATGCATTATTTCACCACAAGAAGTGGGAGGGACTCAGGGAGGGGGTAGCTAATAATAGAAACCTTTTGGTTTTAAAACACCACTCATGCTATTTTTATTTTGTCCTGAAACTTTAAACAGACTCCTGCCCTTGCATGGAGAAGCTGAAATATCCAGAATGTCCACAATACCTGGTGTCTCCACTCTTTGGTAGTGATAGGGGTTGACACAGACTTCATCTTTCTTCATGTTAAAGGCATACTCGCACATCTCCATGGCACGCAGCTCATGGTGGCTATGAAGGTCTGGCCAACGCCATAGCCGGCAGTAGATCACATGGGGAAGTCCTTTACGATGGGATACTTGCAACCGGCCATCTAGTGATCTGCATTAAGAAAATAATGATGATAATGAACATCCGTGTGTTTTGCTTTTCCTCACCTCAGAGATGTACAGCATTAAAGAAAACCAACAAAAGTCGACAACCAGCCTGGAACTAATGTATATGTAAAAATACACCCAGATTATTGACCAGGCTCTGGCAAGTACTGTGCAAAGGTACCCAGCAGGAAGGCTGCAGCTAGCAGCAGAAGAATGAAAGCTGCCCTGATCTGGCTCTCCTCAAAATCCAGAGGCCACTTCTCTGCAACAGGAGCTGCAAAGAAGTATTCTGGGACAAGGCCTAGATATGTAAGGAAGTCTAGGGATGTGTCAGTTTCTCTGACTCAGAAATGGCTTTATTCATTAACAGTCCTGGGGCAGATCATTCATGCTCCTGGCAGGAACTAATTTGGGGGAGGCTGCTGCCTACCAGAATACAGCACATGAATGGTGCTTCTGAAGCATGCTTACTTGCCCTATTGAAGGGACTCTGGATAGCTCTAAGAATTTGGCCCTACACATGTAAAGACCATATGTTTGAAAAACATATTAATGAAAGGTTATAACTTTTAAAAAAAACATAGAAAGACATTGTAGTCTATTGCATTGTAATCATCCACAATGAAGATGCAGAATAAAATTAATACAGGCACTCACATTTTTAAATGGCAACAAAAAGTGACTGTATGCCAATTTCCCACACTTAAGATGCCTAATTAAAAAGGGAGTGGGAAAATGAAACCAGAAGACCTACTCCACAGTCTGTAGGTAAGAACATGAAGCATATGTTTAGGGTTTTTTAAAAATTATTATTCCTACACTGCATTGACCCCAAAAATCTAAAACAAACAATTGTTTTCCCACTAAATCTTCTGTCTGGGTTCAGGCAGTAGTGATCTCCCCCCACCCCCCAAAAAGAGTTATAAACTAGTCTAAAAAAACAGGGTGGAGAATGGCAGTCCAACAAGACTCTTCCCAACAGAAGAGCTAGGGGGACTGTTATAACATACACACACCTCTTGTAAACATCTTTATAACAAAGAGTGATGTGACTAATACTGGCTATAGCTGACGTGCACTTCATTTAGCAAGGAAGCAGAGCTCACAGGTTGCAAATAACTGTATGCAGAAAGCATATAAGGAATCTGTACCACCGAGGGGCCTGCTCTCACAGGTTATAAAAACACTCAAAACCTGTGATTATGTTACAGCCCTGAAATATGGCTTAGAGCCCATGGGGTTTATTTATAGTATACACACATTTCTTTATGGTGCTCCTCTGTTATTATTTATGGATCACACATTCTCTACGTGCAAAAATAGAGCAAGGGTGTATCCCACTCTTTAGATTTTTCCATGAAGGGAGGTCAAACACTTGAATATCTGGCATATTTTCCAAATCTCCTCTCAGGCTGAGTTTTGCTGCTAACAATCTGCCCCATTCCTTCTTCGAGCATTTCAAGCAGGAAACATGATTTTCAGGTGAAAGACTCAACAGAAGGCCAAATATAAAATGTTTCTGAGGAAACAGGAAGGACTTGCATGTCAGCATAAAGGGTTCTATCAAAACGCAAGTGACTGGTGACCAGGGATGGTATTCGGGCACGCTGGGGGCTTGATGGAAGAGAATTATTAGAAAGGGATTTATCCAGCAATGCCCCTCTGCCATGTACATTGGCCAAACTGGACAGTCTCTACGTAAAAGAATAAATGGATACAAATCAGACGTCAAGAATTAGAACATTCAAAAACCAGTCGGAGAACACTTCAATCTCTTTGGTCACTCGAGGACAGACCTAAAAGTGGCAATTCTTCAACAAAAAAACTTCAAAAACAGTCTCCAAGGAGAGACTGCTGAATTGGAATTAATTTGCGAACTGGATACAATTAACTTAGGCTTGAATAAAGACTGGGAGTGGATGTGTCATTACACAAAGTAAAATGATTTCCCCATGTTTATTCCTCCGCTCCCCCACTGTTCCTCACACGTTCTTGTCAACTGCTGGAAATGGCCCACCTTGATTATCACTACAAAAAGTCCCCCCCTCTCCTGCTGGTAATAGCTCATCTTACCTGATCATTCTTTTTACAGTGTGTATGGTAACACCCATTGTTTCATGTTCTTTGTGTATATAAATCTGCCCACTGTATTTTCCACTGCATGCATCTGATGAAGTGAGCTGTAGCTCATGAAAGCTTATGCTCAAATAAATTTGTTAGTCTCTAAGGTGCCACAAGTACTCTTTCTTTTTCCAGATTCTAGAGCAACGAGTTCAACAAAATCTACTTTACCTAAAGTTATAGGGTCTGACCAGGTTTCCAGTGAGATAAATGGGAGCTTTGGCATTTATTTCAGTGGGAGCAGGATTAGATCTTTATTCTCCATCTACCAGTTGATGATAACGTGGAAAATTTCTAAGTCAATATCAACAAGTTCAAAATAATTATTTTTGTACAGGAGGAGTTTATTTATTAAAGTTAAGCAAAGAAACAAGGAATTAAATCAGACCACTTTTTTTCCCACTTCCTTGATACTGACAATGTATAAAAAGTCAATGTCTGCTAAGAAGGACAAAGTTATTTAGTGTAATTCATCACATCTGGATGGGGGCAAAGGACAGAGGGGGGGGAAAAAAGCACGTAGATTATCCCAATCATCCAGAGTCCCACAGAAAGCATAATCCTGACACACTTTCCAACAAGTCCCAATCACTGTTGCCATCACAGCAGCACAGACAGAGTTAGATTGACATTAATAGCTGTCTGCTGTACAAACTGAAGGGGAAAGTTAATCCATCTGTTTCCTCATGTGTCTTAACTTCTTCAGCAAGCTTTCAAAGAAAGAGAGAAGGTCTAACACAGAGCATGCACCAACTGGTGAATGATTGGTGAACAAGGATCATTCTCCTATACATTTGTCAGGATGGGACAGACTTTTTATACCTAGAAGGAGAATTCTTCAATCAGTTGAAGGAAAGATTAATCTCCTCCCAGTACTCCACGTACCCTTGGTAAAAGGTGCTGAGGGAGATAGGGGGAGGGGAGGTGAAGCAATGCAAATGAGTTGGCCTTGTATGTCTTACTCATTTCCTGGATGCCATGTGAGAACACATGCAAACTTTCACAGAGTTTCCAAATATCCAACAAGAACAGCCAACACAAATCAGGAAAGCTGTGAACAGCTTTTCCCTGTTGCTTCCCCTGACTGTCTGTACTTATGTTCCCATTGTGGCAGTAGAGCATGTGGTATACAAGAGAGGATGAAGATGCAGGGAGGAGGTTAATTTTATTTATTTTTAAATCAAGTATCCTTTACCCCATACATGGGCCACTGGATTTTATCACATGTTAAATGAGATACACACTTGTGTATCATTACATGTACAGTGACTGGTAGAGGGATTGAACCTGGAACCAAAAGCCTTAGCCTTTGCTATCTGACTAAATGAGTAAGTCTGCCAGAGAACACTAAGGCCTTGTCTATGTTTCCAGGGTAAGTTGACCTAAGTTACGCTACTCCAGCCATGTGAACAACATAGCTGGAGTTGACATAGCTTAGGTCGACTTACCGGGGTGTCTACACTACACTGCATCGGTGGGAGGCGCTCTCTCATCGATAGAGTGACCAGACAGCAAGTGTGAGTATAGCTCCATTGTGAATATGTGAAACAACAACAACAGGTTAAAAACAGTTAATTCACAGTAACTTCTTCTGAAGTTCCATATTTTTGTTAGATATTATGCAAGCTGTAGAAAGTGTGCTTGGTATCTGAAGTTACTTGCAATGTGAGTGCTATTTCTGTGATAGAAAAGGAGGAGAGATGGACCAGTCAAGGGTCTTATCTAAGGAAAACCTTTTGAAACAGAGCAGAATACATTTTATTTCAAAACACAGTAATAATGAAAGGCGATAGAGGGAGAATTAAGATTGCACAAAACACTCTTATGGGTTAATTATATTTTCATTCTTGTGAAATCTCTCCTCAGCCCTCTCTGTAAAGGGATTTGGGATGAGACAGCCCCACTTATGTCTTCTTGGGAAGAACTCCAGCTGGGTGGGAGGGCAGCCTTGCTTCTTCTGTTGCCCCATCTAAATTCCCCTAAGACAGCTGATACTGGACACGGTCTGAGACAGGATACCAAACTAGAGGGACTGATCCAGTATGCCAATTCCTATTTTCTTATGACTGAGGGGTTTACTGGGCTATAAACATGTTGTTCAGTAAGCTACCACAATCTGCTTAGCACCTCACCAGGTGATGCACTGGAATGGTCCAAATAACAGTCATTCAATTAAATCCTTCTGCACTGGTCTAAAGAAATATACTCAAATATACCTTTGGCTTCCATTTTGTTTATCTCTAGTTTATTATTTATTACTAGTTTTCGGCAGCACCCATAGCGTGCTAGGTGCTGTGCAAACATAAAAGAAGGCATGAGCCCTGCACAATAGGATAGAGGCAATTCTCACTACCAAAAGAAGCAGGACTGAGGAGACTATTATATCCTCCCCTCAGTGCTTGGGTGATATTATGATGCATGGTGGGGAAGTGTTACATTTGTGACCCAGACGGGAGGAGTTAATCATTAGGATTTCTATCCTCCTGTGACAGGTTTCAGAGTAACAGCCGTGTTAGTCTGTATTCGCAAAAAGAAAAGGAGTACTTGTGGCACCATATGCCCTGTATGAGTCTTCTCCCTGTGCTACTTTCATCCCATTCAAATGCACCAGGACACAGATAATGCTATAATACATCCTCAAGCATTTCTCAAAGATGCTCCCTTCTGTAAGAGGGTTGGAAGAAACACATGGTGCCAACCAGCAGAAGCAGATGTCAATAGAAAAAGGCAGTGGCTTTTGGAACAGCTAACTGCAATAACACAAAGCCTTTTGTTTTTTAGCTTGCTTATTTAACAATGCTTTCCAGCATAGGTGGTCTGCAGTCTGAGGCATTCCTGGTTTGTACTAAGTAGAGTTCTGCTTGGTTGATATGGAAGGATATTTAGAGGCTGAAGCACTGAAACCGAGGCAGTAACTGGAACATGGGAGCCTGATTACCATACGCAACAGAAGTTTACTGACAACCCAAGTAAGCAGATCTCTCTCTCTCTCACACACACACACACACACGCGCGATCTCTCCACTAAGCAGGTGCCAAAATCTCCCTCCCTGCATCCTCACCAGTGACCTTTCATAAACTATAACCTCAACTCTAAGGCTGAGATTTTCCAAAGCTGCCTAAGGCATTTGGACATCCCGTTTCTATAAAAATGAATGAGATCTGGGCAGTCAAATCTCAACCACAGTGGCCATTGTCATGGCAAATATATTCTCAGCTGAAATGAAGACAAGTGTCCATCGTAGCCTTTCTCCAGTTCTCTGCGAAGCTGCTCCCCCATCTTCCATTTAACCAACCTCTGTTGAGCAGCTCTCCACTTGTAGATCGACTTGATGCCAGCCGGGATACAGTTCCACACTCACGGCTACTTGACAGGATCTTCTTTCAGTGCTCAAGCTCCTTAAATGAGGTCGTAATGTTGGGTGATTTTCTCCAACTGCAGTACCATTTCCTGTGGCAGGAAATTATGTTTCCTACCATTGGCTGCAGCTGAACCTGTGAAGTGTCCCAAAATTGCGTGCTGGGACTAAGCAGCAAAGGATGTGGAAACAACAGTCTCCTATGACGCAGACATTTCATAGGTGGAGCTTCATGTGGTTGTTCCGGGCCGTTGCCCAAGAGCAGCACATTTTGGTTTACCCAACATAGCCAGTGTGTATTCAGAAGCAGCAATATAAGAATAAGTGAACGTGATACATGTGAACTTGAGAATGGACTGAGATGTTTCCCCCATGGACCATATCAGTCATCTAATAATCAGTCATAGGTGGTAAAATACCAAATGAGATCTAGATTCCAGAATACACTCATTACATTTGTATGCTTGAAGAAGAGCATAAATTACAGTCAACACAACTGCCCAGCAGCATCAACAGAAGTAATATTTTAGACTACACAGATTTAAGAACGACCCCATCCTTTTTATGTTGTTCAGACTCCCTTTTGTTACATAACTGAGAAAGTCTACTGGACTCAAGAAAGTGTTACTTCAAACTGTATCCAAGCTATTTGCTGCCCAAAGAGTACAGGGCAGTAACGAGAAAACACTAAACACCTAAAGCAAATATTTTTCACATCCCGCTATAGCTTTCTGCTGACTAAGCAGAGAAGTAAACTCTGCAAAAGTTGAGCAGTGAGTAGGAGAATGTTGCATTGCAGAATGGGAACTTGGTTTGGAGGACTAATGCATAAAATGTGGTTGTGCTATTAAACTGTTCTCTTCATTGTGAGATGCTGAACGCCCTCTTACCCCCTGAAGTCAATGAAAACTGAGCATGCGTCCCACCTCACAGGAGGACTCAGCACCTTTCAGGAGTGGGACCTCTGTCATTTCCACTTTTCCTCATTTAGCATTTTCAGGTTGGTCTTTAAAAAACAAACAAACAAACAAAAAAAAACCCCAAACAACACACACCAGACTGGATTATTCAATCCTTTCCCTCAACCATCTACCATACAATTACTGGTCATGGCAAATTCAATCCCTTTAAAGCAAACAAAAGTCAGCAATGCTTAGTACTATACATGATGCACAGTTGTAGTGAGATTACTATCAGGGTGGCTAAATTCAAAATTTGGCTTACCTTAAGTCCATCCTACACAACACTCCCCCTCCTTGCAAAACATACTCTAATTTGCAAAGTGCATAACACTTTTATATCCATTCCCCTCATTTTCCAAAAAAGCCAAATGCTTCAATACTCCTTACAACAAATAAATACAAACCAAATCTAACTGCCAAACTGTACAATAACAAACCAGTGTGCATGTGGAATGAAAGGGTAAGGATGGAAAAAGAAAATTGAAGAAAAATTATTTAAGTCCCAAGCTTCCAAGGGGTTCTTATTAAAAACAGCGAGCAGAAGTCTGTTTTTAAAATGACAAGTGGATTGTCAGTATGCTTTTAAAATGCACCATTACCAAGAATTATATCTACAGGTTGTGTTTTTCTATTAAGCACCAAATGTGATAAGTAGCTCCTTACTGACCACACACCTGGTGTACTCCAGGAAAGTAAGTATTTATTCACAAAAATCTGGCTTTTGTTTGCAGAGAACTGAAATAGCCATAGAGTTTCACAGAAAAGTTGGATAAAATCTCAGCTTTCCCTGAATACTGGCCAAATGAGCAACACTGAATGAAAAATGACCCATGCAGCACATTTGTAATTCAAAAGTTGATCCCTTGCCATTTCTTTCTCCTCAACATGTGATTCATCTTAACAATGATATTACTCAATTTCTAGAAATGGGAGTAAACGTATTCTGTTAAGGGTTGCAATGTTGATATATTATGTGTGCACAAGCATATAGGAATCCAATACTAAATTAATACTGCTTCTACTTAGCACTTCTGACTACCTGACAAATATATAATTAATCCTTATCACATCTTTGTGGGGAAATTACGTATTTGATAGTCCCATTTCAAAGATGTGAAAACTGAAATGACGGAAGTTAAGTGATTTTCCCAAGGCCAAATATGAGTCAGTGTCAGAGCCAGTATTAGCTCTCAGGAATTCCTTACACTCAGTGCTGTCCCAAGATCACAGCTCTCTTTCTATAACCTCAGAGTTATTTCATCCTGGTAACCATCTCTCTTATCTGCACCTATGTATATCTAAAGGCATGTCTGCATGCACAGCACTGCAGCGGCACAGCTGCACCAATATAGCGTGTCTACTGAAGACACTCCATTCTGACAGGACAGAGCTCTCCCATTGGCATAATAAAACCACCTCCATGAACAGCAGAAGCCATGTCGGTGGGAGAAGCTCTCCTGCTGACCTAGCACTATGCACATGAGCGCTTATGTCAGCATAACTTATGTCACTAAAGGGGTCGTTTATTCACACACTGAGCAACATAAGCTATGCCAACATAAGCTGTAGTGTAGCCATAGCCTAAGAAATTCCCGTTCCTCTTGCTCTTCCCACTGAACATTCCCTCCTTCTGAATCAGAAAAAATATCCAAGGGGTAAATCCAGACCCACTCATCTGACACTTCATGTACATTGTTGATCTGTTAAATGTTCTTCAGGTACTAAGCCTCTGAACATTACCAGTCCTTTTAAATTTGCTGCAAAAGGCAGTAGAACCAGTGCAGTTAGTGGTGTGAGGTGGTGGCAGGTGACCAGGGGCAGCTCTACTAATTTTGTCACCCCAAACAGTCGCCACCAAATTGCCACCACCGCAACAGCGGCGAAGCTGCCGCCAAATTGCCGCCCCCCTAGAAGAGCACCCAAAAGCCGCCGCGGGACACAGACTGCTGCCCCATTCTCAATGCTGCCCCAAGCACCTGCTTAGAAAGCTGGTGCCTGGAGCCGGCCCTGCGGGTGACACAGTCTAGAGCCCCCTCAGGATTACTGCCCCTTCGGGCTGTCACTGTGCAGTTTTCTGTGGGTCTTCATTCATCTCACTGTACAGCAGAGGTGGGCAAACTACGGCCCGCAGGCCACATCCGGCCCATGGGATCGTCCTGCCTGGCCCCTCTCTCGACCGGGGAGGGTAGTCCCCAGCCCCTCCCCCACGGTCCATCCTCTCCCCCAGTCATGCGGGCACTCCCAGGCTTTCAAATAGGGGTGGATAAGGGACGGAGGCCAGGCTGTTTGCGGAGGCACAGCCTTCCCTACCCAGCCTTCCATACTGTTTCGCAACCCCAATGTGGCCCTTGGGCCAAAAAGTTTGCCCACCCCTGCTTTACAGGGTCATAGCCAATGGGTGGCACAACTAGGTGTATCATCTGGCCATGAGATCCTGTGCAGAGGGAGTGCTACCTACAGGGGCTGCCAGACTAGAGGCAAAGATTTTGACCTCACAGCAGTTGCAGCCTGCTTGACACTACAGGAACAGTCAAGCTGGCCTTTGCATATTTTATCTCCCAGAGTCTTCATTACCCTTTGAAACGTGCTAGTCTTGATTTTTGAGATTTGGTTCTTGTTTTTTCTGGTCAACAGTTAACGAAGTACAACACACAAAGGTGATGTCAGGATCATATTATGACAGCATGAGTCATTTATTAAGCTCCCAGCAATGCTAAACACTTTAAAAGGGGCCTTGGGACCATATTTTTCAATGTCCAATTTCAGATTCAGACATCAGTATGTTTTTAGGATTACCATAAACTGTCTGTCCATTGTTACTTTGTTAAGTTTCCCTCAATTCATCTTCTGTTGTGCAGATGTTTGACCACTGAGCTTCACCTACTTGTTTTCCGTGCTGGCATCCATTCAACAGGCTATTCTTAATTTAATTTTATTTAAGGCTGTGGCTATATCTTGCTCATTTCACTACCAGATGGTTATATCCTAATAGTTTTTCCTCAGTACTATTTATTAATCTCTTTATTATTTGTGCCAGTTTGGTACGCAATGTGCTACACCGGTGGCATAAGGTGACAGCCATACATACCTTTCTTTCCCTTTTAAAGTATGGATTATATGTTTATCTATTGTTCCACCTTCCTCCACTGCTAGACAGCAACATCAGACAGACATAATCTAGGGATCCAATCCTACATTCCTTAATTAGCATCTTTGGGCCTGATGCTGTATTAGGGCTGATTAACTATGGACTCTGGCTTTGAACTTCTCAATTATTAGACCTATACTCTTCCTGGGTTGAATTCATTGTCCAGTAGAATATATACTGCAGGGAAGATTGTAGATCTCAAAATATACCATTAACCTTTGGGAATGTGGGGGACACATTTCCCAAGCAGCGCACAGAGCTGTAGACACTCGGCATCTAATGAGCGCAACTGAGAACTATGCAGTTAAGCCAGCACACAATGCTTTTGAATTTGCCCCTTGCCCACTGTTTTGTAAATGGTTCTCACTTGCGGCAGCCCATGGTTGCCAATTATTAGGAATCAAGAAAGTTAACAAACCACAAAAGCTTTTCATTGCAGAAAGCAAATTTTATTTCACCCAGTAAGTGATCATTTTAAAATCAACCATGCTCTCCACAAGTAGAAATTGGCAGAGTAAGGGAAGAAGGTGGAAATTGTGTCCAGAAATATTTAAAAGGTTCCAATTTTAGTTGTTTTCTTAAACAAAAACAACAAAAAACCCCCAAGATTTTAAAAATATATTTAAAATATCAAATAAAGGACAACTAAAGAAAATGCAAACACAAATTTCAGATCTCCATCTACAGTCCCTTGCGTGGCTGAACTCCCCTCAGGCAAACCTGACATTTAGTACATTTTTCCAATATCTTAACTTTAGGTACAATACTTCTGAACAGCCCTGGTCCTTTTACTGTTTTGACTGTTTTTATTTACTAACCTCTGCACCAGATTCATTTAAATTTATTTGTATTTCGGCCTGATGGTGGTTGAAGTGGGGAGAACAAGACATTGTGAGAAGTTCAGTCTCTCAAAAAGGCATATCCCTCTTTGAAAGCACGTTAATGAATGAGCCAAAGCTTACCATTACCACCCCAAAGTCATGGGTCTAACGCCAGTCTCAAACTCCTGAAAGTATGCACTCTCATCCCAGCTGTACCAGCAGGCTTATTCTTTCAAAGGAGGCTCCAGGCATACTGATGGGTGCGTTTGCAGGCCATGAAGAAAAGTTTCATAAGGCAGGGGAAAAAAATGTCAAAATGACTCAAAGCATTTTGTATAATACTTGGTGCATTCAATGCAAAAGTCTTTAAAAGGAGGGCTGTGTAATATGCCTACACAATAACACTACCTAGCTGACAAAAATTTAAGGACCAGATCTTAAGCTGCTGTAAATCAGCATGGATACAATGATTTCCAATGCTGCTATACTGATTTACACCTACTGAGGATCTGGCCCTAAAATTTCTGACTATTTAAACACCAAGTGGCAAATCTTCAGCTGGTATAAATTGTCCTAGCTCCCCTGAAGTCAATAGAGCTAGGAAAATTTATGCCATCTGAGGAGATTTCCCTAAGTAGTCAGAAACAAAACAGAATACAAGGATTAATATGCATGCTAAGCACTGAAAGAAATTACTACATTGCCTAGTTTTCAACTGGTGGAGAAAATTGTTACCTCAAAAACACACATGCTGTTTAAAACAGAAAGGATGAGTGGGTGATTAGCAGTATCACTACAATTACAATTTTAAGGCCCTGGACCATTCTCCTCTACTTGTTCAATTCCCACTGTTTTCAATGGGAACTTCAAGGCTGAGAGCAGCATATGGTTGTTAGGAACTGACTCCTCAAATAAGTGTTTGTGTTCTACCAAGCTGGAATTTATCCAACCTTTCCACTGGAAACACTTTGGTGGTTTTGTGCAGAGAACACGTGCTTTAGAACAGAAATAACTAAAAATGCACTATGCAACAGCCTCTATCTTTTTTGGATTAGTTTGAGGCTACTTGAGCTTCATTGGTGTTATTTTCTTTATTATATGGTCAAAAAAAGCATCACAGCTTTCCTTTCAGTTTGAAAAGTAGGTATTCCAAAATGTGATGTTCTGAGCCAAACTTTTTTCTTGGACTGAGTAACAGATCAAGGGTAAAATTTTCAGAAGTGCCTAAATCCAATTTTCAAGAATGACTTATGCATTGAGGAGCTTATATTTAATTGAAAGTTAATTCATCACTCAGGTGCCTTTGAAAGTTTTACCCCAAATCTCACCTGCTCTAAATTATCCTGGTTTTCAAGCAGCTTTAAAAAGCAACACAGATGTCCAACTATCTGCATAATTCATATTAACGAAAATGCATCAGAAACATAGGGCTTGATCCCACTTTTGCATGTACTTAACTCTACTCATGCAAATAATCCCTTTGAGCTAATGGAACTATTCACGAGTTACAAAAGCAACTCCCTGACCATTTTAATGGAATTAGCTTGCTTTTACAACAGTCAACAACTTGCTCTTTTTACCAAATTTAAAAAAAAGTGATTACAGAATCTTTAAAATGAAATGACTAAGCAGTTTTCCCCCAGCAAAGCAAGAATCAGACCAGCAGTTAACCACCTCTTTCTTCTTTTCCAAATGAGTTTTCCCATCTTCCAGCTCACTCTGGTCTTCACCAAGTTTTAATGAATCAGTTTTGGATGAATCATTTCCTGTGTGTAGACTGCACGCTTCATCACAGAGAGGATTCTCACAGACTTCCCTCTCTGGTCAGATAAAGCAGATGATAAAGAACTCCCTCTCACTACCAAAACAAGCCTTGAAGTTTCCAAAGAGTTAAGAGCAAATGCCTACATGTATGAAAGAGCAGGGAGTGGGGAGGTGAAAAGGCCAGTTGTGTTAATTTTACAGCTCCAACTTCCTCAATTATGACTCACCATCAATGCAGGAGAAATCTAGTTTCACAAATAAACGTAAAAAGTGCACTGTGTAAGGGGAACGCTGCAGCTCTCAGATGAAAAGTCTTGTAACGAGTCCACAAAAGTTAACCTTTTAGAATCTCTTGCCTTTGTAATTACTAGTGAGATGTGGGACTCAAGACCACAAGAGAAAAAACAAAGAATCTTTCATAATTTTTTCTCTTACAGCTAAGTATTACAGCACACTTCTAAAAGCAGGATGTTTTTAAAACTCTAGCAGGATTTGGCAAAGCTCAATGTATAGTAATGAGCAAGGGTATTTTTCTTACGAGAAGGAACTGGTAAATTCCTGGGAGAAGGAGCTGTACAGAAAGTCTATGCAGGGGTGAGGCTTGCGGAAGGTAGAGTTGAGTTTTGTGAATTATACTTGTATATGGAAACAGACTTCCTAAAAATAAGCTGACTATTCAATACTTGGGTAGTGTTATTTTCAGGAAATAGGTGCATAAAATTTCAGCTGAAATGGACACATTTTCCATAAATAGCTGCTTTATCAAAAAATAGAAAAAAAGTTAACTCTGCTTACCTGAAAATTTCCTTTCCTCAAGAGAGAAGGTTCACAGATAATGGGTACTTCACCCTGCTTTCAGCTTGGGGGCAGAACCACACCCTCAGTCACTGACAGCAAAGAAAGGCCCTCAGGTACCTCCCTAGTTGAGATAATTATCCTTACTGTTGAAGTTCAAGTCTATTTTCCTAAATTAGAGAGTCTGTGGAATATACTTAGATGAAAAAGCATAGTCATTTCTCCTACTGCAGTGCACAGAAAAGTTCCCCTAACGAAACAAACCCAAATCTTTGGATGTCAATTTCCATCTCTATTCTGTTGTCTTCAGGGTGGGCTGGATATTTGGACTTTGTTACTTGAAGAAAGGAAATTTTCAAGTATGTACACACATATTTTTCTACTCTTCATTGTGCAAAGGGTGCAGAGATCCATCCAATGGGGTTTTTACAGCAGTGTGACTCCATGGTGGGCATCCAAAATCTTAAAGCTTCAGCTACTGAGTTATGTGAACATATGAGAATATCAGGCCATATCTGCACTGGAGAGCTTTTATAGTGGAACAGCTGTACCAATGCAGCTGTGCTGCTGTAAGATCTTCCATGTTGCTGCTCTATGCCAACAGAAGAGAGCCTTCCGGTTCACATAATTAAACCATCCCCAACGAGCAGCGGTAGCTATTTCCACACCATTGTCCACACCGGTCCATCTGTTGGTGTAACTTATGTCACTCACTTGTGTCATATCAACAAAGGGAGCTAGTGTAGACCTAGCCTTAGCTTTCATTGGTGGATGGGGAGGAGTCAGTTACTAGCTCTAACGGTTGCAGAGAAAAAGAACGAAAATGTATCCCCTGTGTACCCTAAAGGTTCAAATAGCAGAAAGATAATAAATGTGTGGGGTTTGTTTTCTTTCAAATCTCATGATTTTTTAAACCAATCTCAATTTTGGGGGGGGGACTGACTTCTGATTTGGTAACATTCGAGGTTGGCAGCTCTGTAGTTGATCTTTGTGTAAACTCCCCATTGACAGCAGTAGGAGTTCATCTGGGGCAGGAGAACAGATAAGTTCATGGAGAATATTCAGACAGACCAGATGGATGAGGTAATATCTTTTATTGGGCCAACTTCTGTTGGAGAGAGAGAGAGAAATTTCTGAACCACACACAGCTCTTCATCAGTACTCCCAGCATCATCGCAACTGCAAGATGGAACATACTGTTTGCTAAAACAGTAAGTTAGCGCATATTGTACGGGACCATTCAAGGTAGAGTGGCCTACCTCTGTAATCATAGGGCAAATAGAGAGGGTTAATGGGTTACAGATTGTTGTAATAAGCCATAAATCCAGTGTCTCTGTTCAGTCCATGATTTTTAGTGCCTAGCAGAATAATGAATTTAAGCTCCGAAGCTCATCTTTTGAAAGTGTTGTGCAGGTTTCCTTTGAGGATGAGGACTGATTGGTCAGATGTAGACTGATTGCTCTGTGGAAAGTATTCACCCACAGGTGATACGGCATTTTTGTCTTATTTTCCAGTGTACATCCATTTGAGACTGTAGTGATTGTCTGGTTTCACCCACATAGTTGTTATGGGGGCATTTTGTGCACTGGGTGAGGTATGCTCCCTCACCAACAGAAGTTGGTCCAATAAAATATATTACCTCACTCACCTTGTCTCTCTAATATCCTGGGACCAACATGGCTACAACCACACAACATAACAATTCATGGATGATAGGCTATTAGCCAAGATGGTCAGGGACACAACCCCATGCTCTGGATGTCCTTAAATCTGTGACTGACAGAAGCTGGGATTGGATGACAGGTAGGGTGGCCAGATGTCTTGATTTTATAGGGACTGTCACGATTTTGGGATCTTTTTCTTTTGTAGGCTCCTATTACCCCCCACCCCCGTCCCAATTTTTCACACTTGATGTCTGGTCACCCTAATGACAGGGGAGGAATCACTCGGTAATTGCATTGTTCTGTTCAATCCCTCAAGTATCTGGCACTGACCACTGTTAAAAGACAGGATACTAGGCTAGACAGACCATTAATCTGACCCAGTATGGCCATTCTTATATTGTACCATACATAGCCCTGAATTTATACTTCAGCCCATGGACCATAAATTATAAATAGAATTTGACCCTCTCCCCTAAGAGTCTGACACTCCTGATATAATGTATTTAAAGCAGCAATAAATTACATTTCATTGGGTGACAAAATGCAACAGATCAAAGAAACAAAGAAACGTTCACTTAATGTTGTGCTTTCTGTTTTATGCCACATCAGTATATCCTGGCTTATTAATGCTTAAACGCTATTGAGCCCAAACACAAGGAATTTCAGCATGAAGGGTCCTACCAACCACTACAGAGGTTACACATGTACATGAGGCAGGAAACACAGAAAGGGGCTTTCATACTATGAAAAATTCCCCCTGCTTCTGTGGGATTGGGGGAGGGAAAAGCACTCCATCCTCAGGAGTTCAGCCCCCCCAAACTGATCCATCCTTTAAGAACTATAGGGATTCGGGGGGATGCTGCAGAAGCAAACAGTTTCTGTGTCTGCATTGCCTCAGCCCTCCCACTCCAAGTCCTCTACAGCTCCTTGGCATCCCTCCTCCTCTAAAGTCCATGCTGCTCAGGACCTCCGTATTACCCAATGCCCAGAGCCTAATTCCAAGGCATTGCGGAGAGGGAGGAAAAGAGGGAAGGAGGGAAGAAGCAGGTATATTTATGTTGACATGGGCATTAACAACTTACTGGAAGAATTCCCATGAGGAGCCTTGACCATCTCCTTGCCCCCTTCCACACACGGTATTCCTTTATCCATTGAACCCACTTACACTAGGCTTCCTCAGAGTCAGCAAAGATGACTGACTATAGAAGGACTAATAAAAGCTAGAGCGAGGCATTCTCTCTCCCACTTCATTCTACCCTCACTTCCCTAGGCTCTAGATCCCTTGCTGCATGGTAGCAGCGGGATCAACAGGGCCACACACTGAAATTAACAAGGAGTATTGCATAAGCATTAATGAGATGTACAGAACTGCACCATTGGGATGATCCACACCCGTCTTCCCCTTCTTGTTGGGGACAGGATACTGGACTAGATGGACATACTGGGTCAGACCAATGGTCCATCTAGCCGAGTATCCTGTCCCCGAAAGTGGCCAGTAACAGAGCTTCATGGGGAGTGTACAGAACAGCGCTATTGGAGTGATCCACCCCTGTCTTCCCCTCCTTGTTTCTGGCAGTCAGAAGATTTAGGCTCAACCTTGCATCACTGACCATCTTGGTTAATAGTCATTGAAGGATTATCCTCCAGGAAGTTATCTAGTTCTTTTTTGAACCTAGTTATATTTTTGGCCACCACAACATCCCATGGCTATGAGTTCCACAGTTAATTGTGCATTGTGTGAAAAAGTACTTCCTCTTGTTTATATTAAACCTGCTCACTATTAATTTCATTGGGTGACCACTAGTTTTTGTATGTGAGAAAGGGTAAATAACACTTCTCTATTTAGTTCTGCCACACCATTCATGATTTTATAGACCTCCATAATAACCATCCCCCCCATTTGTCTATTTATTAAGCTGAACAGCTGTAATCTTTTTAGTCTCTCCACATGTGGAAGGTGTTCCATACGCCTGATAATCTTTATTGCCCTTCTCTGAACCTTTTCCAGTGTCACTATATCATTTTTGAGAACTGCACACAGTATTCCAGGTGCGGGCACACCATAGATTTATATAGTGTTTATTTTCTATCCCTTCCCTAATAGCTGCACACTGAGCTCAGGTTTCCAGAAAACTATCCACAGTGACTCCAAGATCTTTTTCTTTAGTGGTAACAGATGTGGTGCAAGATGCAGAATTTCTCAAGCTCAGAGTAACTAATATGGAGAATGAGGCAGGCGATGAGGGGCAGGAATAATATTCTATGAAAACATCAAGGCCTGGGCATATCATTAGAAAATTAAATCCATCCTTGTAAAGGATTTTGTCTTTGCCAAGGGTGTCAGCTGATATCAGATACAAGGGATTAAGAGGGAACAAGCAACCAGAAGAGTTGAGCTCATCAGAAACAAAATATCCCATATTAATGCAAATGTCATTAGTAATTAAAACCCAGGGAAGAGCCCATTAAAAAAAACAAATACACACACATAAAAACAACCCCCTCCCCTAGTCCCACCACAAAGAGCCACTGCCCCTCCCATGCCCACCGCGCCCCTGCAGACCGACAAAGGCAAATTTTTCCTAAACTAAATGTTTTTCCAAACTTTTCCATGAGGCCTCCACACAGAACAGCTGAAAACATCAACTGCATCAAAAGTCAGACAGACATTTGAAGCAGCTTTCTTGTTGTCATCCCCTCCCTGCCAAACTAGAGGAATATCTTTTATTAGACCGATTTCTGTTTGTGTAGCTCAAAAGCTTGTCTCTCTCACCAACAGAAGTTGGTCCAATAAAATATACTACCTAACCCATCTTGTCTCTCTAAAATCCTGGGACCAACACAGTTACAACTACACTGCTTAGAATCAGAGGAATGTTATTTAATACCTGTACTGGGAACCTCACTGGATGAATGCTTCTAACCAGGACTTTCGAAAGCTTGCTGCAAAGGAGAAGGGGAAGCAGACTCACTGGTAAATATTAGTTTGTACTGAAAAAGCCAGAGCATGTTTTAAAACTGCTTTTGATTTCTGTGCCAGCTTCACATCATTCCCAGTCAAATTTGGCAGGGTGGGGAGACATGGGGGAAATGAGGATGCATGCCATAGGGAGCAACACTGACTTGGCTTGTCCAGGAAACTGGCAGCCCTACCGGCAGAATTATAAAAAAAAAGTTTAACATCCCAGAAATATGGACTTTTCAATCCCCCTTCCCCTCCATTTTTTAAGCCCTTTTCCTTTGATGCTCTCCAGCCACAGCTCCATAGGAGACAGAGGGGAGTTAATACAGCTCAGAACTCTGTCCATAGCCAGTCCGACGGTCATGTGGAATTGTAGCTGGGTTGCAAGCAGATGGTGCTGTGGAGTTCAATTAATTCATCCTCGGTTCCTCTATTCCTACTAAACTGCCCAGGCAAATCCTCCACAAACAGGGTCCCATAGAGGTGGAATTCCCATCTTAGCACAGGCAACCTTCGGGGCTTTAATGTTGCTAAAAGATGCTGGACTGACAGCCTATTTATCCACACAACAAGTACAGTATGGGCTGTAACAATACAAGACTACCCTTCCACGGCCTCAACCTGAACCTGAAAGGAGTACACATAGTGGTATGGGTTCAGTCTCCATCCCTGTTCATTTGGCAATCGCCACATTGACTGCCAATTACTGCCAATAGTGGTGGTTTCCACGATGTTGACCCCGTCCTCTGAGAATTAGACACTAACCAAGCTCATTTCACAAAGAATTACCAAACTGAATTTAAACTCCTTAACCATCCCCTCCTATTTACTACTTATCCTTCAATCCTTGGGAATCACAAAATACTTTGTAAACTAAACATGTATAAGAATCAATTAATTCATTACCGAAACACAGTCAAGTCTGGGGTGGAACCTAGAACCTGTTAAACAGCCTATAGAAACACTATGCAGCAATTTAGGGCACAAAGTGAAGAACACAACCACTGAAACCGATTGAAGCTGGAGGGGAAACTTAGGAGGCAAAATATAATTACTCAAGATGAAATTTAGACAGGAGCCCAAGGCACAATGTACTTCTCCTAAAAACACCAGGAGGCACATCATGGCAACAAGCAATTAGAGCCCTATTTTTACATCTCATTTCCAGCAGCACAGTGCACTTGCTAGGTCCCTAGTTCAGCAATGACTCAGAGGGAGAGTGCCTCTTACTGAATCACCAAGACCACTTCCCTGGATGGGAAATCTCACTACCCACACCTCCCCTAAATAATGACCAAGGCTGTCGCAGCTTAATTTGAGATACACAACGTACATGAGGGAATGCTATCTACACACACTGCTTTAATCTCTTCTCATTTCTACATTGTTAAACGAAAAGAACTGAATTGACATATACAATTAAAACAATAGGGAAACAATGTGCTGGTAGTGACAAGCTTATGCACAAATATTTGGGCAAAGAAGTCAAGACAGCTTTCCCACCCCCAGTGACTAAGCCTTTGGTCCGCACACCCACTCAACCCTCAAAAACAGCTCCATGAAACAAACTTGCTCATTCTAAAATACACACAGGGAATGACCAGTCACACCTCCTCCTCACAGCACTAAGTCTATTTACTAAGAGTCTACACAGACTGTCTGCTTTGCAAAAAACAGAATCCAACTCTCTCTCTCTCTCCCCATGAGACATTAAATGCTAGAAAGGGTCCAAGTCCTTCGCCCCTTCATTTTCTTTATTCCATTCCCTAACCTCTGAGTTCACAGACTCTGCAGAATTGTTCAATTACAGGGTGTAGTCCGAAGAAATTATGTCAAGCACCCAGCGCTCCGAGGTCAGCCATGACCAGGCTGGCTGGAAGGGGCATAGACGATCGAGGAAAAAGCAGGGGGGTGGATTGTTGGCAGTGGCTGGGGCACCGTCCTCGAGCACCTCCTCAGAATGCCCGTTTCTGGCTGCTCTGGTCTCTGGAGGGCCCAGGCTAGGCAGAGGAGCGAGAAGACAAAGGGTGCCGTTGCTTAAACCCCTTGTCTCTCTCCTTTTTGTAGGAGCTGAGGGACACCCCATGACCTTGACGGTGGAGGCCAGGATGGCTTTCTAGCCTGTTGAGGGGTGTGCAGGCCCAAGGACCAGAGGGTGGCACAGGAGTCTTTAAGGCTGTGGAGCGTGCATCGGTTGCTCTGAGAAGAGCCCTGCTCCCTCAAACAGGAGATCCTGAAAGGCAGTCTGCATCTCCTGGGACAGCCCAGAGGACTGTAATCAGGAGCTGCACTTCATGGCCATTGCAGAGGTGACCACCCTGGACATAGCTTCCCAGGTCATCTGGAGGGCGCCTCTCGCCACCACTTTGCCCTCCTTCAGTAAGGTGGCAAACTCCTGGGCTTGATCCTGTCGAAGGCCCTCCTTTAACTTGCTGATGGAGTCCTCCAAGCTGAAGTTGTACCTGCCTAGCGGGGCCTGATGGTGAGACACCCGAAATTGCAGGCTGGCTGTTGAATAAATACTTCTTCCAAACAAGTCCAGCCTTAGCATCTTTATTTTTGGCTGTGTCACTGGCCTGGCCCTGCTGGTCTCTTTCGTTGACAGCAGACACTACCAGGGACCCTGCTGCTGGAGGATGGGTGTACAGATATTCAAATCCCTTTGCCGGGACATAATATTTCTTTTTCTCTTTGTTGGAGATAGGCAGAATGGACGAGGGGATCCTACCACACCAACTTGGCAATTTTCAGGACCACAGGATGGATGGGCAACGCGACCCAGGCCAGGTTGGAGTAGGGTATGACATTGAAGACGTTGTCAGACTCCTCCGCTAGCTCCTTGACCTCCAAGTTCAGGTTAGCAGTCACCCTTTTGAGCAGGGCCTGGTGCTCTTTGAAGTCACTGAGGTGGTGGGGATGGGATGGGAGACGCTGCTCGTTTGTGAGGGGCCCACCACCGCCTCATCCAGAGAGGACGAAGATGACTGTACCACAGGGGGAGGGGCAGTCTCCCCTTGTCTGCCAGAGGACGGCTCATTGGGCATCGGGGCCCGCTGCAACGTTCCCACAAAGGACTCAGCATTGTGCTCCGATGCCAGTGGCAGTTTGTCCGATGCGGCCCGAGAGGAATGGTGGGAATACAGGACTGGCATGACGGGTACATCCCACGGTCTCCAGTACTGCTACTGAGTGGGCCACTACCCCTGCTGCCACGCTGCTGCAGCTGGGGTCATGCCCATCTTGCGGGCTGTTGGCGATTCGCTTCTCCTAGGTAAACGGCTGATCTCTCCCTCCGACTCGGACCACTGCCCTTCTGGCGACCAGGGCAGAGCTGTAGATGTCTGAGTCTGTTGGCTATCCCTCGCTGGTGACTGGTAAGGAAAGGGTGAGGAGTGGTGCCCGCCCAAAGAGCGGTACCGGAGAGTCGGAGACCGGTGCCACGACCAGGAACGATCCCACACAGAGGGGGAATCGAAGCCAGGGGACCACTTAGGCCATGGAGATCTGTGCCACAGTGATCTCTGACGGGAAGCCCAGCAGTATTGTGGGTACGGGGATTGACGTCGTGCCTCAGGCGTCCCATGCTCCGTAGGTGGCGACCTTGGTTAGGGACCTGGGTCTTCTAACCAGAGACTGAGGCTGCAGCACCAGGGTCCTAGGCTGCAGTGACGGGGATCGACGCCTGCGGTCCAAGGACACTCCGTTGCCTTAGATGGAGATCACCTAACCGGCTTGCCCTTTGAGGTCTGGGCCTTAACCGGGTCTACTGCCTGGCCTGGTGTCTGCAGTACCAGCTGGCCTACTTGCTCCTGGGCCGCCAGTGGCCCTACAAGGGGCTGGGATCCCCTGCCACTCCTGGGAAGCGGATCCCTGGCTGGGCTAGGGGGTCCAACCACAGCAGTACCTCTGTGTAGCTCTGGGGCAGCCACGTGGCCTAACAGGTCCTTTGCCCAAAGCCCCCTTATTCTGTGGTGCCGATGGGACCTTCAGCTTCAGCCGCTTCTTGGGCGCCAGCGAGGGGGAATGATGCCAGACGGATTCTAGTGCCAGCGGTGGCTGTGTGCCAACACAGATGTACTAAGCATGGAGTCCGATCAGGAGGGCTCTGAGGCAGAACAAAACGCAGCCTCTGGGAGGAGGGCCCTCAGCAGAGATCCTGCTCCTTTTGAGTTCAAGGGCAAGAGTTCTGGCAGATCCTGCACTTGCCTTTTCTGTGTGACTCCCCCAGACACTTCCAACTGCTCTCGTGGGGGTCACTTATGGGCATCAGCCGGGTACACGGTGAACACGGCTTAAAGCCTGGGGAACGGGCATGCCCCAGCTGGGACTCTAACTACTAAAACTATTATCTAACACTTAACTTAATGGTTGAACTAAGTATCTAACAACTAACTACAAAGGAGACAGAACAATGGGGTGAAAGAACCACTAACGCTCTTGCAATGCAAGATAAGGTGCTCCGACCAACTGTCAACCAATTGTCACGGGTGGTAAGAAGGAACTTAGAGGGCGTTCGGTCAGCAGTGCCTGATACACCAATGCATGAGCATGGCACTCAAGGGGGCGCTGCAGCCAACCCTACGGATACCACTAAGGCAAAAGTCTCTGACGACTGTGCACCTGGATGCACATGCACACTAGAACAGAATTGACAGAAGCAAGCACTCAAAGAAACAGGAGTTTGACTCCAGCATGCACAGGGCCATAATACGATGACCCAGGTTACATACAGTGCTGGAAGTTGTTAAAACTCCCAAGCTCCCAAATTTTTCAAACATTGTTCACCTCCTGAAGTTTTCCTGGGTTTCTCATTCACTCTCCCCTGTCCACTCAGTCTGCTATCAAGTTTTGATACATATTTCTGCACAACATTTTTTTCGTTTTTTAAATAAAAAGTATCAGACCAGTCCTTTCTTTCACAACAGCTAAAACATTTACCATCTCATCGAATCTCCTCCTCCTCTCTGGCACACCAGATTACTGCTTTGCTCCCATCAAAAACACAGCTGCTAAAATTATCTTCCTGACCCTTCAAACAAACACCCCATCTCATCAGTCTACTACTACTACTATCTTCCCTGAGGTATACATTTTAAGTACTGCTCAAGACCTCGTCTTCAAGGCCCTGAAGAACTCTGCCATGCCCCATGTCTGAGATCTCATCCCTTATTGTGATTTCTATCCTCCTCACCCTGCTGAGGATACTTATCGTGCTCCTCCTCTTAGTTTCCTGTTCCCACTCCTGCCTTTGTGACTTCTTTCATGGTACACCAATGCCCAGAACACCCTCCCAACCCCAACAAGCCAGACTCTCATTCGTGAACTTGTTTCTTCTGGGATGCCCAATTAAATCAAGTGCCAGCTCCACTACCAACCTGACACAAGAGAAAAAAAAAAAAAAAACTTAACACATGCTGTGGTTGCACCTTCCTCTGGGTCTCCCAGTGGCTCTTATCTTGTATCATTTAGACTGGAACGCTCAGGGGGAAGGATGGTCTATTCCCCCCACCCTTTACAGGACATTGCCAGCAGTTAAATAATTAATATGAATAAAAAAAGCAATTGACATATAGTTGAGCCTATGCAGAAAGGAAGTGCATGTCCTCTTTCAGCCAGTTTAAGTCATTATTCCTGCACAGCTCTGTCCCAGTGCTGTGTCCACTGAAAGCTCCTGGTCTCCCACTCACAACAGTAACACAACTTCCTCAGTGTCCAATTATCTATGAATTTATATGGCTCCCCACCTCTGCAGTATCTGATCACTAACCAGATATTTCAAAACAGATACAAAGAGTTAACTGTTATTTCTGTTCCTCTTTCTTCTCAGTTGGTAGGAGAAATGGCTTCATTACTTCGTACGGTTTTACTTCCATATATATTGTGAAAATATAATTGAGGGACAGAGTTCTGAATGTCCTGAGCTTAGTGGATCACATTTCTCTCTCTCTGCTGCTGGCAAGTTCCACAATTCTGGCCCAGTTCCTACACAGAAAGAGGACATGTCCTACCCAGACCGTTGTAGCTCATGTACCGAACCCCTTACTCCAGCTCCTATTGTACTTCAGTGAAGTAAAAAAGTGGGGAAGGATTGCATTTTGGGTCTCTCCCCAACTATAACGAAGATGGTGCATGGGGGGGGGGGGGGAGAGAGATGTGAACTGATACAGTAACAACAGACAGACAGACGTTTATTATAATTAGCAGCACCATCCACATTTGCCACTGCTTCATAATTCTGTGTGTTATGCGGTTGGCCTGAAGAATTCATCAGCAGTCAGCTTACCACAAACCCAATGTGTGTAAGACGGGGCCATGGTTTTATTAAAAGCAATGCAGGGCTTGTTTCTATAAACACTGTCATGTAAAATGTGGTGTTACTGCTTAACTGTTGGCTGAACCTCAGACAAACTGTTAGATGAGGCAAAACACAGACCATCAAAAATTTGCACTCAAATATACTATCACCAAATATTTTGTCATATTAGCAGTACCCTAAAAATGTAACATACACAGATATCACAGAGACATGACTGCGTATATACTACCCATTCTCTGTATTCATAATATTACAATAAACATACTTTGCACTTATGTAGACCTTCCATAATGCACAGCACTAATTTTAACTATTGTACACACATGGACCCCAGTCACACAGTGGGCTATTAATTTCTAATAATGCATAGTCCTCCCTAGGGCCAAGATGAAGGGCTATAGCGGAGTCTCTTCTCTGGCCCTTTGCCACTACTCCAGCCTTAGTCCTGAGCAAACACAGATTCTTCTCCCTTTGCTGGAACAGAATTGCATACACTGATGCCCCCCATTTAATCATTTAAATAAATAAATAAACCAACCAACCAACGGTGCTGCCATCTGTTCTTCCTTAAACAAACCAGAACCTGTGGGAGCATCACCTTTCTGTCAGTGACAGAAATGCTGACTCACCACAGCATGAGTCCTGAAAGCAGGTAGCAGAGTTTTAAAGACTTCTAAAAACTAAAATTTGCACAGGGTGTAAAAAGGAAGCTAAGCAAAAGGAGGGCGAGATTACTGCTGACTTCTGCTTTCTCTCTGAAGCACCATTCTATCTGTGCACTAAACAAAGATAGGAAGATGACCAGGCTCCAGTTAATTACATTCTTTCTTCCTCATCCCCACTTTCAAATATGAAAATGAAGGGGGGAAGTCATTATTCAGTGGAAGTCAGGGAAGAATAGAGACTTCTCCAGTTGCAAAGCAAGTTGGTCCCATGGTCAGGACACTAAACTCTGACTCAGTAGTCCCAGGTTCAATTCCTGCTCCACCACAGACTTCCTGTGTGATTCTGGACAGTCATTAGTCTCTCTAGTCCTCAAAGGACACCTGTATTTGTTACAATATCACTTAGGAAGCTCAGGGTTATACTGATCTAGGATCTGTACAAGAAAGACAGTCCCTAACCCAAAGAGGTTATGATTTAAGTTTATGACAAAGTGCAACAGGTGGATTCAATAGACAAACAGGAAGGAGGAGTACACAATATGCTAGAATTAACAAAAAAGGGTGAAGCAGCCCAATGAAAAACGACATCCCCTTATTTGTCAATCAGGTTTCATTTCCATGGCATCTGTGATGATAAACTTACTCAATTTGCTAGTCTTCTGGGGAAATCAGGATAGAAAAGACCGGGGGGGGGGGGGGATTTAAATGAAAGAGAGGGGAAGAAAAGCTGAGAAAAAATAAATGCAAAAAATTTAAAAGTATATAAAAATAAAAGGAGAGGGAGTGGAAGAGGAGGTTAGAGACTTCTAGCCTCTTCATATGTAATATTGAAGCAAAAAAGAGCACACTCCCATTTGCTTTGCAGATCACCTTATCTATATACATCTATATTTCTTTATCGCCCAACCAGTAGCGTAGCCAGCGGGGGAAACGGCCAGTCCTCCTCTGAGCACAAGTGGCGCCTTTTTAATTTATAGGTGCCTTTTTAAATTTTTTACTCACCCGGCGGCGCCCCAGGTCTTCGGCGGTGTGGGCCTTCACGCACTCTGGCTCCTCGGCGGCACTGGCTTTCACGCACTCCGCCTTGGCGGGGGCCTTCACTCGCTCTGGGTCCTCGGCAGCATTTTGGGGGCCTTCAGTGCCACAGGGGACCCAGAGCGCCATGCGGTGAGTACAAGCCGGTGGCACCGTTTTTTATGTCCGCTGCCCCTGTTCGCGCTACCTAGCTACGCCACTGCTCCCAACCTGCGTTATGCCCGTTTCTTAAAGTTTTTTCTCCCTACATGGGGGGGAAGATAAAATTTGTCTCCACTTCTGCAATTGGATCTAAGGCGCACACCTTTACACCTGTATGAATCCAATCACAGTGGCTGAGCCTTTTTTATTTAGATTTAATCATGTTTTAAAAAAACATGGTGGTACCAAAAACCTCTAGACACTGACTATTGTCTAATTATTGCTACTAATCAGTAGACTATTGCTACTAATCAGTAGCAGCACTGCAGGCACATAAGAGGGGAACTAAGACCCTGTAACATTCCTAGGTGCACACTTACAAAGAAGGCAATAAAAAAATGTAACCTACAAATGACTCACCCACAGAAGCCACTGCTGGCTAAGTGGTATACCTCCATACCGCACCAACTTAAAAACATACTTGCTTCCACAAAACCTCTGTGACTTTGCCGTACATGGGAGGAACAGGAGCGCTGCATGTGGCTGGTTAGATAGAGATGACAAGGCCAGTACCTAAAATACATGCTAGCCTTGCAAATGTACATAATTTCTGCAGAAAAAGTAGTATGATAAATTTTTAGTTGGCAATGAACTGCAACACCCTGGAAGGTGGAGAAAAGCTCCATGAGGTTTTCCTGAACCAAGTCCTGCAGGTGTCCATAGGAAAAGTGCTGGAGGAAGGCCAAAGTCCATACCAGTGGTAGAGGAATCTCCATATGACCAAGACTGTGGCTGGTGCACTCCTGACTCCTAGGCCAAGGTGCGTCCGGTGGCCATGCAGAGTGCTAAGCTGGCACTAGCATTCCCTCAATATTGACTTCTTAATTGTTTTCGGAAGTTATGCCATCTCTTCCAGAGAGGCTGTGAAGCCAGCACATTATTTGTGAAAAATTGGTGTAAAATGCTAACATCGTTACTTCCTGTCCGTGCCTCTTATGTCTGTCCCTAATTTACATGGAAAGGTACAATATGGTCCTCAGTGAATAATTCATAAATACCTACACGGACACTCAAAGTGCCCATTTCAGCAAAACATTTAAGTATGTGCTTCAATCCCACTGACTTAATCTGTGCTTAAGCACTTTCCTGAATAGGGATGGACTTAAGCAAGTGATTAAAATGCTTTGCTCAACTGGGGCATAAGAAACTATGAAATCTTGCACAGTACTATTCCAATAGATAATGGAGCAGATTTTTTTTAAAGCAAAAGATCTTCCTATTATTTTGTTCTCACACACAGCTAGATCATTTCAGTGCTTGAGCAGGTAACACTCAAAAGCTATCAGGAGGAACCATCAGAGAAAGAGGCCATGAATGACTGTTTATAAGCTAATATCCCTCTTCTACCCAATTCTCAAACCCTGACTGAACAAAAGCCAACATAATTCATATTTTGCTTCCTGCTGTAAAGTTCTGGCAACTGTAGATCTAGCATTTGATTGATGAAAGGCAAAGCAGGATATCAAGTGTCACTGACTTGATACACTATATGCAAACCAGCAGTAACTGAACAGCAGAAGAGAGCAGGGGTTTACTTTTCTTTACCTAACTTAGGCTTCATGCACCATCAAATAATGAAAAAAACCCTTCATTTGTAGCAACTCTTTTTTACAGGTCTATATGAATAGAAATCCCTTTAGAACTAATTCATTTGAACGTATTTAATTTTACTTTGTGTCGAAAACTGTATGCAATCATCTTGATCAGGGGTCTCAAACACACGACCCGCAGGCCAGTTATTTTCTGCGGCCTGCCAGCTCCCCGCAGCCCCCCACCCGCCCAGCATTTACCTAGAGCAGCTTCCGGCCCGGCACGCACTGGGGGCAGGGCAGGTTCCCCATTCCTGGACAATGAGAGCTTTGAGGGAGGTACCTGGAGGAGCGGCCAGGGCAACACACAGACCCCTGTGCCCCCCCGCCCAAGGTCCCGGCTGCTTCCCAGTGTGCGCTGGGCTAGACCCGCCCCCCGAACCCCTCCTGCAGCAGAACTCCCTGCCCTGAGCCCCCTGCCGCACCACGACCCCGTGCCCTAAGCCCCCTGCCACACCCCAACCCCGTGCCACACCCTGACCCCCTGCCGCACCCAACACCCCTCCCGCACCCTGACCCCCTGCCCTGAGCCCCCTGCTGCACCCCCCACCCCGACCCCCTGCCGCACCCCACATACCTCCTGCACCCCAACTCCCTGCCCTAAGCCCCCTGCTTCACTCCACACCCCTCCTTCACCCTGACCCCCTGCCCTAAGCCCCCTACCGCACCCATACCCTGAGCCCCCTACTGTACCCCACACCCCTCCTGCACCCTGACCCCCTGCCCTAAGCCCCCTTCCGCACCCCAATCCCCTGCCCTGAGCCCCCTGCCACACCCCACACCCCTTCTGCACCCCGACCTGAGCCCCCTGACGCACCCTGCACCCCTCCTGCACCCCCCTGGGGGCAGGGAGGGAGTGGAGCTGGGGTGGTTATTTCAGGGAAGGGGTTTGAATGGGGGCAGGGAAGGAGTGAGAAGAGGCGGGGCAGGAGCAGGGCCTCATAAAAAGGGTGGAGTGGGGGTGGGGCCAGGGCAGTTGGGGTGGGGGTGGTCAGTGGTGGGGCCCTCGGGCCAATGTACTAGTCCTCATGTGGCCCTCGTGGTCATTTGAGTTTGAGACCCCTGATCTTGACTATAATAGTAATGCTTTTCAAGTTTATTTTAGTGGCTGCCTCAGACATGCCTAAGATGATTTTACTGGCCAACTGAGGACTAATGCAATACACATTCTTTGAATAAATGCATTTCCAGAACTTCAGTCTCAGAAGGTGATCTTGCGAACGAGCAATAAGAAGTGTCTGCTTTGAAGTCTTCTTGGAATCAGCTACAGTTGCTTAACCACTGATCAAATTCTAACAGAAAAGGCTTAGAGAAATGTTACTTCAAACTTAGTTTATCTGCGATAATGCAATATCACTGCACTAAAAACAGAACTCTCTCTCTCTCATGAAGTATGCACTTACACAACTTCTGAGTATTTAACTATGATGTTTGGGGGGGAGGGGTACTTCATCCTGTCCACCCAACTGTTCCAAGAAGAAAACACCCATACTGAATGGAAAAAGGTAACTTTTAAAGTTTTCCCCCTTTTCAAAAAAATCAGATTATCTGCACATGCTAAGGATCAGTTCTGTTACGTTTACTGGCAAAGGATTAATGATTGCTTTGCTCTACTGGGCTGTGTGCAGCAGTTCTCAGTAAATCACTCTCCGTTTTCCTTTCAGCTAGACAGCTCATTCTCCTGTCAGTACACAGGGGATTTCGGCACGTTTGGCCAAAATCAACAACCTTAACCTCAGTCAAAGCTCATTTGGCCTGATTCTCCAATGCCTTGCACCATGAGTAGTCATTGGTACAAAGTGGGCGAGATTCCTGGTCCCTATACTACTACTTTGTGCTGCACAACCAGCATATAGACTGTCTTTATAGCCTAACAGGGCAACAGACAACTAACCCAGCATGAGGGATCTGTAGAAGGAATAGCGGCGCCAGTGTAGCCAGCTCAATTACAACCCCCTTCCAGCCCCAAGCTTTGGGGATGTAGCTGACAGGGAGAACACCTGGAGGGCCCCTGCACTCCAGCAATTCCCAGATGCTGGAAGAACCCGAGAGGCCTATTTGCAATCAGCATAGATTAGAAGCAGCTCTGGATCTGCCCCAAATTATGCTGGGGACCTGGCTGATAGAGAACTGGCAGTGGAATCAAGGTGCTGCAAGCAGCTTCTTTGTGCACCCTTTCCTAACTTGCCCCA
This sequence comes from Lepidochelys kempii, assembly GCF_965140285.1. NCBI lineage: Eukaryota > Metazoa > Chordata > Testudines > Cheloniidae > Lepidochelys > Lepidochelys kempii. The sequence continues at coordinate 80,624,286 of NC_136389.1, read as the reverse complement.
GCTCGTACTGTGAGCAGCAGAGATCTGGGCCACTGAGTTCAAAGGTTGGTGTGAAATGCTGCCCTTGTGTGAGTGAAGAGTTCTGATTTGACAGTGTTTCCTGATTAATTGTACAGATGTAAATGACTATATAAAGTGCAAGACAATGGAGAATTAAGCCTAGTATCCTCAATAAAAGCTGCTGGGTACTTAGCACTTTTGAAAATCAGGCCTCTTAGGTGCCTGAAGAAGGAATTAATTTAATTAAGCATTTATTTTAGAAATCTTGACCTTTCTTTTTCCTAGGTTCACACAGGTTGGTTACAATAATAAGGCCCCAAAGTCTACTTCACGCAAAATTCATTATAGAAGACTGCTACAAATACACAAGTTATTTTTATAACATAACATAAGAATGGTCATACTGGGTCAGACCAAAGGTCCATCTAACCCAGTATCTGGTCTTCTGACAGTGGCCAATACCAGGTGCCCCAGAGGGAATGAACAGAACAGGTAATCATTAAGTGATCCATCCCTTGTCACCCATTCCCAGCTTCTGGCAAACAGAGCGGGGCGGGCAAACTTTTTGACCTGAGGGCCACATCGGGTTTCCAAAATTGTGTGGAGGGCCAGTTAAGGGAGGCTGTCTCCCCACAGACAGCCAGGCATGGCCCAGACCCCGCCTCCTATCCAACCCCTTCCCCTACCCCCACGTCTCGCCCCCTGACAGCTCCCCTGAGACTCCTGCCCCATCTAACCCCCCCACCGTTCCCTGTCCTGACAGCCCCCCGGGCCTCCTGCCCCATCCACCACCCCCTGACCACCCCTGGGCCCCCCCCCCGACTGCCCCCTGCCACCTGATCAAACACCTTCTCTCATTCCTGACTGCTCCCCTGGGTCCCCTGCCCCATCCAACCTCCCGTTCCCTGCCCTCTGACCGCCTCGACCCCTATCCACACCCCCGATCCCTGACCACATCCCTGAACTCTCCTGCCCTCTATCCAACCCCCGCTACCACCTTACCACGCTTCCTTGGGCACCGGTGCTGCAGCCGTGCCACCCAGAGCACCGGGTCAGGCCACGGCTCTGCAACTGCGCTGCCCAGCCGCCCAGAGCATTGCACCAGCGGCTCAGTGAGCTGAGGCTTCAGGGGAGGGGGAACAGCAGGGGAGAGGATGGGAGCTAGCTTCGCAGGCCAGAAGCTCAGGCGCTGGGCAGGAGGGTCCTGTGGGCCACAGTTTGCCCACCTCTGGGCTACAGGCACCATCCCTGCCCATCCTGGCTAATAGTCATTGATGGACCAATCCTCCATGAACTCAACTAGTTCTTTTTTGAACCCTTTTATAGTCTTGGCTTTCAAAACATCCTCTGGCAAGGAGTTCCACAGGTTAACTGTGCTTTGTGTGAAGAAATACTTCCTTTCGTTTGTTTTAAACCTGCTGCCCATTCATTTAATTTGGTGGCCCCTAGTTCTTGTGTTATGAGAAGAAGTAACACTTCCTTATTTACTTTCTCCACACCAGTCAAGATTTTATAGACCTCTATCATATCCCCCCTTATTCGATTATTTTCCAAGCTGAAAAGTTCCAGTCTTATTACTCTCTCCACATACGGCAGCCATTCCATACCCCTAATAATTTTTCTTGCCCTTTTCTGAAACTTTTCCAAATCCAATATATCTTTTTTGAGATGGAGTGACCACATCTGTACTCAGTATTCAAGCTATGGGCATACCATGGATTTATAGATAATTTTTTAAATTATCTGCCTGATTTATTTTGGAGGTAGGGGAAAGGGAGATATTAGATAGGAGTGTATATTAAAATTTTTATTTACATTTATTTTGTTCTGCTCCTGTAGCTCAAAGAGACTCCATACTGTATAAAATATATTTCACAGGAAGTAATTTCATAATGTGAAACAATTTATGCAATGACTTTTTATTTAAAACTTTGAAAAAAATAACTATGGTTTACTACATATTCGTGGTCCTTTCAAGGAAAAAAATATCATTGCTTTCAACATGCATTATGGCACAAGAATGGCCCACCTTACAGATCTTAATAGATCTCAAGTGACCACATTAAGGCCTTCTTTTGCTTTAAGTTCTTCCCTGCCCATCTGAGAAGCTAACATAACTGAAGAGAGAGTCAAGAGAATCCACATCCGTGTCAATGAAGTTTCATTCAATTTAGGAACTTTCCGACTAGTAAAAGCGGAAAGGGCTGGGAAAACACTAAATAAAGGAAGCTGGAGTTGGTACAAGAGCAAGAAGGTACCAGGCAGAAACTGGAGTAGATCATGGCAACTGACCCAGAACCTCAGCTGTGGCACGCATGGCTCAACTCAGCACCAGTGGAGGGAGGAGACAGGTCATCTTCCTGTGGCAGCTATATCAGCATTAGGAGCATAGCCCGAAACAACCCCAAACACAGGGGAGAATCTGAGCCATTATGTCTCCTCTTAAAGTCATGTAAAGTTGATTCATCTTGGGATGTTTTATTTACACACAACCAGGGCACAATTCACATACTACAAAGGCTAACAAAGGCTAACTCACTTTGACGACTTCCATTCAGTAACATCAGGCAGACTTCTTGAAGCAGCTCAAAGACAGCGTAAGCACCTCATTTTGAGTTATGAAACTTCATAAAGGAAGCACACACACAAGCAATGGCAGCTATGCCCTCTATGGAACGTTCGTTCTAGTCTGGGACAGGCCTGCTTTTTTCTTCTAAGAATCAGATTAGGTGGTCATGAATTCTCAAGGTGCCCTCTCTGGATAGCAGCAGCTTCCAACCAATGGTGTCTCAAACATTTTCAAGGCAGAAGGGGAGATTTTCAGCACTCCTCTATGAAATGTTACCTGGGCCCTTTCCAAGGTGGAGCTATTGGCTATGCTCCTTGGACATATGCCTTTGCCTCTCTCACTTTGCTGTGGTTTCCCTGGTGTTATGCTTACATGGGAGACTTTTTACAGTAAGTTCACGGGAAATGACATCATCAGCTCTCGGCTCAATCAGTTTAGTAGAAACAGCTGCTGTCAAACAAGCTTTTCTATATATATATATATATATTCAATGGCTCTAGAGCACCTTAAAATGCAAGTACACCCAAGCCTATAAAATCTCAAAGAACTTCCAGTATAAACATCCAGACACTGATTCATATTCACCCACTGCACCACTAATTAACCACAAGTGGATTTCCTTTAGAGAAGATGTTTACTTTGAACATATTGTCACTGGACATCTCTAGTTCCAAAACAGAGCAGTAACAATGTTTCTTACAACTGATATCTGTGTGTTTGTTGCTATTCTGAAAAATATCAATTACGAATGAATCAGTGTCTCAACTCACACTGAGAGCATAAAGGCTTTCCAGGTGGCTAAAGTCTCTACTAAGAAACAAGAACAAAAAACGAAACAAAAAACATCTCAGAATGACACTATCTTTCCTTCCTATCAGATAAATTACTCCTCCTACTAAGCACTTCATACAAATGATTTCATAAATCCTCACAGTAGCCTTAGGAGGTAGGCTAGTATTACTCTCATTTTAAAGATTAGGAAACTGAGGCACAGACTGTCTAAATGACTCACCGAATCCCTAGTGAGTATCAGCAACAGAACTGAGAAGGTCCTGTTCCTACCACGGGGTTTGTGCCACTGGACCAAACCTCTCTCTAGATGAGTGTTTCCGAGTATGGAGCAGGGAAGGACCATACTAATGAACAGCAGTAATAGCATGTGAGCACTGGGAGGCATAGGTTTCAGAGTAGCAGCCGTGTTAGTCTGTATTCGCAAAAAGAAAAGGAGTACTTGTGGCACCTTAGAGACTAACCAATTTATTTGAGCATAAGCTTTCGTGAGCTACAGCTCACTTCATCCGATGTGAGGAGAGTGATCACTTAAGATGAGCTATTACCAGCAGGAGAGCGGGGGGGCGGGGGGAGAAGAAAACCTTTTGTAGTGATAATCAAGGTGGGCCATTTCCAGCAGTTGACAAGAACATCTGAGAAACAGTGGGGCCGGGAAGGGAGGATGTGGGGGGGGGGGGAGAATAAACATGGGGAAATAGTTTTACTTTGTGTAATGACTCATCCACTCCCAGTCTCTATTCAAGCCTGAGTTAATTGTATCCAGTTTGCAAATTAATTCCAATTCAGCAGTTTCTCGTTGGAGTCTGTTTTTGAAGTCTTTTTGTTGTAATATTTCGACTTTTAGGTCAGAGATCGAGTGACCAGAGAGATTGAAGTATTCTCCAACTGATTTATTTCCATCCCACCATCAACCTCAGCCTGGACCAGTTCACACAAGAGATCCACTTCCTGGACACTACGGTGCTAATAAGCAATGGTCACATAACCACCACCCTATACCGGAAACCTACTGACCGCTATTCCTACCTACATGCCTCCAGCTTTCACCCAGACCACACCACATGATCCATTGTCTACAGCCAAGCTCTATGATACAACCACATGTGCTCCAACCCCTCAGACAGAGGCAAACACCTACAAGATCTCCTTTTCTTTCTGGGAGTGATAGAAGAAGCTGCAGTAGTAAAGGACAGAAAAGAGTTGTGGGGAAAGTTGTATAACTCTTGTTCTGTAGCCCCTCTCTCCCCACCACTCCCATTGTAAATATGCCTCCATGGCTGTGTGGGAAGCTGTCCATGCTCCTCTGGCTGAATGCAAAGCAATGGACAGCTCTACCTGTCTCATCGCTGTGTCTTTTGCATCTCCCTGACACAGCCAGCTCTGGTTGCAGCTCACACATGCAGGAAGGAACACAGACTTAGGCAGCAGAAAAGCATGACAGCCCAATCTTCTTTTTGAGAGAGCACGAGTGCGCATGCAGCTAAGTGCAAATGGAGCCACCTCCCGATGGATGGCCATTCTCCCGACATAAGCAGGATGAAACCTTCTAAAAAAAAAAAGGTATCGTTAATAAATATAAATACTAGAAAAACAAAGACTATACAAAGGAAAAGGGACAGGAGGGAGAGAAACAATGGATAGAAAACACAAATGATAGAGCAATTTTGCAGAGGCAGGATGCCTGGGGACAGGAGGATGGCCATCCACACTTTGAAGGTGGGCTCCAGCACAGAAATGGTTACAACAAGGTTCGGTGGTTGTGTACTTCATACTGTGAGGCTGCATTTAACAATCGCTAGAAAGGACCAAACATCACTAATGGCGCTCATGTACATAAACACATACACACTCACTCTACAGGAAGTGAACTTTTATCTTTGAACCACTTTGGCTACATTCCCAACCCACATTATTATTTAGAGTTTGAACTTCAAAGTCTTTTTTCAGGACTAATTAATCCTTTTAAAACAAAAAAAAAACAAAGCATGTTTGGTAAGGGACTTCTAAAGTCAGTAATAAAAACTAATGGCACTTAGAATCATAGAATCATAGAATATCAGGGTTGGAAGGGACCCCAGAAGGTCATCTAGTCCAACCCCCTGCTCAAAGCAGGACCAATTCCCAGTTAAATCATCCCAGCCAGGGCTTTCATAGGTATTTATTAACATGGATGAATGTAAATTCTACCTAGATATTTTAAGTGATTTAGATGTACAGAGAGGATGTGGCTTTCAGGCGAAGTCTAAAGTGTACTGTATTCTGTGAATTATGGTTCAAAACTCCTAATGATGAAATTAATTTCCAGTTTGGATGGGTAATTTCAGGAGACATTAGAATACTTAATGCATTTATTTGTGCAGTGCACATAAACTCTGTCTCCCTTAGGGTACTACACAGTACAGCCAATTATGTTTTTTCTTGCGATATGAAAAATCGCCACTAAATCTAAAAGCACCCACAAGCACACCATAGGGAACGCGTCTGCACTTGCACTGTGCACTAGCTTTTCCCATCTTTATTTTCTACCATTCTAAACAAACTAGTGATTTTGGGATCAGGACTGGAACCAGAGAGCCAGATTCTGATGCCTTTACTCATGCTGAATAGGTCCTTTCTCCACAAATGGCTCCACTGACTTCAGTGATGCTGGTGGAAGTTACTGTCACCGGTGGGGGCAATGGATTCACAGTTAGGCCCAGAAAGTTACTGTGGCAGTCAGTAGAAAAACACAGTCACTGTGTAGGCACTCAACTCTGCCACTGATGTAGGTAGATCATTTCATTTTTTCCCTCCACACACCCCATTTACCCATCTGTAAATTGCAAAATAGACCAGTATTGTTATTTCCAAGTTAATGTTTGTAATGTGGCTGGCGAGTCTTGGATGAGATGTGCTACAGAAGGCCAACATACCCTTTCATAAACAACATTACTACTAATCTCACTGATTTTTTTAAAATGCACCTTTTGAAATGTTCCCAGACTGAGATTGTGTATAAGCACTTTAAGCCAGGAGCAAATTTTGACAAGTGAGTAGAACCATCTCTGAAATATGGGGTGATAAAGTGAAGGCTGATAGACAATAAGCAGAAGTGAACCTAATGGGTGGCACTATGCCAGAAAATTAAAGTATATATTTTTCACTGATGCAAAATATGTACTTCTCCGTGACTGATATCTTAAGAGCATAAAGTAAAAACAACTTGCATTGCAGGAAAAAAAACTTCCTATAAATGAATGCTTTAAACCTCCTCAAATTTGTGGGCAGTACATAGTCACCACTCCTTCTGGGACCTGCAGTCCCAAAGAGCAAGCCTTCCCTCATGTGTGGGGTTTCTGGTTAAACAGTTTATTAAGTTATGTTGTGTCTTCTCTACCACCAAATATTGCCCACATTCTGTTTCTGCAATCAAATCACTCCACTCCTAATAGTGATCTAACTGCTGTGTAAGCTAACATATGGGTCTTATACTACATGCTGCTACACAAGCAAGCACAAGACCATATGTCAAGTTGGCAGTGATCCCATGCAGAACTTCGTGATCTCCCCCTGCCCCCACAAGGTATTTTTCAAACTTCCTATTTCTGCTCACAAAGCACAAGCACAGGCACATTTCACAGTATCGTACCATTATGCAACTCTCTTTGTTTTGCTCTGGACAGCTTTTGTAAAGCTTTGTCATCTCTTGATGAAAATCTCTCTGAGGTGGAATCTCAGCTTTTTTGACTTTTGGTGTCACAAAAACCAGGTTTCTACCAGTATCTTTTGCCGATATAGTAATGTCAGTTAGGGATGTGATTTTTTTTTAATAAATATTTTTAATACTGGCAAAAGCCCAAGTGTAGCTGCAGTTATACTGGCATAGCCTAATCTGCTTGGAGAATTGGCATAAGATAGATATACCAGCAAACTATACTGACAAACATTTTCCTAGTGAAGATTAGGCCTCAGTGGAAGCTAGTTTTCTTTACAAATCCTGAGAACTATACTTCTTTGGTAGCTATTCATTCTTAAATGCAGGTGGATCATCTACGGTACAGAGACAAGTGTTGCACAGGATATGTATTTTACTATTGTTTTGTACTGAATACTTTTGCTTTCATGAAGCCCCTTTTTAGCAGGGGTGAATTAAGAGGAACTAAGGCCCAGAGCCACCAAAATGTCACCCAGACCAAATATCAAGCTGATCTCTTCCAAATTGTCCCTTGAGAGCTTTCCTCTTCTGCCAGTTCCCACCTCAGGAGGAAGCTAAGGACAAAAAGCAAAGTCTCCTCCTAGACCTCTGGTTTTGCGAAGAGAAGGAGCTCTCCCTGGCTTCTTCTCCAACTCCACCAGTGCCAAGGATGGTCCTTCTCTGTAGTAACCAGCAGGGGGCAACTATGAGATTTACACGCAGTACTGTTTGCCAACAGCAGGAAGCACTCTCAACCAGCCTTACATGAAGACTACAGAATCTCGATACATCCCAAATTCTGAGTAGGGACTCCTCTATCCAAACCCTTCCATCTCCCTCCACATTTTGTCTGCAGCCTAGACTTGCACAACATGCACAGCAGGGTCAAGTTAGAAAGCTACCTGTAAGTGGCAGGGCCCAGATCTTCACATGCTACCGATGGATGGTTAATGTGCTACTGCCTACACATTCATTCTCATCTGTAGACCTTCTCTCAAAAGCAGTAAGGGTGAGTTAGGATATGTATTTAACCAAGGCCCTAGTGTACTATACTGCATGCATCAAGATATATGTTGCAGAGCTGCACTGAATTATTCAGCAATGTTAGTTGATTACAAAGTCATTCAGCAGCCAGCAGGTCTATTGGAATAATTCTAAAAATACGTATACAAAAATATAACTAATGTCCATTACTTGCCTGGTAAACCTCTTACTGAGTAATCACTTTCTTATCATCACTCTTATCCTTCCGCTACTTTTCCATTCAACGTATGTCATGCTGCATTTTGCTTGCATGCTCATGGGACAAGGGATGGCAGATGGGATTTTCAAAAGCACCTAGATAACTTAGAAGCACAAGTCACACTGAAAGTCAATGGACTTTTATGCTCCTAGGTCACTTAGGCACTCTTTGAAATCCTACCTCATGTCTTCACATGTTGTGAGGTCCATGGCACATTTCTTGGTGCTTGGGGGGAAAAAACCCTAGCAACCAACAGCAGCAGCCTCCCAGCAGATGGGCCATTGTAACCCCATGCAAAGCAGGGAAGATACCTGCATTCCAGCTCTCTAAAGCCTCTAGTTGTCCTGTGGACTTAAGTGGAACTACTGAGGAGTGTAATGCATGCACCTTTGCAGGATCAAGGTCTAGCTTCCTTAGCCCTGCATGAATGGAGTCTGAGAGTGGAACAATCAAGGGTGAATGGGACACAAGCTCTGGTGAAACTGGAGGATGCAGGACTAGGTGGGGAGGAGGCAGCCATGAGCTCCTGCCATGTAGAACTCCTACATCCCCAAGAAGGGAGCCTCCACTCCTCTGCAGTTTCACAACTTCGTACAGCACGACAAATAGGAGTGCTAGGATGAGACTGTTTTTTAATTTCTGGCCCCAATCAGATAACGAGTGAAGGTTACAAAAGGTTATATCCCTGTCCTATGGCTACTGGTGCAGCATCAGTCTTCCCTGCTGTGCTCGGGATAGCCCAAAGCCTGCAGAGTTTAGTAGATTATGCAGTGTCTTTTTTTTTTTTTATATAAACAGAGAGGGGTAAGTTATGCAACCTTGGGCCCAAGTATAGTCATTGCTTTTGCTAGTTCAGGGCTATGAAGTTTCACAAGCAATAGAGACCATCACTAACAGCATGTACATTTCCCTCCTTAAATCACTAGTTTTGCAATTCTAAAGGATATCTGAGGCCCATGTTGAATCCCTATATTTACTTTACCCACCTTATGAGAACTTTTATACCTAATTACAATACGTAATAATACAGCTCCCTTTTCGGTAGTATCTGAGTGTCTCACAAACACTAATGTATTTATCTCCAAACAACCCTCTGCATTTTAAAGAAGGGAAACTAAGCCACAGAGAGATTAAATTACTTGCAGATGGTCACACAAGGATGTCTACGGCCGAGCTCGGAAACCAAATGCAAATCTTCCAGATCCCAGTCCAGTGCCTTAACCACTTAATCTGCCCAATATTTAGTCGTAATTTGATCCTTCAACGTTCATCCTTTACATGCAGGTAATTTATTATGGGGGAGGGGCCCTACTAAGAACGCTACAAACAAAAATGATGATTTTCTTATTGTGATATATGCCTTATTCCAGCAAGATGAGAAATTCTTCTTTTCTTGCAATGGGAACTCACGGTGTTAAATTTTCACAGCTCAAGAACTGCTATTTGGCACATATCATTTCTGTGTTTCATAGATTAACTCTGTGGGTCTCCCTTTGCCAGCAGATAGCACTGACCCCTCTGGCACTTTCAGTTTTCATTAAAATATTACCACCACTTGTGCACCTGTGCACTCCTTGTCCTTGATTCACAACACTATTTTTATGTGGTTTAATATACAAATATGAATTTGAATGAGTTCACATCAGACTACACACTTGGTATCTTTTATTAATTGCTGTTATCAAAAATAATTGAACTCCCTCCCTCATGAGGACTCTATGCACTTGCTCCTGGGGAGGAGTCCTGAGGCTTTACTCAGAGATTAACTTTGTGGGGGCTTCTGCAACAGGATAAATAGCATGCAATGCCTCCTGATGGAAATGTGTTGTGCAGGGGTGGCCAACCTGAGCCTGAGAAGGAGACAGAATTTACCAAGGTACATTGCCAAAGAGCCACAGTAACACGTCAGCAGCCCCCCGCCACCATTAGCTCCCCACCCTGCTCCCAGTGCCTCCCGCCCACCAGTAGCCCGACCTATCAGCACCTCCCCCTCCCTCCCCGCACCTCCCGATCAGCTGTTTCGTGGTGTGCAGGAGGCTTTGGGGAGGAGGGGGAAGAGCAAGGGCCTAAAAAGCTTTGGTAAAGTGGAGTTCTCTCATGAATCAACCACTCTCTCAGGTTGCCCTAGTATAAAGTCCCAATGTCAAAATCAGTCATCTTTGCACATCCCATTCTTCATCTGCAACTCTGGATCCAGGCCACAGACATATCTCTACATTCACCGCAATCCATATTGTTGGCTGACCTTGTGAGGATTTACATTCATCTTGGTGGCATTTCTGAACTGGACGTGGTGTTCAAGAGTTAAAAACCCTGCCCCCACCCCCCAACTTATATTTTCTGATTTTTAACCACTAATCACATTTGTTTTGGGGGTAGTTTTCTGGCAACACACTGAATTTTAAAATGCTCACTCACTCAGAGAGAGAGATGTGAGGGTAGGGGCGGGGCACTAAAAGAAACAGAGCCCCTGGCACGGGGAAGAATAAGGGACCATAGTGTGTGAGTGGGGAGGAGAAATGGGGAACTCCTGCCATGGTAAGGAAGGCCACACAAAGCTCCTGGAAAGTGGGGGAAGAGGGAAGGAGGGGCACGCAGAGGCCTTGGCATGGGGAGCAAGGGTTGCATCAAGTCCCTGAAAAAGAGGAGGATGTGAGGGTGGCAAACAGGGAGTTTGTGGGGGATGCAAGGGGCCCTGGTGTGTGCAGTGAGCTCAGCCTATAGAAGCCATGAAGTATGTGTTAGTTGAGCCAGACTCATTTCCATCACCTTAGTGTAAATCTGGAATAATGCCATCAAAGCTATTCTGTTCAGTGGGATAACTCCATATTTACACCGGTATGTCACAAGAGATGAAAGTCTGGCATACTATGTTTTTGTCTTTGCAAAATACTACAGTCTTCAATAAAAAGCTTGTTGAAGCCAAAAATTAGGCAACTATTGCTCCTGTGGGAGGAGCAGCAGTAAAAATACAATAATTTTCCAGGTTAACTTAGCATTATTTACAAATTAGTGGGGCAGTCCTACTCTACATCCATATATTTCTTGGTATTGGGTCAAGAGCAAGAATCAAAAAACAAAACAAACACAAAAGCCCAACCACATACACACAAGCCCAAGATGGCAATAGCACCAAAAAAAATCCAAGTTTATCAGAGATATTGAATTAACTATCACCAGAAAGGCTGCAAACAAATTTTAATAAGAAACACATACCATGTTGCATGATTTATAGCTTTAAACTCTAGCAGCTTAGAAGGATAACAGAAAAATACATTTTGTTCATATAACTTCTCTGTGGAGAAAATAGTATATTTTTGAGTGATTTTTGCTTTTCTGACAGTTTATATATATATTTTATAGCTTGTCATGGACATAGCGTACCAGAACAGGTCTTTAAATGCATTCCTTTTAGTACTTTAGGAGTTATACAAGGGATGACTGCACAGGTTAAAAACAGGGTGCCACTGACCTTCCCTTTCCTGTTGTATTACAGAATCTGCAAGGAGTGAATAATGTTACCTAGTAAGAGTGTAAGTGCCTGGGCCCATCAGGGTCAGATAAAGTTCAGTGTTCACTCTCAACTTTCCTGCCTCCGTGGGTTTTAGTCAAATCCTTTGTGTTATTTTAACATAATATTTATAGTTTAATTTCCTTTTTGTGCCTTTTTATTATTAACATTATTGACCTTACTGCTGATATGCAGCACCCATTCCATCTCTCACTAAGCATGGAAGTATTTGTGGATTTTTCCCCTCACTAATTAAAATCCTGCCTCACCAACCCTCTTTACTTACCACAGGAGACCTATGCTTAAGTCAACAGCAAAACTCCCACGGACTAAGAGGAACCAGAATTTCACCTCAGTCTTCTCAAGAAGGATGCTGCAATTTATCAGAGCAGCTACCAATACTTAGTAGCACCAAAAGGTATTCTAAAACTGATTTACTTTGGACCTTAATCTTAATGCTTACACCTTTCATAGTAAGGTAGACCTACGCAAAGTAAACGAGAAGTGGGCATAAAAGCACTTTGCCTAGGTCTAAATGCCTACGGCAGTTTCAAATCAGACCCCTGTGGCAAAATTCTTATCTTACATCAGTTTTACACTAGTGCAATTCCATTAGCTTCAGTGAAGTTATTCCCAATTCAGACAGCTGTGAGAGCAGAATCAGGTCCTTAGAATGCCAGATTTCAAACTTACACAGATGTTTATAGCAGAACAAAAATTTCTCAGATACAAAAAACAAAAGCCTATAATGGAAATACAGACATACAAATACATTTACACTATGTAAAATCTGTAGGAGATCACTGCCCCACACATTCATATAAATATAAAATTCCAGGTATTGAAAATTAATAAAGTTTGGCAAATAAGCAAAAAAAATCTGTCTGTGGTCCACTAACCTGGGAACAAAGGGTGTTTATTAATAATAAGATGTTGTATAATTGTACCTCTCAAGAGATACGTATTTATTTTTTTTATAAAAATCAAGGAAGAATCATAGCTATTATTACAGTTACCCTGGTATTTGCTGACACACATTTAACAATACGAATTCCATATCTGAATCCGAATTTGTTCAATGAGGAGCATCTCCTTTTAAGGCTCCAAAGATGCACCAGTTCAATATCCTTTGGCATGAGGTCACAGACTTTCCATGAACAAAGACACTGGAAAGTTTATTCATTTTTGGATATTACATATTTTTAAAACTATGACTCAGTGGGGAACACAGGCACCAAATATAAGATTATTGCACTGGGGAACACAGGCACCAAATATAAGATTATTGCACTAAACCTCATGTGGTTAATCTCTGAACACATGGTTTTTTGCTACCAAAGAGGGGAGATTTTCAAATGCCATTTAGGATGACAAATACTACTTTGAAATGAGAGAGGTTAGAAACATGGGAAGACAAACTGCCATTCAGCTTAGAAAAGTACAAGCTAATACACCTGGGGAAAAATAATCATAGCTATTCACTGGGGAGGGAAACACCTGGAAAGCAATAATGCTGATAAAGAGGTTTTATGGGAAAATGACCCTTTACAGGCAATGGTTTCAGCTACAGGTTCCCTCTGTGCTACCTCTTAAATCAGCGATAGTATCAGTTCAACTGCTAACATAAAATGGGACAGAACCATTTTCAGCACCATTAGAAGAGAGACCTGGTCCCAGTCAACCTCAATTCTCCTCATGGTATCAGTATGGAAAACAATCTCCTTTTTATACTCCATATTACAGCAGCGAGGTAAACACATTTACCAGCTGGCAGTGGTACCAGAGAGAGAAGCACGCACTCAGCTGGGGTTGGAGTGGTGATAATCGTAATTCTCCAGGCCATTTACCCCTCACATTACTTAGCCATTTAACCCTGTTCACATCCAGAACAAACTGTGTGTAGAGTACTGGCCATTCTGAGTTGGTGGTACTTTACCCTTTGCCCAAGTGCAAATGATTCTCCAAGGTATGGGGCTGTGGAAAAACAGGCCAATTTTTTCTGTGTGAGGGAGAAGGGAAGAGATGCTCCATAACAGGGATCGGCTTACCCAGGCAGGCTGTGTGCCAAAGTTGGCTGATCCCTGCCCCATAATGTTATCATGTGGAGAATAGGCCCATTTGTCCTCCTCTTAAGACACCAAGGGGTTGGGCGGGGGGAAAACTGAGTCCATTAGCTATGCCTGAACATACCAGAGAGGGTTGACAGGCCACTGGACCTCCCACTTTGCTCCCTAAGGAAAGCTACAAACATGGAGAAGCCTACTGTGGGTCTTGCATGGAGATGGTGGGTGGGTGGGTGAAGGGTTTAAATCCTCCGAGTCAAATAAAACTCCTGAAATTCTGAATAGTTAGTCAAAGCCTAGTATCAGAGGGGTAGCCCGACTTCTTCAGATGCATCGAGTGAAAATTACAGATGCAGGCATAAATATATTGGCAAATGAAGAGAAGGGAGTTACCTTACAAGTGGAGAACCACTGTTAACAAGGCCAATTCAGTCAGGGTGGATGTGGTCCAGTCCCATTAATTGATGAGGAGGTGTCAATACCAAGAGAGGGAAAATTGCTTTTGTAGTGAGCCAGCCACTCCCAGTCCCTAATTCAAGCCCAAATTAATGGTGTTAAATTCGCAAATGAATTGTAGCTCTGCAGTTTCTCTTTGAAGTCTGTTTTTGAAGTTTTTTTTTTGAAGGATGGCTACTTTTAAATGTTATTGAACTTCCAGGGAGACTGAAGTGTTCTCCTACTGGCTTTTGTATGTGACCGTTCCTGATGTCCGATTGGTGTCCATTTATTCTTTTGTGTCCCTTCTCTTCATGTGTCAGTATATTTATGCCTCATCTGTAATTGTCACTCCATGCATCTGAAGAAGTGGGGTTTTTAACCCACGAAAGCTTATGCCCAAACAAATGTGTTAATCTTTAAGGTACCGCCGGACTCCTAGTCAAAGCCTGTCACTCATTTTTAGGTATTTTCTCAGCATCAGTTGTACAAGGAATTTAATGCAAGAGCTTCAGATAGAGCTTGATCATTAAAAACTACTGTATTTGTAATAATAATACCATAAAATTCAATAGCATGTACTTGAACCTTCTTGCAGCTGAGAGAGTACCCATCACCCCCCAGAGCCATGTCTTATCTGGGGAACTGTTTGAGAGGAAAAACAATCAAAAGGGAAAATAAGGCACGACCCCAATACAGTGGGGAAGCAGTCTTCTTGGAAACAGGAACTAAATGTTCTACTGTAGGTGGCAAAACCATCTGTGGAAAAACATAACACAGTATATACAGCGAGATTCTTACAACTACACCTTTCCTTGGACGTAACATTCAAAAAGAGCAAGCTAACAAAAATAATGGTCAAAATTTATTTTAAAAAGGGATGCCTAAAGGCAGGCTTCAAGCTGTTCAAAACTGACTAGTAATTTCAGATGCCTCAATTATTGTGCGCCCAAATTATTTTTGTATGCTAAATACCTGCCCTCCAAAAATCTCATGTGATATCTAACACACAGAAACTGTGGTACAAACTGTCCACCTCACACGAAACATTTCTGAACTGAAAATTTTCTTACCTTTTCACTCCATTAAAAGTTTCAGTGTTTTGACTTTTCATCCTGATTTGGGACTAAAATAAATTTTGAAATATCAGAATTTGCCACTGGATGGAAATTCCACTTTTTGATCAACTAAATCACTTAGGTTCTTAGTACTCAGCGGTTCCCATTGGCTGCAGTTTAAGGCCCCTACACAAATGTAGGTGTTCACTGTTGAGAATCTTGGTCATAGATGCGTAGACTGTATCTACACCGAGCTAGCATTCTATAGGTTTGATTGTAGTTTACTTATTATAGAAATGCAATAACAGAAATGAGGTAGCAAGGATGGCAACACGCTTCCAAAAGATATGCCACTTACAAAAGATACTTCCAAACGAAAGATCTGCCATTAAGTTAAAAGAACCGCAGGCTTACAAATGCCACACAGCATATATGTAGCTCTGTTTGCTTGAGCAACGAAATCCTATGCAATTTTTTTTTAAATATGCCAAATCCGTGACAAACACAAGAAACCTCTCTTACTCTGCTGTGACTAACTCTTATCATTTACAAAGTAGCCATTATTCAAGCAAATGCAAATTCAGCAAGTGCTTTTAAAAATCATACACCCCCTAGTAAGAACCGCAAATCAAACAAACACCCACACCCAAGCTGGAGCATGCCACAGCATTCCAGAGCTCTGAACAACAAGAGTCTCTTTGAGTCTATGCAGCTTTTTCTGATTGCTTCTTGCAGCCTTAACAGAAACCTTTGCATGCCACAGAACCAGTGCTGGACTAACAGTATGTGACACCTACCTTCTGTATTCAATATAACTGCTTAAGAGCCTATTATGGCTTTATAGGCTGTCACTTATCTTTTTCTTTTTTAAAATAAAAGCCAGAAAATTAACAAAACACTTTTAAATAAACTCAAGATAAAGTCTTACAAAATGCAGTCTGGTAGTAATGTTAGTGGCGAACGGGAACTTGCATTCCCACTGCACTTCTGACAAATGTGAATATGCCAACTTCTTTGTTAAAAATCTATTGATAGTATAAAAACAACCAACAGGTTTTGCAGGGCCAAATTCTACCTGCAAGAGACATGTGCACAACTGAAAGCAACTGGAGCCTGTGCACACAACTCATGGCAGGATTTTGGAGGAGGATCACCCACACTCCTCTTTCATATGAAATTTAGCACACAGATCATTCATTGATTATTGTGGCAAGTGAGCGAAATTTAAAAGCTGTGGAATGCAACTGCAGGTTTCTCTACTCAGATCTCAAGTCCCTATTCAGGAGAAAAGATACACTGCTCTACATGCCACATAATTCCCAGATGGCTGCTTATCCCGACTTTGCAGAGCGACCTATCCCAGGGAAATGTCTGCCTGCTATGCATGGCCTAGACGACCCCTCCCCCAGTTTCTGCACCAGGAAGCTGTGTTCAGAGCATGTGGGAGGAGAGATGGGGAGGGGAGGGAGGCTCCACATTTCCTGTGTAATACAGATCACTATTTTGTGTTGATTCTATTATCTTCCTTTGTCCCAGTGAGGCCTCACAGTGCTGCTGCTGGAGTTCTAGAAAAGAGGGGTAGGCACAGACAGCTGCACAAGGCTAAAGCTGGACAATTACCTTGAATAAGGCACAGCCAGTGTGGCTGAATAGCCTGTAAGGCTCAGGGACTCCAAGAGCAAGCACCAGCTGCAGAGGTATTCTGGACAGAATCGCATAGCTAATATGCCCCCACAGGAATAGCCCCTTTTCAGGATAAGTAAGGTTTCACACTCAAGGCACTTCGGCCACAAATAAATCCTTAATAGAGAAACTTCTGGCATTTAATCACTTCTATACAGAACATCAAGTTTAGAGTCACTTCTTGATAGCAATTTGCCACTAGCCAGCTGCATGAGAAATCAAGACAATGAATAGTGCATCTTTTGGTATGACACCAAAAGCCCGGTGTTGATTTTCTACACAATAATACATTTGATGAGCTGATGCTTCTCAGGCGTGGTGACAAACACGTTAATGAAATTTTCACTTCCAGGACTGTAGTCCACAGATTAAATCCACTAAGTACAGGATAAAGTAATATGCAACAGGAAATCTAACATTGCTGCTGCTAGGTATCTTTTACTAATTCAGGGACAGTAATGTTTTCCCCTGTTCAGTTTTATTGTAACTGTTCCAGCTTCCAGATCAATATTACTCCATGATCATTATCCAAATATTGACTTACACCAATTTACATAACAGTGTTCAATTCATTTGGGGAAGAGGCTTATTCTTAATCCTTTATCTTCACCATGTCTATGGAACTCACTATCACAGGCACTGAGAAAGTAAAATATTATAGATGGGATTTAAAATAGGATGGATAACCAATAACACTACTGGTTATTCATGAAGGACTAGATAAATACTTAGTCCTACCATGAGTGCAGGGGACTGGACTAGATGACCTCTTGAGGTCCCTTCCAGTCCTATGATTCTATGAATATTGGTAAGATCAACAACCCCATTTTTAGCCATGAGCACTAAAATTAAGGATAAGCAGACTATACGTTTCACAGGTGATTAACACAAGAGCCTGAAAGCAGTTCTCTCTTCTCTTACCCATAGCTTTGCCAGGTGCTTTATGGAAAGAGATGCATGAGGCAAGATACCCGAAGTGGTGAACCAATATTAAAATCCTCTATTGCTAAATCTTGCGTTTCCCTGCAAATCTGATTGTGTTCAACAATCTTTCTAGCCAAGGAAAGCGGACTTTACTCCCTCCAGAACCAAGGCCATTCCTAGATCAGCAGCTGGAAGAAGTTGCTCCAGGACAATATACAAAACTGCCTCATAGATGTGTATGGCCTTCATGATGCTCCCAACCTGCAAGCAGTCCAGAAACAACAAGAGCCAAATTCACTGCTGATGTAAGTTCACTGGGGTTATGCCAACAGAGAATCTGCCCCAGGTTACAACCTGAAGGCAATATTCTGAATCAAGTTTCTATTCTTTAAATAAAGTTTTTTTGGTGTGAATTTATCCAATTAAACACTCTAGCAGTTTAAGTTTAAATGATTCTGAGTTATTCCTATTTTCCCCTCCATTGATCGACTGAGCATCAAGCTCTTACTCCAGATAATGGTATCAAAACAATCAATAGCACTCCAAATAATGTCAGCTGCTGGCTAATTTACACTTGCATAGTTGCCATCTGCTATTTAGTCCATTTATACATAAGCCATCAGGCCAAGCTCTTTAGCTAGCACAGTCACAACAAGACTATTGAAATACTGAAATTTTATCCATATTGCCTATCGTGTAAAGAAATCTGATTAATCCAATTATGGTTTCACTGGCCTTGGTTTTTCAAGTTTTGTTCACATCAACCAGGAAATTATGCTACAGTATCTGTTTATTTAAATTTAGCAATCAGACATGGGGTTCACAGAGAAATTAAACACTCTTTCAGACATTTCAGACAAAAAATTCAGAATAAAACTTGGTTGCGTTTTTTTGTTTTTTTTTGATAGCTTGATGATCCCCATCCACACATCTGCCTGACAGCTTTCTCCACAATTGTAATTTTATTTAGCGTGTATGAGGGGGGAAAGTGCTTAAATTTCATTGAAAACAATTGTCACCAGAGAGATTATTGCTTCTTTTGTAACAGCAAATGTTCAGTCATTCAAAAAAATTCATACTGTAAATCTGCCATTAAAAATATTTTTACAGTACTTGCACATTATTTCCCTTTGAAAAACTTTTATTGGGAAAGTCCTGTGCAATATGTGACAGAAACATGCAGTATGAACCAAATGTTTATACTTCACAGCCAAGTGCATAGCCGATATAGGATAGATGATAGAATTTTATTCCTGGACAGCTACTTTACTAAAACATGCATGGTTACCAGAGCACAAGATGTAAAACCTGAATTTGATCAGAGATAAAAATACAAAAAGATCAAAGATTTGATAAATAGCATGACAAATGATCTCTACAAGACTTGGTGTAAACTACACAACCAATCAGATAGTGCAGCATACAGACTCCCTAACGATGGATCACATTTGTAAAGGAAACATTTGGGACACATGGGAACAAGTTATATTTCACTCTTTAAAATGGTCTATTGTTTAAGAATTAAACAAACCACATCCATATATCTCTGGCATTAAACATCTCAGGCCTGGTCTACATGGGGTGGGGGTGGGTGGGGATATCGATCTAAGATATGTAACTTCAGCTACGAGAACAGCGTAACTGAAGTCAACGTATCTTAGATCAACTTAGAATCACTTACTTCGCATCCTCACAACGTGGGATCGACGGCCGCCGCTTCCCCATTGACTCCACTTCTGCCTCTCGCCGTGGTGGAGTTCCGGAGTCGACAGCAGAACGATCGGGAATCGATTTATCGTGTCTACACTAGATGCGATAAATCGATCCCCAATAGATCGATCACTACCCGCTGATCCAGCGGGTAGCGTAGACATGGCCTAAGTGTCTTGATCCTGCACTGTCCTATTCCTTGTGCAACTCCAAGTATCCTCTGAGTAGCTACTACAACTGTTTATAAACTAGGTCAGAGGTCCCCAAATTATTGGGCACGCCCCCCTGGAGGAATGTACGGGGGAGAGGGTGGCAGGGCCGGGCCAGCCCCACTCTACCCCCAGCTCTGCTCTGGCCCCAGCCGCAGCTTCTGACTGCAGGTTCTACTCCCGGCCCCAGCCCCAGACTCACCCCCAGATGCGGCTCCACTCCCAGCCCCGAACCCAGCCCCACCCCCAGCTTGGCTGCAGCTCCGTTCCTGGCCCCAAACCCACACCCAGCTGTGGCCCCAGCCTTGACCCTCTTACCCCTGTCTGTAACCGCCCCTTCCAGGAGCTGTGGCCTCGCTCCCAGCTCCTGGTGGGGCAGGGAGTATGGAAAGGAATAACGGGGGGCATGCCCACGAAAAGTTTAGGGACCTTTGATCTAGCTATTTTCACAAACTATACAATAAAAGTATGCATATACATCAGAGGCCAGGATCTTATGCAGTGGTCATTTTTATACTCACTGAAGGAGCAATGCACTTAACTTATGGACTGTAACTTATTATTGTCACCTCTCTGCCTAATAGTAGCAGATTTCAGGGTCTTGCAAGACAATTTCCCATTGGAGGAGAAATCAGTAACAAAAAGTCTAGGTATTTTCTGAGAGAGAAACTAAGTTGCACTGTATATACCACTCCTTGAACAGAGGTGGTCACAAACAGCACACAATCCCCCCTTTCAGGGACCTCAGCCCCCACACTAATGCCTGACTCCCAGAAAGGCAACTATGGCCCACGAATTGACTCTAGTTAAGAGGGATTAAGGGAGAGATCAACCATCTTGCTGTTTTAAACAGCTTTCTCCAAAGAACTTGTATCACAAAATTAACAATGCATCATTTCTTCAAAGACTGCATCCTGCACTCACAGAGGAGGAACTTTAAATACAACGTGTAACAGTACCATTTGGCATCTCCTACCATACCATTATTATTAAATATTTATATTGCAGTAGCACTTAGAGGTGAATCATATCAGGGCCTCATTGTGCTAGATGCTGTCCAAACACAGAAAAGTTACAGTTCCTGCCCTACAGAGAACTTCAGGTTCTAATTAATTGCTACAAAACTCAAGCACAACCCATGCTACGGTAGTGTGCTGCTGAGTATCAATAGCAGTTTGACATTCTTCTTTCTTCCCCAAACTGATAACATTTAAAGGAACACTTCATTTCTTTAGTTTTTTAATAAATCTAATGGATATACATTATTTAATTAAATGAGAGACAGAATCTGTATCTCAACAGAATTCTTGAAGACGACACTTCAATGATCAACTCTTCTTCCGATTATCCCATTAACTGGGGTCTGGTCATCATGCACACACCTGTCATCTTTCTGTCCAAGGTGGCACTAAGTTCTACCTGCTTACCAATGTCTTTGATGCAATCCATCCATTGCTTCCCCAGCTTTCCTCAGGGTCTCCTTCCCACCACGCTATCTTCACCTGGTCCCCTTCGTTCATCCTTTCCACATGCGTCCGAACCTGTAATTGTGCTTCCTGTATTTTGACCTACATCCTAAAATTTTCATTTCAAAATCTGTCTTTTCATGTGACTTCTCTTATGGTGCAAAAACATTTAATCTCAAATGCCTGAAGGCACTGAAATCTGCAATCTCTTTATCGCCCATGCTTCTGCACCTGACAGCACTGCAAAGTGCCCCATTGTTCTATACAGTTGGGTTTTTGGTCTCAGTGGCACACAACTCTTCACTCTTTCTTTTTAAACAGGCTTTAAATTTTTGCCCTCTACTGTATTTTACTTAAAGGAAAGTCAGCCTGTCAGTCACAACATAACGTCATGTTATCAATCAATGAGTTATGGACAATTTATTTAAGGCTTAGGGAGCACCATATGCCAATGCAGGTGCTGTATCATTCCAGCTACTGATTATACTTGGTTGTTCTGTGTCAGCCTTTGTTCTGTTACAGGCAATGGCAGCATTACTCCTCTTCGCCAACCTGCTGCTCTGGGCCCCAATTCTGCAAAAAACTTAAACATAGGTGCTGACTCTGTGGGTGCCCCGGGGCTGGAACACCCACAGAAAAAAAATAGTGGGTGCTCAGCACCAGGGCCGTCCTTACCTATATGCAAAGTACACAGTTGCACAGGGCACCAGGAAATTTGGGGCACCACACTTCCTGGTGCCCTGAGCAGCTGCGTGCTGCTCCAGCCCCTGCTCCGACTCTTTTGCAGGGCCGCCACCCCTGCTCCGCCCCACCTCTTCCTGCCCCCACTCCGCTGAGCTCTGCGGCAGGGCCAGGCCTGCACTCACCGGCAGTGGGAAGTGCAGCGACCCGGCGCCACAAACAAGTGAGTGCTCGGGGGTGGTTCCCCCCTGCACCCCAAGTCATTCTCCTCCCTCCCCCGCAGAGGCCTATCCCCCTCCCACCCCCCACAGAGGGGCTGCGGAGGGCCCCAGAATAGGTAGTGACAGCCCTGCTTACTACCCACCAGCAGCCCCACAGATCAGCTCCTCCACCTCTCTCTAGCCCTCCTGCCCAACAGCAGACCCCGCAGATCAGTGGAGTTGGGGGCCTGGAGCAGAGCAGGATTGAGCAACCCCCAGGAATTCTGAAAGTCGATGCCTCTGCACTTAAACACGTGCTAAGGTCTCACTGAAATAAACGGTGCATAAGCCAAGCATGGTCTTTCTGCACACAGTTCACAGAGACTGGTGCTTTCTCCAGTAGGCACATGCATTGTGGCATGCTGAGTGAATGAAAACTGCTTGCAACTCTTTTGTGTACCTGCAACTGCACAGTACACTTTACCTTGCTAAGCGCTTGTAAAGCATATTTCAGATATTTATAATCTTGATGTTTCCTGTGACATTACTACAATATATATTTATTACGTTAAAAGCACGTGTCTAGCTACCAAACAATTTATTTAAGAGTCACTGTAACTTGTCCAAGCAAGTCTTATGTGCTGTGTAATCACAGAGTTCTCCTCAGGGCAACAATCCTAAGCATAGCTTGAAACAATAAGAGATTGCTGTGTCCCAAATTTACCTACTAAAGAAATGCCTAAGCAACTCAACCTTAATAAGAATGCATGCCCTCTCCTTGGACTCCTGCTGAAACTACAACAATTTGATTAAAATCAGAACTTTGGGTCTCTTCTATCTTTTCTTTTTTTAACTCCCCTTTCCTAAGATTTAAGAAATTTAGCAGCTAGCTCCAGCTTGCCCCATCTGAGTTTGTCAAAGATGTGTTCCCAAAACTATTTCAATCCAGCATACAAAGAAGTTTCAAATGTAACCCATCTTCTTCAAATGACTACTACTCACACATCCTTTGGTGTTTATTTTGTCCTTGTCCACTCTTCTACAGCAGTCTGATTCTGTGTGGAATATTTTCTGCAAATACAGAGTACAGTACAAAAAATTCATAGGCCTCCCACAAGAGGATATGAGTCTGCACCCTGATGCCAGGGGAGGGCAGAGGCCAAAAGGAAGAATTATGCTGGCCGTGTGGCACACTGATCCTGCAGAAGGTCCCCTGTGTATACTCTGTGGGGTTTGGCCTCCACAGTTTCGGTAGAGTCAGGCCATGGAAACAGCCAGGATCCATCACGCTCTTTTGCCATTCCCAAAACACAAGGCAAACCAGCAAAAATTAATCTGGACCAAGTCAACAATAATTTGTGCTAGTTAATTCTCTTCCTTCCCCGTCTGTCTCTCCCCCCCCCCCCCCCCCACAGGCAGTATACCCCTACCCTACCCTTCCAAACATGCTGAGGCTATTTCAGGAGACACCAGAACTTAAGGGAGACCCTTCAAGAACAGCTGTACTGA
This sequence comes from Lepidochelys kempii, assembly GCF_965140285.1. NCBI lineage: Eukaryota > Metazoa > Chordata > Testudines > Cheloniidae > Lepidochelys > Lepidochelys kempii. Next base: position 80,600,560 of record NC_136389.1, on the reverse strand, counting down.
AGCGATGCTGCCAAGGGCATAAGGACGGGCACATCGCCTCGAGACAGATGAGTGGGAGCCACTGGAGGCAGAAGACAAGATCCATGCATACCCTTGGGGAAGGGGTTGGTGTTTAGAAACCCTGCCACAAATGGAAGTATCAGGAAAACATTCCATAGTACCAGCTCCTAACATCTTCAGTCCTCCATGCAGGGGAACACGCAGCCCATAGCTTCCACGGTACATTATGCCCTTAAAATGACCAGGTTAGCTATGATTTTTGATTCTGCTTAACTCTCTATTTCCCATATCACATTCCGACAATAGGAAGGAAAACATTGATTGTATCTTTCCCAAAGAGGCATCCGCAATGTTTCTAACGCCAGATTTATACACAGTTTATACTGGTATATCCATGTCCACAACAGGGAGGTTATAATGCACTAACTATGCACTACAGCTAAAGGAATACAACTTTCCCGATTCCTTAGGCTTTGTCTACATTACAATTAGCATCTGATTTTCTTCTTTATGGATAAGCATCACTTAAGTTTGCAATTCCAGTCTGAACAAAGCATTGATTAGTTAACAGCTGCATCAGAACCAGAACCAGCGCACAAAATGCTCGTTTGACCCTAGAAGGTAGCTTTTTTGTTTTAAATTTGCTTGGCAATAAAGATGTGGATTTTAAAGTGAACAACTTAAGTGGTGAACTGCATTTTCTTTAGTGCCCAAAATAAAATTTATATATTAAAAAAAACCACTCAATACATACACACACAGCTCACTGAAAGCCAAGTCCACAAAAGCATCCCCCCTAAAAATATTGAGAGAGCACTAAGTATTAATCACATTTAAAAAAAAATTACTACAAATGGCAAAAAATCACTCAAACCTAAGTAGAGCAATCAGGAATAAAACCAAATAAGTATATCCAACAAATACTTCAGTCAGCAGTATACCCATAAATCAGTTGCATGTTTCAGGAAAGCAACAGCTCAGTACGATCCTCCCACTTAAGCATTTGAGTAAGTTCCATTAACTTTAATTGGACTAATCATGGCCTTGATTCAACTGTCCCACTGAATCTGGCTACCAAGCATGTTTGCAGGATTGGGGTCTTTGCTGATTTGCTTCCAATGGGACTTCAAAAAGGCACAAGGGGTCTGCCACGAGGAGCTCACTGCAGATAAAAATCAAGGAAATCTTAATTCAAATGGAAGTATACCTATGTGTGGTGGCGGAGGGGATGCAGGCACAGAACTTAAGTGCTCTAATGATGTTTGGGGTTCATCGTTTCTCTCTCGCTCCTCCGACTCCTCTGCCCCATGTCAGAAATAACATGATAAAACATGACAAAAATAAATCACAAAGGAAGGAAGAAAGAAAGGGAACTAGTGAAACTAAGTTTTGCTTTTGTTTTAGGTTCGCTGAAACGACTGCCTTCCCTGGATATGGTCTTTGGGTCTTATACCACCCATTGCTATAGCAAAGCCAATCGCTTCAGATATGCAGAAGAACAGAGGTTCACAACCTTTTTTTTTTTTTGCTGAGCTCCCCTTCAGATATTCAGGTCCCATGCAATCCCCCTATTTCTAAAAAAGACAGGGACAGGGGATGCCTAGCACCCACCAGGGGATGTGGGTGTGCCCGGCACCCCCCCATGTGGCAGCTGAGGAAGCCTTTTACTCCCTGCAATGGTCAGGTAGCTTTGGCTGCCAAGCCTCCTAGCTCCTTGCCTGTCTCGCTCCCCTACCTGCACAGTAAAAGCAAACAGGGTTGAGCTGAAGGACCAGAGTCAGGGGGAAGGGGGGGGGAGAGAGAATGCCGAAAGCTGCATGTTGGGAGTACAGGCCCCCCTGCACAGAACTCTCTCCTGACCTGTCAGGAGAAGCAGATGGGGCTCTGTGCCCTGGGCTGCATTGAAGAGTTGGAGTCAGGAGAGGGCTGTGTCCAGCTAAAGGTGGGGGAAGGGTGGGGGTTGGAGGTTAGTTCACACTCCTTTTACTTGACGACTCCCCACTGACCTCTCCAGGCAGGGAGTCTAGTCCTTGCCACCAAGACCATCCCCACAAGTCCCGTCTGCTTCCCCTAATGGACAGAGCCCCTGGCCACACCAGCCCTTCAGTACAGCCCCATCAGGAGGCATGCCTCACACCCTGAAAACCTCTGTAGTACAGCATCTATTCTGCAGTCAAGACCCCTTCCCATTAATGGAAATTACGCACACCTACTGACAGTAGAATAGACAGCAAGTGCCACACACAGGGAAGCTGACGGGGTAGGGATGGGAATACCAGGGCTCATGCAGCCTTACTATAAAGACAGTTGTTAGCTTCTCCCTCAGGTGAATGGTAGGCCACTCGCTAGACAGATTGCTAAATTCTGATTATGACTATGATTTACACACACACTGTAAATGCCTCCAGATTTCAGATTTCGTGTCTCACAGCATACTATTACTATTAATTATTTGCTAAGAGATGACAGACATCCAAGTACAGTACACAGAAGACAGTTGCTGCTCTGAAGAATTTACAGTCTGAATGCACACAGCTGTACCTTCCATAGCAGTGTCCTTCATTACTGTGCCTTTCAGAGTTGTTTTCGTCTTTCTTTTTCAACAGAACACAAATGACCAAACTGTGCAGTCTGTTATATCTACACGTTCAGTGACAGTTCACGTCAGAAGTGTTACAATCAAAGTCTGAATAGTCAGCAAAAAGTATAAAAGTGACTCAGTTCTTATAAAGATTCCCCACACTGCTGATAGCTGCACTGGTGGGAAGTATTTTCAAACATTTAAAATGAATCGCTAATGACAAACGCACCAGGCAGCCATTTAACTTCTGGGGCAGGCACTTTCTAAAAAAGTTATGTCTACACTACAGGTGCAGCTGTGCCCCTGCAGAGCAGTCGCGTTGATGCTTCCTACATCAATGGAAGGTGTTTTCCCATCAGTGTAGATAATTCTTCCAGCAATCTAATTCCGGTTTGAGAAGATGAATCCCTCCATTGACGTAGCCACACCTACACCAGGTATTAGGTTGGCTCAACTATGCCTCCGTGCAAGGTAGACAGGTCAAGCTACATTTTAGTGTAGACCATAGCTAATATTTTGACTTGGAGATAAATCAGAGCCTACTGGAAATAAGATTATCAGGCTAAGCAGGGTTGATTTAAAAAGGAGGAGAGCATGCCTGGGGGCACAAGCAAGTTTGTCTGAACTACACCCCAATAAGTGCTTATACTAATACAAAAAAAAGAAAAGAAAAACATCGCTGCACTGATCTTTTCTTCTTGCAAAGAGGCACATTTAAACAAAGAAAGCACACACTCTGTGGCACCAGATGGTAACAATGTGGTAAAAATTATACTGGATTCCTGCACAGTAACAAAAAAATGGAGGCATGAAAATGAGCAGATTTTCATTCAATGCTCTAAACATGTAGTATTGTGAGCATCAGATAGTCACAACATATCCACCTTCTCAGTTATTCTTGGCCTCTGACCAAACACAGTGTGGTGGTCTAGTAATATTTCAGTTTGAAAAAAAATTCTATAAAGCTTTAACACTAGTCACATTTTGTGTGCATATATTCACAAATATGCAGGTAGTGTAATAGGATAGTTGTTTCTTACACCTAACCTGAACATTAGCATGTGAATAGGCTAATCGGTATAACAGCTGTTACTTAAACTACTGCTGAAACTGCAGAGCCAGACTCAATTAATATAGAGGAATTTCTTCTAACATCACTTCTGATTTACTTATGTTCCTTAAAGAGGAACTTTGCATAACTGAGTCCTTTGCAGAAACATTATGCAACACCCGAGCATACAATGCATTGGTCTATACCACCTGATGCATGCAGTGTACTAGTATCTGTTGCTTTAAAAAAAAAAAGTTTAGTTCTTATGACAGGCAATAGATTGGGGATTGACAGCCCTGAAAACCAACCAAGAGAATGAAGCCAAAGTTTGAGGGCTTCTGCCCTGGGCAGGGGGGCTGTAACTTGAGCCCCGCTGCCCACGGCTGAAGCCAAAGCCCGAGTCCCACTGCCCACTTCAGCCCTGGGCCCCAGCAAGTCTAACACCAGCCCTGTCAACCCCATTCAAACAAGGTCATGATCCACTTTGGGATCTATTGAGATATTATTGGTGTCATAAATATAAAGGGAAGGGTAAACCCCTTTGAAATCCCTCCTGGCCAGGGGAAAGCTCCTCTCACCTGTAAAGGGTTAAGAAGCTAAAGGTAACCTCGCTGGCACCTGACCAAAATGACCAATGAGGAGACAAGATACTTTCAAAAGCTGGGAGGAGGGAGAGAAACAAAGGGTCTGTGTCTGTCTGTAGTTGTCTTGGCCGGGGATAGACCAGGAATGGAGTCTTAGAACTTTTAGTAAGTAATCTAGCTAGGTATGTGTTAGATTATGATTTCTTTAAATGGCTGAGAAAAGAATTGTGCTGAATAGAATAACTACTTCTGTCTGTGTATCTTTTTTGTAACTTAAGGTTTTGCCTAGAGGGGTTCTCTATGTTTTTGAATCTAATTACCCTGTAAGATATCTACCATCCTGATTTTACAGGGGGGATTTCTTTATTTCTATTTACTTCTATTTTTTATTAAAAGTCTTCTTGTAAAACACTGAATGCTTTTTCATTGTTCTCAGATCCAAGGGTTTGGGTCTGTGGTCACCTATGCAAATTGGTGAGGCTTTTTATCCAACATTTCCCAGGAAAGGGGGGGTGCAAGTGTTGGGAGGATTGTTCATTATTCTTAAGATCCAAGGGTCTGGGTCTGTAGTCACCTAGGCAAATTGGTGAGGCTTTTTACCAAACCTTGTCCAGGAAGTGGGGTGCAAGGTTTTGGGAAGTATTTTGGGGGGAAGGACGCGTCCAAACAGCTCTTCCCCAGTAACCAGTATTAGTTTGGTGGTGGTAGCGGCCAGTCCAAGGTGTAATATTTTGTACCTTGGGGAAGTTTTGACCTAAGCTGGTAAAGATAAGCTTAGGAGGTTTTTCATGCAGGTCCCCACATCTGTACCCTAGAGTTCAGAGTGGGGGAGGAACCATGACAATTGGCAATACAAAAATATGCCAAAATATACTGTTTGGGACTTGTAATTTCTTTTTAAATGCATTTGGCTCTACATTTAGATGAGTAGGAGACAATAGCATAGGTTGAAATAACTAGACTCTCCCTGCACAACAGTAATTGTCTTCAAAAATTCAGACTGCATTTGGGGACTAAAGGTTTAAGCAAGAATAAGTCACAAATAAAAGCAAATAAACTTGGAAGATGCTGGTAATAATTCACATAAACCTAATGGAGTTTGCTAAGTCAAGTTGGCTTGCATGTGTCTATTTCAGAATTAGCTGTGTCTTGTTGTAGACAGTATGCAGGTCTAAAGCCTAAATCCTTCACTTGTCCAATTGGTACAAAGGACCGAAGAAGGGTGAGGAGCTCTTCCCACTACGCAAAAAGAGGATGTTTCTATAGCACCCAAAAACAAAAGCAGAAGGAAGAGCTAGCTTGTGTGTAAACCCAAACACATCATGCTCCCAAAGGGATGTGATCCGCAGCGTAGGATGTGATCCGCAGGGCATATCTGGCTCCTGCAGCCTGCTACCAAATAGAAATGTATCTGCAACTGCTAGACAAAGGAATACTTTGCTCTTTTAATGAGGTTCACTTAAATGCACCTCTCAGAGCTTGTCTCCACTTACCAGGGGATTGACATGCGGCAATCGATCCACCAGGGGTTGATCACTCTCCCATCCACTCTGGTACTCCACCGGAACGAGAAGGTAAGTCAACGGGAGAGTTTCTCCTGTCGACCCAGCGCAGTGCAGACACCACAGTAAGTCAACCTAAGGTATGCTGACTCCAGCCAAATAATTCACATAGCTGGAGTTGTGTAACTTAGGTCAACTTAGCCCCATAGTGTAGACCTGCCCTCAGTGTGGTGCCCTAGCTCACTCTGAGAAGTCCTGGAGCAGAAGCAGCATCCACCTCTGGTTGCTGTGCCTACAGTGATCAAGGATTGATTTAACTTATGGTGTAAGAGTTGGTGAATATCTATTAGAAAAATTATGGCTCAAATAACAATTTGTTTCAGTGTTGTGTAATAATCGTTAGAATGTTGTTTCTGGAAGACAATGATTTAGTTCAGGAGTGGGCAAACTTTTTGGCCTGAGGGCCACGTCGGGGCTGCGAAACTGTATGGAGGGCTGGGTAGAGAAGGCTGTGCCTTCACAAACAGCCTGGCCCCCTCCCCCATCCGCCCCCTCCTACTTCCCGCCCCCTTGACTGCCCCCCTCAAAATCCCCAACCCATCCAACCCCCCTGCAACTTGTCCCCGACTGCCCCCTTTCCGGGACCCCACCCCCTGTTCAACCCCCCCTGTTCCCCATCCCCTGACTCCCCCACAACCCCTATCCAAACCCCCCGCTCCCTGACAGGCCCCCTAGGGCCCCACCCCCTATCCAACTCCCCTGCTCCCTGACTGCCCCCCCCCCCGGATCCTCTGTCCCTTATCCAATCCCCCCACTCCCTGCCCCCTTACCATGCTCGCAGCCCCGCTGCCCAGCTGGAGCCAGCCATGCCGCCTGCACTGTCCGGCAGGAGCGGCGGGCCCAAGCGCTGGCAGCACAGCCATCTGAGGCTGCGGGGGAGGGGGGCAATAGGGGAGGGGCTGGGGACTAGCCTCCCCAGCCAGGAGCTATGGGGCAGGCAGGATGGTCCCACGGGCCGTAGTTTACCCACCTCTGATTTAGTTAAAGCAATACACTTACACATCCAGCCATGCCGGATTGACCCACTACCAGTTTTGGCAGCATCCAGCCCAAAAAATGCATATAGAAAAATATCCAGCCTTGTCAGAGGTAGCATAACATTTGCAAATAATAATTTAGGAGGAAATGTACTTCCTATGATGCTTTGCTTTATCCTTGGTCCCTGAACCTTCAGGTTCTCTTTGATACTTTCCTGAAGTAGCCATTTGTTCCTCAGCGGTCCCTCCTCCTCATTTATTGGCGGTAGTATTCCACCATTAAAAAGAACTTGCAATTTGTGATTTGTAAAAATCAAAATTTGGGCTTTCCAAAAGCAGAAATGTAGCAGCAACACCACCACCAAAACCTGTGATTCACCCACCTGTTATCACTGGACGAGATTCCCAAATTCTGATATCAGTTATGTTAGTGTAAATCCAGAATAACTTTACTGAGTTTAAAGAAAATTTACTCCAGAACTTATACAAGAACTTGAAGCAGATTTAAATGGACACCTCAACACTTCTGCCTAAACTATTTTACCTGCTGTCTTTCCAAGTAACTTCTCCAGTTACAGTAGCTGAAAAATTTGAGAAAACATTTATGTCCCCCTACATTCTGAACAGTCAATTTCCCCTGTGGGCTATGGGTCTCTCCCACAGCCACAGGGGATACAAAAACCAAACCAAACCCCACACTTGCAGAAAAATGTGATTTTAAAGCCACAAAAAATCAGCAACATGGTCAGGTACAAAGTAGCTCCTAGCCACTGTGGAAAGGGGTCTCAACAGTGGAATGGGCCTGGAACACATCTAGGGAGGGGCTGTAAATCAAGTGATCCCTTCAACAACCCTGGAAGAACACCACAGCAGCTGCATTGATCCCTAACCCTTAACGTGTCACTCACTCTCCTAGGCATTATGTGTTGGAGAGGACTTCACCCTATGGTCAACATTAGAGATGGTTGGGAAAGGATTCCCATCCCCTCAGTCCCCTCCAAAAATAATTTTTAATTGAAATTTTAGTAAATTGTCTCTTTTGTTTTTCAATTAAAACCCAAAATCTTTTGACAAAAACTTTAGTGAAAATTTCTATTTAACTGAAACAATTTTTCACCCAGCTCCAGTGAATACACATGGCTTTCTATTATAGAGTATAGCCAACAATGTCCTAAGAATGCAAGTGACACCCCCACCAAACTAGCCCCCCGCACTTCCAACAAATAAAAATACACCACCACGAAGAAATATCAAGCATGTCACAATGCACGTCAGCAGGGGTATATGAGGCAAGAACAACTTCCCATCTACGGTCAACTAAATTGAAAACATATAAGCTTTACATTTAAACACACAAGTTGAATTACTATCAGATTCTTAGCTTTGATAACCCTCCCTTTTTTTTAAAAACTCTGCAACAGCTGACCTGTCACTATAGCAGCAACTCTAGAATGCCATCCTAAAGATAGAGGGTTGAGGGGGGAGGAGGGAAATGGGAACTGAGAAAATAAACAGAGTGAGAAGCACTGTAATATACAAAAAAGAAAAGGAGGACTTGTGGCACCTTAGAGACTAACAAATTTATTTGAGCATAAGCTTTTGTGAGCTACAGCATCCGATGAAGTGAGCTGTAGCTCACGAAAGCTTATGCTCAAATAAATTTGTTAGTCTCTAAGGTGCCACAAGTCCTCCTTTTCTTTTTGCGAATACAGACTAACACGGCTGCTACTCTGAAACTTGCAATATACAACTGTCTCCAGTCAATAACCAATCAAAGTCTTATAAATGCTATTTTTCTAAAATCATAGCATTCAAGCTTCTATTTTTACTCCCATCTAGAAGCAGTTATAATAGGACTTCCAACCTACAAGTTAAGCCTGCCATGCAAACCAGTAACTTACAAGACTCAACTTTCAAGCCACAGTTTCCAAGGCCTTTGCTTGTTTATATGGGTTCACCTAAGGCTGGCACACCAGAACAGCAACATTATTTCAAAGCACAGAGACCATAAACAAAAATTAAGAACTAAAGAAAGAGGGGAGGAGAGGTTTACCAGAAACATAATTGTTTTAGCCCTAAAGATTGTTTAAAGGATTTTTTTTTCTTTTAAATGGGAGGGTGGTAGAGGGCGTCATCTCCTTCATGGTTATACACACTGTCCCATGTGTCTGATGGCTACACACATTAACTATCCTGAAAATATGTATCCTATGTGCCAATAATCAAGAACAGTACTAAGTACAGATGCAGGCTTGTAAACAGCCCATCCCTTCAGGACACTAGACTTACAAACAAAATTTGCTGGATGTCCTGAAGCAAGGAACATCTATATAATAATGAGACCTACTCATTGTAGGAGATTAGAAAGACTGAGAAGAAATACTTGTAAACCACATAGCAACCATTAAAGTAAATGCTTAAGATAACATTTTAAGAGGGTACTTTGCTGCACCTCTGCTGCTCTCCAGCTATAACAGATCTTCATTGGACAGCCCATGTTGTAATATAATATATATGGCTCCACAGCAACAGAGAAATTTACAAAGTGTTTCTTTTAAAAGCCCCTTGACAAAGATGTTTGTAGAATGGCTACTATTGGCCTTGTATTTGTTACCTTTCCTTCCAATCCTTTTTAAGCCTTCATTTGGTTGTGTACTTGAGGGGGTGGGCAGTACAGCCTTACAGAGGCTTGTATGAACAGACTCTAAAGCATAAGCTCTGTGGCAGACCGCTGTGGTATGATGTGTCTACCAGTTAAAATACTCCATGTGTACAGGAGGTACCGGCACAGAGATAAAACACAAATATTATGTAAACCAGTTAAGATTTACCACTAAACATCTATGGAATTCTAATATTTTCATGGATGTAGCATCTACATATTTTCAAAGAAAGTGTCCAGCAAAATTTAGAACAGCTGCCTTAATACAAAAATTACACAGAAAAACAAACATCTTTTTAAAAGTGTAATTTTTAAACATCTATACATTATATACCCTTTGGAAAACTCGTTCAGGCTTTAAAGTCTGCTGTTCCCTTTCCTTATCCTGCTCCCACCGATTCTAATGGCAAAATTCCCATTGATTTCAATGGCAGCTGGGTTGAGCCCTTCCTACTTTATACTTACCATAGGTCCCATTCCTAACATAAGCACCACTTACGGCATGGCCCAGTTGACTGCAGAATATAATATCTTATGTCTGAGGAATTCAAAGTGCTTTACAAACAGTATTTAATTCTCCCAACATCCTTTTGACATACATAAATGCTATGTATTTTTCCAGACAGGAAAACCGAGGTATAGAGGGGTTAAATGACTTGCCCAAGGTCACGCAAGTCAGTACTGAAGAACAGAAATTCAGTGTTTTCAGCTAAGTCCCTTGGTCTAACTATAAAACATATTCACTCGGTCATAATCCACAAATGTAAAAGCCATTTATGAACTTTTTTTAAGTTTAAAAAAAAAAAAGTGTGATTAGAACCTTAGGACACAAATTTGTGGTTGTTAAAGTTTTGCGAGATCAACAGAACCAGGATTTGGAAAATAGCCTCAAGGATCCTCTGTCTACACATATGCAAGTTATTTATGTCGTCAAGTTCACAGTGATGTTATTGGCAGTTTATACTTGTGAACACAATTTTGTTGGAGACACAAGCTATATTTACTAGTCATATTGCAAAAGCTCTAAAAGCTTTTACTTATGTTTATTTATATTATATTTAGTATCTTTCAGAAGGGATTACTATGTTGCTTTTAGTACCTTTATATAATGATTTTAAAATCAAGTTATCGCCACTTGACATAGCATTGTCATAGTTTTTCAGCAAAGCTCTCCCTCTATATTTTTGGAAAGAATGCATTGACCATAACAGATTGCTACAAAATTCCATAAACAACAACCTTATATGATATCATTAGGCAGGCCAATATGAGGGTGTTCAGAGACATTTTAATCTTAGCCTATAATTTAAGTTCAAGGCTGAATCAGGGTTTCAGCCCCAAGTGGTCCACATATCACAAGATTAGCCAAGCTTGTGAAATTTCCACCACACTGGGCCCAAGAGGTGCTTGTGAGATTTTTGTCCACATCCAAAACAGAACCAATAAATAAGACCCTTCAGGTTTTGAATCTAGCCAAAACCAAAGCCACTCAGGCAGATTTTCACTAAGAACTTGTCAATTTGACACTTCAAAAAAAAAAAAAAAATTCACAGGCATGCAGATTCCAAGCTCGAGACCAACTTCAATAATAAAAGGACATCTAGCCCAAAATTAAGGTACAATCCATTATGAAGGGCAAGGCAGTGCTGTACCAGTAGACTGTCTCTCAGAGTACTGCAAAGTGGTGTGCTCTTAATTCAGGTTAGCTAACATGGGTTAAAACAGCAGCGAAGGCATGGCAACTCAGCTTTTAATTTGGGTTAGCAGCTCAAGCACAAGCCTATAGGGGAGCTTGGGGTCAAATTTGAGCTGCTAACCTGCGTTGAAAGCCAAGCTGACATGTCTTCATTGCTATTTCAGTCTGAATTAGCTAACCTGAATTAAGGGGACACACTTTTTTGCAGCACAGACATAGTATCAGAAGCACAACTGCCTCCTGGAGCTTCAGTCTAACTGGTCCTCCAAGTGGGTGGCAGTAGTGGGAGTAATTTGCTACACCCCTGTAAAATACTCCTTCTGGTGGGCATCGTTGGGAGGAGAAATCATGGCTCTGTCTGCTCCACATCCCTTTCCCAACTTGTTGCTGGGGGGAAGTTATGGGGGGAGGCTGTAAGTCAGCATCAGCCCCTCCCTGTTCATGGACTGCAATTCTGGGTGGTTTTCTTTGTAGAGGGGAGTCCTTCCTCCTTCCCGCATTTGCATGGCTGTGTAAGAGAATATGGAGGAGGGTGGCACAAATTAGCCCTAAATGGAGCCACCAGTTTCAATCTCCTTGCTTAGCCTTTCTGTTCCAATTCTCCTCTCTCACAGAAGAGAATTAAAGGAGTTAGAAAAGAGAATCAGACCTCCAGCTTTTTGCGAATACAGACTAACACGGCTGTTACTCTGAGACCTCCAGCTGCTTGTCAGCCTTTTATTAGGGACAAAGTACTTTTTAAGCACTGGCATAATTTTTCAGATACTATTACGCGTTGTGTAGTAAACACTCGCTATGCACAACACTCAAAGGGAAGAACAACCAACTCAAAAAAGGCTTTTGGTAACACTTCACATGTGCAGAAACCACAGACACTGTATTTCTATGAAAAACCACTACATTTAGTTTTATGGAGTATACAAAATTAAGATAGTTGTAGCTTGGTTCAGTTTTTCTACACAGCAAATGCTTAAAATTCAGTAGCAATGGGAAGGAAATTTTGTAGAAATTGTTTTTTTTTAATCAGTTATAACAGAGGCGCACTCAGTTCACAAACATACTGGTAATTCTCACTTTCCAAACATACTGGTAATTCTCACTTTCCAAAGCTGTATTCTATGATGTCCATTTTTTGTATTTAACCATTTTCTGCTGTGAAGATTACTAGTTTAAGTAAACTTCCTGTTTTACGGCTAAAGCAGCCAAAACAGCAAGACAAAATTTACTTTGTTTCATCATAGAAAGATATGGATTCAGTATCTGTTTCATCATCCAATTTTATTGCTGGCTGCAACTTCACCCCTGATACAAACATGTTGACACTCATCAACTGTAATATGATCAGAACAGCTCATATCAGCAACTGTATTCTACAGCCTTTCATATTAGGCATAATAGGGTTATGGACACAGTTTACAACAAAGATTTCAGTACAAGTAGCTACAAACTGTGGTGTAAATTATATCGATAACCAATCCAGACAGTACAACAGCTAAAATGTACAATCTGTTAAATCTCAAAACCTGGGTGTTAAATAGAGATTAGCCTCTAAAAACATTACTAGCCAGGAATATAAGTTATCAAAACCCATTTTATTTACATTTTCTAGAATTATGCATTCCTTTTTGTTCTGGGGTGAGTATTGCTGGATTTATAATATTTTTAAAAGAACATCTTCCCATAAAAAGGAGTACTTGTAGCACCTTAGAGACTAACAAATTGATCTGAGCATAAGCTTTCATGAGCTACAGCTCACTTCATCGGATGCATTCAGTGTGAGCTGTAGCTCATGAAAGCTTATGCTCAAAGGTGCCACAAGTCCTCCTTTTCTTTTTGCAGATACAGACTAACACGGCTGTTACTCTGAAACATCTTCCCATGAGGCCCTCTCATAATATTGCAATGTAGTAGAGATGTGAAATTAATTTAAAAAAAAATCAAACCTAATAAACAGGATTTCTTATGGAGTAACATGCTACTAAGCATGAGCAAGGGTGACAGAAGCAGGGTCATGCTGAATAATTACAGTCCCCAAAGAGCACTTCCCATCGGCTTCCTGATGTCTTTTCATCCACCATTCCCTTAGTCACTAATGTCTGTTATTTCTGTATTGAGTTCTTTTATCTGATTAAGGCCCCTTTCTGTAACCCGTCCTCATGCTGGGTAGTGCTTGTTCATGTGGTAATTGCTCATCTAGAGAGGAAGCATAGTTCAGTAGCTAGGGTACAGGCCTGGGACTCAATTCCCTGCTCCGCCACAGATTTCCGTAGCCTTAGGCAAGTCTCTGTGTGCCCATCTCTATCTCACTGGGCTGTTGTGAGCACAAATATATTATGTACAGATATGGGGGCCATATAGGTAGAGTAGAGTAAGACAGAGTAGTTCCCTTGAAGTCAATTCTACTATATGCACAAATAAAGTTAGACATCTATGTGTTTTCAGGATCAGGCCTCTAATGTCTGAGCAGCTCAAAGGGGAAGGGGCCCTGTCTTTATCTCCTTATGCAGAGCCACAGTACTACATAAAATGAGAAAAGTAAGCAGCAGCAAGAGTGTAAATGAACATCAGTCCTGCCTGTCTGAGGCCTCTTTACAATAATTTTAAGGCCTTTTTACATTGCAAAAGCAGAGTAAAGAGGCCTCAGGGTAAATGAGAATCAGCTAAAGAGACTTCAAGCTATCTTTAAAGTAGCATTTACTCAACAATCATTACATTTAGGAAATCATATTGCTTCTTCAGTTACAGAAGAGGTTAAGCTACTAATGACTAGTACAATAGTCCAACTTGCAAACAACTTCAGTGCTGTTTTCGTGAGCTACAGCTCACTTCATCGGATGCATACCGTGGAAACTGCAGCAGACTTTATATACACACAGAGAATATGAAACAATAAGCTATTACCAGCAGGACAGTGGGGTGGGAGGAGGTATTGTTTCATATTCTCTCTGTGTATATAAAGTCTGCTGCAGTTTCCACGGTATGCATCCGATGAAGTGAGCTGTAGCTCATGAAAGCTCATGCTCAAATAAATTGGTTAGTCTCTAAGGTGCCACAAGTCCTCCTTTTCTTTTTGCGAATACAGACTAACACGGCTGTTACTCTGAAACTTCAGTGCTGTTAAGTTTGCACGTAACAAAATGCAATTAGCAAGCATTCGCTAAGTTTAGTGAAGTCAGCCTAGTAGGACTAGAATACCTGGTTTCTGTCCTTACTAGCTGTATTACTTCCCCCTTCATTCCCCTCTCCCCAGTCAGATCCCTTCACTGCCAATCAACACAGTGAGCTTTGGTCTGGAAAAAATTTTTTTTACACAGCACATGAAAGCAGGCTAGGATAAAAGTTAATTAGGACCATTCATGAGCCTTGCTGAAAGGGACTGCTGCATTTCAACCTTGTGTATTTAATTGCTCTCGACAGAGGAACACAAAATATTAAAATTAAAATAAATAAAAAGATAATTTGGGAATAAAATCTAATTTCAATTTAATTCAAGCACTGTTTGGCGCTATTTATTTAATAAAGTACATCATGCAGAATAATGGTATTGTGCATCAAACAGCATTAGAAGTTCCTAATAAATTAACAAGTGTAAATTAATGGCTGCTCAGTCCATTAAATCTTGTTAATTTTATTTCTGTTGCAATAATATAGTGATCACAAGTTTGCATTATTAAACCAATATTTATTAAGAGAGTTCATTTTAATTGGATCCCTGATGTGATAATCCTGTACAGTGCGCATTTCCCGATTTCATCCAATTTTTCCATTTACTTCTCATTATATTTAAATGAGCACAATATTCAAGGTCTTTTCCCTAATACTATAAAAGTTAAGCAACCATTTTAAACTTTACTTCACAAAGATTCAACATTTACTGTTCTACAACATGATATAATCCAACTCTTATGCGCCTTTAAAAAGCTGCTTAAAATGTTTATCTTTTTTAAAAAGTAAATGGTAGAGAATCAAAGAAAAGAAACAACAAAAGGCATGGTTTCAGAGTGGTAGCCATGTTAGTCTTTACTTGTGGCACCTTAGAGACTAACAAATTTATTTGAGCATAAGCTTTTGTGGGCTAAAGCCCACTTCATCAGATACATGCAGTGGAAAATAAGTAGGAAGATATAGACAGACAGACACACACAACATGAAAAAAATGGGGGTTGCCATACCAACTCTTAACAAGACCAATTGATTAAGGTGAGCTATTATCAGCAGGAGAAAAAAAAGCTTTTGTAGTGATAATCAAGATGGCCCATTTCAAACAGTTTACATGCTTACACTGTACAGACAGAGAGGATGATCCTGCAAAGGGAATTTTGCAGTTGATTTTAATTAAAACATGATCTGGTCCATACCTCTCAGGAAAGAACAACTAAACAATGTTGAGAAGCACTGCCTGCTGAAGTAGATATTACTGATACATGGAGAAAGCAGACTTAAGTCCATTCTATTGGGATATTTTAATTTTTGGCTCAATCTACACACAAAGTTGGGCTGATTTAACAAAAGGGGTGGTTACAAATCAGTTTTGTCAAACTAGTCTAACTTTGCATGTGGACACTCTTAAATTGATGTAAACTTAATTACTATTGATTCAGCTTGCCCACAGAAGCAAGCTAAACTGATACAAGACAGTTTTAAACTGAGAAGCATGTCCACACTCAAACATGCAGTGGCTTAGTTTGTGTGTAGACAAGACCTGAGACTGTTAGAAATATTAATGGCACACCAGAACTGAAAGGAAGCCACACTTTTGCAAGCTCACAGATAGCATACACTACAAAGTTGTCCTCAGTTGGTTCCATTTACTGTATTTAGCGTTTAGTTTAGATGATCCTAAGGAGAAGGTTAAGGATACATTTTTGTAAAATTTGCAAGGTCAACTAGCAACACAAAGAACACCCAAACAAGGTTTTCTAGCACCTCCTAAGTATCTTCTTAAGACTAGTACTATTAAGCATTATTCCTGTTTAAATGGTATTTTACACCTAGGTGGGGGAAGAGAGGAGAGAACTGTGAAAGACTTTGTAGTGTAGACCAGGTCTAAGTTAAATCAATGTAAGCTGCCTTGCACTGACCTAGTTGTGCATGCGTCTACACTTAAATTCATTTCCCACCAATATAAGCAGCCTGTTACAGTGATGCCATTAACACCACCAACCCAAGCAGCGTTGAGACATGGTTGATGTACTGAGGTGGACACACTGCAAGTGTAGACATAGGTAACACAGTGTCAACCCAACAGTCCTCCAGCAGTTTTCCTACAGTGCCCGACACTGACAATCTGGTCATAATTGTGAACTCCACTGCCCAGGGATCACCTTTTAAAACCCTGCAATTTTTTTTGAAAAGCCTTTTCCTGATTGTCCAGCTTCGTGAGCAGACCTAGCAGCTCTCCACTGTTGCATGGAACTTCCCAGCTGATCGTGCCGGCTACCCGCTCCAGACACAGTCCGGCCTGGAGTAAACAGGAGATTTGGGATCTCCTGTGCGTGTGGGAAGAAAAGCCTGTGCAGGCACAGCTATGGATCAGCTGTTGAAATGTGGACATTTATGATCACACTGCACGAGAGATGCAGAAGAAGGGTACAGCAGGGATCTACAGCAATGCTGTGTGAAAGCAAAGGAACTCTGGCAGGCATATCAGAAGGCCAGGAAGGCCAACAGTCAATCCAGTGCTGAGCTGCAGCCCTACCACTTTTACAAAGAGCTGCATGCTATACTTGGCAGAGACCCCACCAGCACACCACTATGGAACCAGAGTCACAGGCACCTGCTGTGAACACAGAGGAGAAGAGGAAGAGCATGGAGGACATGCAACTGGGAGTTCCAGATATGTCACAAGCCAGGACCTGTTTCAGACTCCACCGCAGTCCAGTCAGTCACAGCAGTTGAGCATGGGTGATCCCAATGCAGGGGAAAGAACCTTGGGTAAGTGTGTATATGTTATTTTCCATTACAATGATGTACTGATGGTAAACCCAACTTAACAGGACACAGCTATCGACTTTTCATTCATTTACTCATCCTAGAAGGTGTAGCAGAACAACAACAAGAGGTAAAGGTATCATCTGCTTTTCATTCCCCTGCAGAGATAGGCATGGAAGGCCACATGGCGCAGTTTGTTTGTGTATACAGGTATATCCCTTGAATCCACCTGAGAAATCTCAATTAAACTTTTGGCTGCAATCCTCTCCCAAAGGTTTCTATGGATGGCAGCCTTATTTCTTCCTCTGCAGTATGACAAATTCCCATGCCAGTCAGCAATAATTTCAGCAGCACCATTGCAGTAAACAAGCTAGTAGCATACAGGTCCTGGTGGCTTCAGAACATGAGCAGCAGCTGTGCTCTCTGGGCCTTTGTCATCCTCAGGAGTGAGATATCAGCTAAAATCACCACCACCTGTGGAAAATGGTGCCAGAACTCAATGCCATTGCCCTATACTCAAGAGTTTCACACAACTGAGCAATTCTCTCTTTATTTCCCTCACCCCTGCTAGGCCATAATCATCCTGGCTGGTGCTGTGAGTGGCACTGTGTGCAAGCACTTCAAAGCAGAAGCATCAATAAATATGTCTAGTTTTAAACTTTAGAGGAGCAAGAGAACAGTCCAAGTCTCAACTTTCGCTTTCCATTGTGACCATGGCACTTCTGTGTGCTTTCTCGGTAGCTACTGCCACTGCAGCCTCGAGGGGTTCACCCTCCACATCCGGAGAATGCCTGAGCCAGATAAGGGGGAGAAAGAAGATGACTCAGGGTAACAAGTTCAGTGAGACCCTGTAAACCAGTACTGCATCAGACCATGAGCTCAGGGTCTGGAGAGTGAATATTGCAGACTGTATGGAGAAGGAAAGAGCAAACAAGAGAATGGCCCAGGAGTTCCAGCAGGAAAAGGAGAGAGGAAAAAATGCACCAGGACATAACGGGACTTCTCCACCAGCAAACACAGATGATGGAGACTGTTGTGGACCTACAGGTTCAACAATCACGGACTTGCCTCCCTTTGCAATCTATGGAGAACTCTGTTATAATACAAAAAGAAAAGGAGTACTTGTGGCACCTTAGAGACTAACCAATTTATTTGAGCATGAGCTTTCGTGAGATACAGCTCAGCTCACGAAAGCTCATGCTCAAATAAATTGGTTAGTCTCTAAGGTGCCACAAGTACTCCTTTTCTTTTTGCGAATACAGACTAACACGGCTGTTACTCTGAAACCTGTTATAATACAGTAACTCCTCACTTAAAGTCATCCCAGTTAACATTGTTGCATTATTACACTGCTGATCAATTAGAGAACATGCTCATTTAAAGTTGTGCAATGATCCCTTATAACGTCGTTTGGCAGCCACCTGCTTTGTCCACTGCTTGCAGGAAGAGCAGCCCGTTGCAGCTAGCTGGTGGGGGCTTGAAACCAGGGTGGACCAGCAGCCCCCCCATCAGCTCCCCGCTCCCCTAAGTTCCCTGTGCAGCAGCCACCCAGCAGGCTACCAATTGCTGGCAGTTCAGCTGTCCCTCCCCCCAGTGCCGTGTGCTGCTCCTGCCCTCTGCCTCAGAGCTGGTCTCCAGAGCCTCCTGCTTGCTGTGTAGGGGGTGGGAAGAGGGGGCTAGTGTCAGGGTGTCCCCCCCTACCCCTTGCTTACCCCCATCTTCCATAGAGCAGGGGTCCCATGACAAGGCTCAGGACAGAGGAAGCTTCCTGGCAGCAGCTGCCATCTCTGCTTGCTGATTAACTTAAAAAGGCGCTGTACTTAAGAGTGGGGACAGTGTACTTAAAGAAGCAATGCACATCTCTGTGTGTGTGTCTGTCTGCCATTGCTGTCTCCCCTCCCTCCATTTGTGCTGCCTTGTAGAGCGTGAGGCTACATTAACAACGAGTTAACCCTTGAGGGCTCAGCCAACTGTTAGTTCATCATTTAGCAACAAGGCATCACCTAGGAAATATCCACCCTCTGACTTCACCACCTCAGCCTACCTTCACAATCATCATCGCTGTGTACCAGTATTAAATTGTTTATTTAAAACTTAATACACACACACTAATATAGTCTCTTGTCCGGTGAAAAAAATTTCCCAGGAACCTAACCCCCTCCATTAACATTAATTCTTATGGGGAAATTGGATTCACTTAACATCATTTCGCTTAAAGTCGCATTTTTCAGGAACATAACTACAACATTAAACGAGGAGTTACTGTACCTCTCTAGATCCCCCTCCCCCAACATTCCACATGGCATCAGGAGCTGCATCCCTGCCCCTAGCACTCCACTCCAGGGTACATTAAGGACAACCAGTTTCAGATACGCTGACCTGAGAGTACCATAGGTGCCATGTGTGCGCCAAAATGGACATGAATGTTCCTGCCCTTTCTTCATCTCTGTACGTATTAAGTTTTCAATGTATTTGCTTTTAACTTTCACAGAATTTTTTGCAGCGTTTTAGTTACTGAATAAAATTCTATTGTTTGGAAAATAATTCATCTTTATGAGACCCGAACATATACTGCAAAATGCCTCGCAGTACTGAAAGCACCCACCTATCTCTTACTGTACAGCAGGACAACTCATATGATCAGTGACAAAATAAATGAATGTAATGCAAGCACCACAAAATTAATAGGCGCATTATAGAATCATAGAACTGGAAGGGACCTCTAAAGGTCATCTATTCCAGTCCCCTGTACTCATGGCAGGACTAAGTATTATCTAAACCATCCCTGACAGGGGATAGTCTAACCGGCTCTTAAAAATCTCCATTGGCAATGTTACATTCACAGATATCACGCCAAGCGCCACACAATTCCTAACGGGTCCCAACAGCAGGGCCAGGTAGAACACAGTACACCATGACACATTACTGTGGCTCTCTGTTAGAGAGCTGTTTCAAAGCATCCCTGAGCAATATAGCTCAGCATTGAGCTATTGTGTCTGGCTCTTCAAACTCAGCAGACAGCCTCTCCACCTATACTCTGGCAGCATTTTTTCCCCCTATGCTCAGAGATGCTATGCAGCACACAGCAGGCAGCTATAACCACTGAGATTATTTTTCCCCAGTGAGATCCAATCTTGTGAGTAAATAACACCAGTGCTCTGTCAATCTACCAAAAGCACACTCAACTGTCATTCTACATCTGCTGAGCCCATAGCCGAATCTTTCCTTGCTTCTGTCGAGATGGCCGGTGCATGGCTTCGTGAGCTGGGGAGTAAGGGGTAGGAGGCCAGGTCCTCCAGGATCACTACTGGCATTTCAACATCACACCAGTGGTAATCCACCAGTTGGGAAAGTAAGTCCCTGCTTGCAACTTTCTGAACAGTCCTGTGTTCTTAAAGGTTTGTCATGCACCTTTCTTGACCAGTGAACGTTGATGTTAGTAAAGCGTCCCTGGTGATCCAACAATGCCTGCATATCCATAGAAAAGTAGCCCTTTCTGTGGATGTACTCTATGGCAAGGTGGTATGGTGGCAAAATAGGCATATGATTTTCAACTATTGCCCCACCATAACTGGGAAACCCCACTGCTTCAAATCCATCCACTAAGTCCTGCACATTGCTGAGAGTCACAGTCCTGCATAGCCAGAGACAGTTAATGGCCCTGCACACTTGCATGACAATGGCTCCTACAGTGGATTTTCCAACTCTCAAATCATTTCCCACTGACAGCATTGTCAGTTTCCACTGTGTGATCACCACTCACTTCTCCTGTCAGTGAAGCTCTCACTCTGGTGTCCCTGCACTAGGAAAATCAGGGCTGGGGCTAGTTCAGCACACAGAGCCACGAATGTAGACTTGCACATCCAAAAGCTATATAGCCATTGCTCATCATGCCAAGCCTGCACTATAATGCAATGCCACCAGGCAGTGCTCATTTCTTGGGCCCAGAAACATCACTCCACCATGAATGCTGCTCTGTGAATGCCACCAACAACTTTGTATTGGTTCTTGCTATGCATTCTGTCCTGCACAAAATCATCAGGTTCCCCACTGATTCGGTTCTTCTTGCAGCTGTGCAAATACCAGAGGCTCATGCGTCCTACACTTGGAACACTCATGACAATAGTGCAGAGCTGTGTAGGTTCCATGCTTCTTTCAGAGATGCAGACAGAAAGAGGAGCCATGAGGGGTTTGTGGGTTTTTTTAAGAAAGGTGCAAAAAATATGGAACATAGATAGCATTATGGAATGGAGAAAATTGCATGATGGGAAGTTGCTCCAAGCCCCCCCTGCATGACTCATTTCTGCCCCAATGTGCATTGCCAAAACTTCCCAAAAGACATCATGCTGGATGGTGGCGGGTTGCACACTGGGAGACCTCTCTGTGGTGCCCTGCACTCTGCACTTGCCACAAGCATTCCTGGTGAGTAAGTACAGGACCAGCACAGGGAGCCAAGTATGCATGCACACAAATAATACACTAACTGCAGCAGCTTTATGCCAACATAGCCTGCGTCGGCAAAAGTTTGTAAACCTGCCCTTATTTTGTTCCATTTCTTTCCAAAAGAAAAAATATCCAGAGTTTCCAATTCAGTCATTACACTCTAGCCTTATATCCGATGAGTTCTAGAAGAACTCACACTCATCCTCTCTTCCCAAATATATTTAAACTAACAAAAACTTAAAAAGCTTGCCTCTTTCACCAACAGAAGTTAGTTCAATAAAATACATAGCCTGCCCCACCTTGTCTCTCTACAATTTAAAGGAATTTATTCTTTACATAGAGGAATCTTGGCTATTGTAAAAACCACTTGCAATGTTAAATAGAAATACCACAATTGGATCAAAAAAGAAAACAGGCACAGAAAGACACACAAAGGCCACCACACTGGAAAGATCTTATATTTTACCACATGCGTGCACAATGAATAATACTCTTGAAATAGTAAGGCATTTATTGTCTCCTCTCATACAGACAAATGTCTATACTGTGTGACTCCTAGAAATTAATCAGTATCTGCCACACATTGCAGATTTCCACAGTACACTCACATTTAGTAATTTTAAGAATTAAATGCTTACAATTCACCATAACTCCTTTTGTTTCTAGGACTGACTGTGGAGATGCCTGGCACGTGCACAAACAGTGCAACCCATTCTAATGCAGATCACAGGTTCAGGAACAGACTTATGAACTTGTTGCTCTTCTCCTCAAGGATGAAATTTAAAGTTGACATGTTTGTGTTCTGCAGAGAGTACAGCAAAGGTAGTTGTATGCCATCCAATTCCACTACAACACTCTTTGATTTCAGAGAGCTATACTTACAGCCACCAAGAACTTTGAAAACGTGATGCCAACTGGTGGCTTGTAGGAACAACAGATTCAAACCTATTTTCAGAGTAAAGCAGCAACATCCTAACTTTGAACACGTCTGTGTTCAAGGAAGGTATTCCAGCAGCATACAACTTTGGAGAGGTCAAAAGGACACATGAATGCCCATTCTACACCAGATATTTGCAAAACTATCACAAGAAGCTATCACTAAGTTATCTAGCAAAAGGAGCACGTTTTTGAATAATGTCAGCTTAACGTGAATGGAAAGCCTTCTTAATACCCATTAAGATGCAGGCTAACACATCTGAAGCCATGCTAGATGGCAGTGCTGTAGTTGGGAGGGAGAAAAGGGGAGTGTTTTAGAGAGAAAGCCTAGTGTGCTTAGGGTTAAGTGAATGGAGAGCAAGGGCATGCTTTGTATGACCATATCCGATTATTAATGCACAGATTTCCACCTCTGCACGGAGAAGGTCACCCACATAACACCTTCTCCCTTTCTCAGCCTGGCTGAAGACCTCTGTGGTTGGGGATTCTAATGTAGGAGAAGATGATGACCAAAGGCCTGGGGAGCTATATACATTGCTCCCCCACCACGCTACTAGGAATCTACTTAAAATGAATACAGTCTCAAGCAGAGCCCCCTTCATGCTGTGGAAACTCCCCTTTGGAGGAGGAAGGACAAAGCCTCTTTAAGTAAACTATTCTGCAAGGGAGCAGCACTAGCAGGCCAAGGTGACAGTGGACCCAATTCAGTCAGGGTGGATGTGGTCCACTCCCAATAATTGACGGAGGTGTCAATACCAAGAGAAGGAAAACTGACATAAATGTCCACAAAATGGACACAAAATCAGACATCAGGAATGGCAACATACAAAATCCAATAGGAGAACACTTCAATCTCCATGGACATTCAATAACAGATTTAAAAATAGCCATCCTTCAACAAAAAACTTCAAAAACAAAGAGAAACTGTAGAGCAACAATTCATTTGCAAACTTAACATCATTAATTCGGGCTTGAATAGGGACTGGGAGAGGCTGGCTCACTAAAAAGCAATTTTCCCCTCTCTTGGTATTAACATCTCCTCATCAATTAATGGGAGTGGACTATATCCACCCTGACTGAATTGACCTGGTCATCACTGGTGCTCCACATGTAAGGTAACTCCCTTCTCTTCGTGTGCCAGTATATTTATGATTCTATCTGTAATTTTCACTCCATGCATCTGAAGAAGTGGTTTTTTACCCACGAAAGCTTATGCACAAATAAATCTGTTAGTCTTTAAGGTGCCAACAGACTCCTTGTTGTTTTTGTGGATACAGACTAACCCGGCTATCCCTCTGATATCTGACATTCTGTGTAACTTTGGGCAAGTAATTTCATCTCTTTATACTGCCATTTCCCCGCCACCCCTTGACCATTTATACTGTAACCTCTTCCAGGCAGTGACTGTCTCTTACTAAGGGTCTTCACAGTGCCCAACACAGGCCAATCTGATCATGGGCTTTATTATTCTAGAACATATTGCAAAAGAATCTAAAGGGGCAGGTTAATCTTTTGTGTTAACTTTTGCTGCAAGGGGCAAATGCTGCCAGGCTTACTCAGGCAAAACTCCTTTTGCTGTCAAGGATTAAGGACTGCAGGATTGGGCCTTGTCTCAGCAGACATAAAAGACTGTAATGGTTGCTGGAGGACTCACTTTAGTGGGTAAAAGTAAATTTGCAGAACTTTAAGAGATAAATAAACCTTAACCTCTGCATGCTTAGCATTAGCTAGAATGTTCTCATTTAATGGTGATGGCTTGTGATGTTTACTCTTTTTGCTGATGATTAATTTTAAACCCCCTTTTCCCAGAAATAATTGAAACAAGTTTCCCCACCCTAACCCTATTTGTTTCCCTGGAATTACAATATATCAGAAAATGACTCCCAATCCTTCCCAAACACTTGTGCTGTTAATTATGTAAATTTCAAGTGATTCCCTTCCCAGTTCTGCACTGGTCAGTCCTTATTAAAATCAGAAGCCCAACACACATAGCAAGTCACATCAGTAGCAGAACTTTTTGGGTTTGAAGCAAATACTTCAAGAGCTTTAGCTGGTCACCATGAGTTTCAAAATTAGGCTTAAAGACAGAGAATCCAGGGTAGTCTCACTAACTACAGTGGAGTCATTCTGAATTTACACTAGACTCTGACCTAGTGTAATTCGGTAGAGAAGAACTGAGCAGATATCAAACAATCTTTAAAAACTGTATTTGTTGGGCTTGGAGGTATTCATCTGGGGGGGAGGGGGAGAGAAAGAGTTCCAACTCTACCCAACTTTTTAAAACTACTTGTTTCAGCGGTTCATACAACTGATGCGGCTTTCTGAGTACTAGCCACTACATATTAAATCATTCTGACAACCAAGAGTATATGGGTGCACATGCACGCATGAAAAAGAGAATCAACACACAGAAGCATACAATTATACACCATTGAACTGTTCTCAGTGAACTTTAATATGTTTAAAAAGCAATGCTGTATTATTCCATAAAATGGAACGAAAAATGCCAGATATCTGAATAAGCTTACCAAAAAAAAAAAAAAATCAGCAATGAAACGTTCTCAGTGATTTGATTTCCACAAAGATAATCATTTAAATACTTGTCCTCTCCTGTGCATTACAATGAGTCCTGTGTGCAATCATACTGAATCAATCTTAAAATACTGCAAAAAGAATTAATTTACATGGAAAAAATTAGTTATTCAATTTACATGACTCCTCCTGCAAACAGCAATCCCATTTCGCTGTGCAAATTGCGTTCCTTTGTTGAGGGGAGGGGGTCAGGTCAAGTTACAACCACCTACTCTGGAAACATGTATCCAAGGGTCCTAAATCACTTCTTCAGGGAAATGTGCGACTGAACATAGCAAGACACCTAAAACTAATTTCTCTCATTCAGAAAGGAAATCAGAGATACTAATTTTAACAGTAACAGAAAACAGAGTGAAACTTTTGGCTATGAAACAGAGAGTATCACCTACGAGTATAACTAATCCAGAATACTTCCATCTTTTTTCAAATCTTAGCTGAAAACATTTTCCCTTCTTAATTTCTGTCTCCGCTGTTAATAGATTGTAGTTCAATTCTGTGATCTCTTAATTTTAAATATGCAAAGTATTCTGGAATAGTTTGTAAGAAAGGAATACAAAACCAAACTTCTATTGGAGTTGACTGGAGAGAAAAGCAAAATTCTCCTAACACAAGCCTGTAATGGTATTGCTTTTCGGAGTACCCCATGTGTATGCTTAACGTCTATAATATCCACACAAACGTGTGTGGGTGCATGCATCAGTCTGCAACTATTTACAGGTACACGTGTCTCAGCCATGCGTGTGCAAATGGGTGTCCATATGGTTATTCACCTCTCAGTGTCCTGGCAAGTAGCTATGTGTGAGTATAAAAGAGAATGCACGTATTTATATGGGTGCCCTTATGCTTATGTCTCTTGTGAGTGTCCATTCCTTACCACGGCACATGAATACATGTGTGACCCTCCATACACACACATGCTTCTGCAAGGACACCCATAATTGTGTATGGATGTAAGTCTCTCTCTCTCTGTGGGCAAACATATATCTCTGCCCATGCCTGATCTGTGCATGCCCCCCTCAGGGAACACAGGTGTCTCTCCATGGGGCCCCCCACGTGTGATGAAGGTGCCTATTCCCACATGTTGTGCCCAGCAGCCTGTGCAGGTCTCTCTTTGTGTGCCCCCCCCCCCGTGTTCTGTGTACATGTTTCTCTCGGGGGGAGCACATATGTCTCCGCATGGGCGCCCCTGATTTGGTCTGTGGGTGGGTGCCACCTCTGTGGCTCTGCGGTGCCCCTGCTCGGCCTGTGGCTGGGTGGATCCCCCCACCCCGGGGTGCCCTCTCCCTACCTAGGGATGGTGATGCACTTGGTGTTGATGTTCTGCGTGGTGATCGCCTTCTCCAGCTCGTCCAGCTGCCCCGTCTTCTTCAGCTTCTTCACCAGGCTCTTCACCGCCTTCTCGCACCATTTCTCCTCCTGCCCGTTCTGCTCCCCCTTCTTCCAGCCCAGCAGCCGCTTGACGATGGGGGGAGTGAACGGCAGGATGGAGGACATGCTGGCTCCCCTGCCCGGCGCTCCGGGAGGCAGCGCCCCACCCAGCCGCTGCCGCCTCCCGCTGCGGGCGGCCCCGCGCTCCGAGCCCGCCCGAGACCCCGCTCAACTTGGCGGCGGCGGCCCGCTGGGCGCCTGCCCGGCTCGCGGCGCGGCCCCCCGGCGCGGGACTGCTCCGCCGGGCAGCAGCGCACAGGGCCGAGGGCAGCGGGGCTGGAGCCTGGCGCCCGGCTTCGCTCGGAGCCCGGCCCCGCGGCGCCCTCAGCAGCCCCGGCTGGCGGCGGCAAACTTTGCCCCGACTGCTCCCGTGTTCCCCTGAGGCGGAGACTCCTCCGGCCCCCACCCACCCCCGCTCTGCGTGTGCGGAGAGGCGGCCGCTCCGGCTCATTCCCAGTCTGCCTTTCATGCAAATCGCCGCCCGGCCGCCCCGGCTCCCACCCCCGCCAGCCCGCCCAAACGCGCTGGCTCGCGCTGCCGAGGGAGGGAAAGAAGGGGAGCAACGGGCGGCCAGCGCCGCCCCCGGCCCGGCCCCCAACCCGGCACGCGGGAACCACCAAGAGCCAAAGCGGGGGGGCTCCACTCAGTGACCCCCAAACACACAGCGAGCCTGGGGAACATAGGGGGGCGCCCCTCACTCCCTGTGACCGTCCATACACACAGCCAGGCAGGGCAGGGGCTCCACTCAGTGACTCCCCCCATACACCCAGCGAGCCCGGGGAACGTAGGGGGGCTCCCCTCACTCCCTGTGACCCCCGCATACACACAGCCAGGCAGGGCCGGGGGCTCCCCTCACTCCCTGTGACCCGCCCCCCCCTGCACACAGCCAGCCAGGCAGGGCTGGGGCTCCCCTCAGTGACTGTCCCATACCCTCCCTCAGTGACCCCCCCATACACCCAGCGAGCCCCGGGAACGTAGGGGGGCTCCCCTCACTCCCTGTGACCCGCCCCCCCCTGCACACAGCCAGCCAGGCAGGGCTGGGGGCTCCCCTCAGTGACTGTCCCATACCCTCCCTCAGTGACCCCCCCCATACACCCAGCGAGCCCGGGGAACGTAGGGGGGCTCCCCTCACTCCCTGTGACCCCCGCATACACACAGCCAGGCAGGGCCGGGGGCTCCCCTCACTCCCTGTGACCCGCCCCCCCCTGCACACAGCCAGCCAGGCAGGGCTGGGGGCTCCCCTCAGTGACTGTCCCATACCCTCCCTCAGTGACCCCCCCATACACCCAGCGAGCCCCGGGAACGTAGGGGGGCTCCCCTCACTCCCTGTGACCCCCCCCCCTGCACACAGCCAGCCAGGCAGGGCTGGGGGCTCCCCTCAGTGACTGTCCCATACCCTCCCTCAGTGACCCCCCCATACACCCAGCGAGCCCGGGGAACATAGGGGGGCTCCCCTCATTCCCTGTGACCCTCCCATACACACAGCCAGGCAGGGCAGGGGGTCCCCTCACTGACCCCCCCCATAAACACAGCAAGCCTGGGAAACATAGGGGGGGCTCCCCTCACTCCCTGTAACCCCCCCATACACACAGTGAGCCTGGGGAAACACAGGGGGCTCCCCTCAATGACCCCCCATAAACACAGCAAGCCCGGGGAACGTAGGGGGGCTCCCCTCACTCCCTGTGACCCTCCATACACACAGCAGGCAGGGCAGGGCAGGGGCTCCCCTCAGTAACTGTCCCATACACCCAGTGAGCCCAGGGAATGTAGGGGGCTCCCCTCATTCTCTGTGACCCCCCCATACACCTAGCTAGCCTGGGGAACGTAGGGGGCTCCCCTCACTCCCTCAGTGACCCCCCCCCATAAACACAGCAAGCCCGGGGAACGTAGGGGGGCTCCCCTTACTCCCTGTGACCCCCGCATACACACAGCCAGGCAGGGCAGGGGGCTCCCCTCACTGACCACCCCTCATACACATAGGGAATGGGCGGGGGCTCTCCCCATACACACAGCAAATACAAGGAGTGCAGGAGGGTTTCCCTCAATGACACCACCCCACCCATACACACAGTGAGCCCAGGAGTGGAAGTGGGGGTCCTCTCCATTAATCACAATTCCCAGGGAATGGAGGGGGGAGCTTCTCTCTATGATTATTCCCCCCGCCTCCCAAAAAAAAACCCAACGATCCCACAGTAAACCCAGATGCCTGGAAGGGGGATCTCCTCTCAATTACTCACCACACACACACACACAGCGTGGGGATTACTCCTCTCAGCTAATTACCTCCCAACTTCAGAGCATATGAAAGGGTGGATGTTCTACCTTCTCCCTCCCACCCGCATACTCTAGAAAGGTTAACAATTGACCTTCCTCTCCTTGCTCACTCATATGTCCCCACAGAGTGCAAAGGGGGACTTCCTCCCCACCACCCCCTAAAGAGGCAGACTCTACAGAGAGTCAAAGAGGGGGAACTCCTCTCAGTAAAGGTTACACACACACACACACACACAGAGCTAGGGTTTGTTCCCCAATCCCCGACTCCTGGGGCTGAGTGTGGGAGAGTTAGGCAAAACTGTGTTAAAAATCTACACTGAGAATGATGTGGGGGGTTGAAATGTCATTGAAATTCATGCTGCAAAAAATAAACTAATACAAATGACAAAGCCCCTCATGGCCAAAAGGAGAGACACTGAAAACTATAGAGCTGCATGCCAGAACCTAAATAAATAGGCCCCTGATGAAGCTATGTCTTCACTATAAAAAAGACTTGTTTTTACACTGAGAAGTCCTAGTGGCAACAAGGCAGGGTAATTTTACCTCGATGTAGCTAGCTAATTTGGTATTCCACTTGCCCACCTTGCCACTCCCTTTGCTAGTCTCATTATTTTTTGCTCTAAATCAGACACAAATTGCACAGTTGAGACACGACACCAACGTGCATTCTCTTACATTTGAGTGCCTCAAATTTTGGGTGCACATTCAGGCCAACGTTTCAGAAAGTAGCCCTGATTTAGTGACCCAGTTTTTGGCTGACCAACTTGAGACATCTTGAATGCAGATGTGCTGAGCACCCGTAGGTCTTCTTGGCTTCATGCTTGTCTACACTTACAGTGCATGGTGGAGCTGCGTCTCTGTAGTGCTTAGTGAAGACACTACCTATGGTGACAGAAGCCATCCTGTCGACATAGCATGTCTACACTGGGAGTTCAGTCGGTATTGCATTGCTCAGGGGTGTGGGAAACACCTGAGTGACATAGTTGTACTGATGTACGTTTGTAGTGTAGACCAGGGTTAAATCTGGAGTTGTGGTTGCTCAATGCCTCTGAAAATGAAAACAGTTTCAACAGTTGGTCACCTTAAAATTAAGGCACCCAAAAAACATCAGTGGGCAGCCAGCTTCCCTGCTCATTGGTGGTTTTTTTGCCACTAGACATATTGGGCCAAATTCCAAACTTGCTTATTCTGGTGTAAATCAGGAGTAGATCCACTGAAATCAGTGAACCATAACCTGAACTTCACCAGCACTGTGGTCAGCACACTCGAAAAGGAAAAGTATTTTGTCACAAGATGTAGAATTAATTTTAAAGATTGTATAAATATTAAAATTTTATGGGACAGCTTGTGTTAGTTCTGGGTTTACCTGTCAAAGAGAGCTATCTTAAGAAAAATGCCTCTCTGAACCCCTAGACAGTATTTCTTTCAGTATTTCAGAGAGTTTTGGACACTCAGAATGGAAAAATTAACAGAGGAAAATGACGGGATCATCCCAATTTTACATGGTGTGGATATCTTTTCTGGTTTATAAAAAGTCTGATGTCTTAGAGACTACCTCTAGGCTGAAGAAGTATGTCTTTTATAGTAATAGAACAATTGTCTTCGCCTTTTAAAATATATCTTATATCTTGTATTCATACCTCTGTAACACAGTACGGGTGCAGAGGCATCATCCACTGAATTTTGTTCGTACTGAAATGTAAAGATATGTAGCGCAATGTCTTACAACGTGGTAAAAGTTCTAACTCTCCATGATTTATGTATTTGAAAATACCTAAAGTAAGCAATAATATTTTCAGAGATAATGTGCATTTCTTAACCTTTTAATAACAGATTAAAATATTGACAGTCCTACTACAAATCTTTGCCTGGCTGGTTAATTAATAAGGCCTATTAAATTGATAGGAATGGGGTTTAAACTTTACCTTCTAAAAGTTTTAGATTGGGCTTTGAGTCAGCAACAGTATTGGATTAACTGCTAATATGAGAAAAAATAGCTCCTCTTCAGCACTCTCTCTCTCTCTCCCCAGAACGGCTTTTGGCTGCTTTCAAGATCAAGGAACAAATTCTCTGTTCCCTTTGTATCACTAAGGTAGTAAAAACGGAGTTGGGGGAGGGATTGAAATGACCTGGAGTGTTCCAATTTACAGGGGGGTTGGAAAAGGACTACATTGGCAACATTGCATGTAACTAGTTGACCACCGGGGGCGGGGATGGGGGAATTCAGGGGGGATGTAGGGAAATCCCTGGGTCGGGGAGTTCCAAGCAGGCACAGACCTAGGTCAGCTCGTTCCCAAGCGCTTTCCCAGTAGCTACCAAGTGCCATGGACATGTCAGGACAGGGAAGAAACATGGCTGGAGCATGCAGTGCTCTGACTATGCACAGCTGGCAGATGGTTCTTTGAGGACAGCAGGTGCATGTTGGAGCAGCCCCCAAGATGCACTAAACTGTGCTTGGGGCAAGGGAGGGAATCAGGGACTAATACAGTTCTTAATGTCTCCCTCCCCCTTTCTGCTGCATCCAGCTATTGAAACATTAAGTCTAATTTCTTTCTAGTTATCTAATGCCTATCGAGAGAGACAAGGTGGGTGAGGTAATATCTTTTACTGGCTCAGCCTCTCGTGGTGAGACAGACAAACTTTCGAGCTTACACAGAGCTCTTCTTCAAGTCTGGGAAAGGTACTCAAAGTGTCACAGCCAAACACAGGTCTGAACAGATAGTTTAGCATAAATAGTTAGCACGCCCACCTTGTCTCTCTAATATCCTGGGACCAACACGGCTACAACAACACTGCATATAATATCTATCTAGGTACTTATTCATACACAGAAACTTAGCTGTGTAACAGAGCAGAAGGATAATTAAAAGGGAAGTGGGTAACTTTGTGAAGTTCACCAAGAGTGATGTGGTTAACCATGACCATGACAGTATATTGCAATAGATTGCCGAAGGAGGTTCTGTCCAGCTAGAGTCAGTCATTGGATATTGGGGATGACATGTTCAGTGTCATGGTTGGATAAATGACAGACATGCTGAAGTGGTAGGACATGACCAAGGGAGGAATCACTGGCTATGCCTGTCCCAGATGGCAATTTTGATAATTATTTTTAGGACCTCTGGGTGGCCACTGGTAATTCTAGGACTGAGCAGTTGGGAGGCAAGGAATCCATCTATGTAGGTGTGAGGGCACCCATGCAATGGTGAGATAAAGAGATACCTGGTCTCTGGGCAAGGCAGAGCACACTGGTGAGAAGTATGAATTTTTCATGGACGTTACCGTGGACCCCTGGGAAATGTTAGCATAGAGAGGTAAGATAAGTGAAGAAAAGCAAATGGTTTGGTAGTGTTTGTGTGTGCTTTTGAATGAGGCTATATTAGAATGTTAACTTGTAAATAAGAGTTATGACCTTTAACTTTCAATTTCTGTCAAGCAAAATATTATGCACAGGGGAAGGTGTGGGAGCTTTCCATGGTTAAAATAATATACATACCATCTACAGTATAGCATTTATATACATACAGTACTATCTTAGACATGCAAAACAAACCTACAGGAAAATAACTTTTGGGGTGAGTCAGACACAAATTGAGAAAAGCAAGGATATTCTGATTTAACTATTTCTGCGCTATGAAATATACAACTAACAGCACAGACAAGCTATTTCAAGGTTCTACACTATTATTCTTTTCAACATATGAGGAACATATATGTGTCCAAACAAAAGCTGCTTTGTTGGAAGTCAATTGTACTGTGCATCAATATATATGTCTTAATTCAGCAATATATTTAAAGACACACTGTGAGCACAAAAAGCACACCTTTATTTGAAAATTTTACTTTCTATTGTTACAACTAACATTACTATAAGTGAAAGAAATGAAACAAAAAAATGGTTCCACCCTTCCCCCCCAAGTCTGTGTGCTATTGGCATTTGCAATACTTTGGGAATAGACACTTTCACTGCCTCCCCTATGTAGTCCATTAGTCATTTCTTTGTCATTTGCATGGGTCTTTCACACAATAACAGGGTAGAGAAAAATGTTTAAAAACACACGGAAAAGCAATTGTAAAACCACAACAATTGACAGAGGGTGCTAGGGGAAGATGTAGGATCTGAAATACTTTTTATCTTTTTTTTTAAATTGACTAGAGTTCAAAATGGTGGTGTCCCTTAAATTCAGCAAATCTCACAACTCTGAGCATCTACTTGAGCTTGGCTGTGAGGTTCTTTACAAATTTTAGTAGAAGTGGTTCACAAGTAATATAGGTCTTCATACTTAGCCCACATTAGTTAAATCAAAGTTTGCTCAAATTATCTCTCTTAGGCCCCCAACTTAGAAAAACATATCCTTAAATGAGTGGCTACACTGGGACATAGTGAGCAACATGTGCTACAATAGTGCACAGGCAGTTCAAAAGAAAGCCTTTAAAAGTAACATCTTCCAGTCTTTTTCCAAACTATGGACGAGCTTTAAACTAGTTTAGCTGGGAGGGGAAATCATCTGTTGCACGTACCCTTGTATTAGATACAAAGCTGTAATCTCATTTATCCATCAATATGTCAGGATTATGGACCTAACCAATACTAAATATTAATGTACATAACAGACTCTAATGGTGCCAAAGCAACTGTTGAGACAAGTCAGTCAATAATTCAGGTTCAGATATACAGATATGTATTAATAAATAAGTCTGGATGGATTATTTTGTCTTTATAAATGCAGGTTATATGAACTTTCTTCCATTTTGTGCTGTCACACATCAAAGGGCAAACAGACACAAATACTCCAAAATGCACAGAATTAACATAAAAATTGTTGCACAAACCAATGAAAAGTAACAATTCCAACATTTAGTCTTGTTTTCTGTTCTTTCTTTATGTTTTATGTATGGATTTTTGAGCTATATATTTGACTGTCTATGCTATTTTTTAAGTTTATGTTGCAACTTTATCACTATAGTAACAAGTTTATGTTTTGGGTGGCTGGTTTTCGCAGTGACATTCATACGTTAGCCTCTGCTTGCAGATCTTAAGTCTACCTTCTTTGTCACCCCCGAACTTCGGCTGAAGTCACTGGGCATTCAGATGCACTAAGACTGCAAGACCAGCCTTGCTGTAACCTCCGATACTGTGAAGCTTGTTTATAGAAGTGGTTCTCAACCTTTCCAGACTACTGTACCCCTTGCAGGAGTCTGATTTGTCTTGTGTATCCCAAGTTTCACCACAGTTAAGATCTACTAGCTTTCAAAATCAGACATAAAAATACAACAGTGTGACAGCAATTTTTCAGTAATAGTGTGCTTATGTTCCCATTTTTACCATGTAATTATAAAACAAATTGACTGGAATATAAATATCGTACTTACTTTTCAGTGATACTTGAGCCTGTTTTTTCATTTGTGAGCCTTGTCATTCTGGGAGGCTGTGAAGCGACAATAATTACATTTTTCTCCACGTTGAATCTTCCTACTCTCAGGGCCAGTGTTAGGGGGTGGCAAGCAGGGCAAATGGCTCCACACCACAGGGAGCCCCACAAAACTAAGTTGCTCGGGCTTCACCTTCAGCTCCAGGCAGCGGGGCCCGGGCTTCGGCTTTCTGTCCTGGGTCCCAGCAAGTCTGCCGCTGGTCCTGGTGACCCCATCAAAATGAACTTGCAACCCACTTTGGGATCACGTCCCACAGGTTTGAGAACCGCTAATATAATACATAGCGCAGCAAAAACGAGTCATTGTCTGTATAAAATCTTAGTTTGTACTAACTTCACTTTTATATAGCCTGTTGTAAAGCTAGGCAACTCTCCAGCTGAGCTGACGTACCCCCGGAAGACCTCTGTGAACCCTCCCTCTGTCCCCCCATGATACACGTACTGCTGGTTGAGAACCACTGTTTTATAGTGAAGCAGAATGGAAGTCCCAAAGTGTTCCAATGAAACACAGTGTACAAACTGGAGTTTCTGTTAATAATTATCTGTTTGCAGTAAAGTTGTTGTATAAGAGGGTTCTCCTAGCAAATGTGCAGAAATTGTTTCTTGGCATATGTAGTCACATGTTGCATCCCCTTTTCCATTTTTACATATGCTGACCACTACTAGGCTGTGCAGTAAAATGCAGAGCAAAATCTGGAGGACATGCCCACATGACCCTGAGGGGGCAGCAGCTAATGGCTGCGATCAAAGCACTTTGAACAGAAGACAGCAATTTCAATAGAGCAAATTTCCTTGGGGAGGGGTGTAGTGGGTGGGTCTGACAGTTGAACAATAGGGGTACCTTATGTAGAGAGGGCATGCAGCAGGACTTTCCTTGAAGCTGGAATGGCAGGAGGTTCCTGGTGAGAGGATGGTGTTACAAGAGTAATTTATGTCTGTGTGTTACAGGTGGAGTTGGTAGTACTCCCTATTAATGAGGTTGCCCAACACTGCTCATGGTAAGACCCTGTTTTCAGTTGCTTATAACTTTGCAAAACATTAACAAGGCAGGCTGACATTTTTCCATGCCAGGTGTCCACCTCAAGCTTAATACTTTTGGAATATTTTCAGCAAGAATAGCATGACCACTTCAGAGAATGAAGTTAGGGGAAAATATATTGTTTTGTCCATGTTAAAAAAAATTCTGGTGGCCTTGAGAAGCTCTAGCAGGCCCACCTCCCTGTGGTTTGGAGCAGTGACTTGAAATTTGGTGGGGGTGAGGGGGCTTTGGTTCAGGGATGATCCTTTTGCCATCCCTATGAAAATCCACCCAAGTGCAATCAAGTTATAAGCTTTAGAAAACTCACAGTTTGCACATTCTAAGTAGAGATTTCTATTTTAGCAGCTAAAATGCCTGAAGATGATTTAGTTGGGGATTGGTCCTGCTTTGAGCAGGGGGTTGGACTAGATGACCTCCTGAGGTCCCTTCCAACCCTGATATTCTATGATTCTAAGATTCTGTCCTTGTGGAGCATGCTTGAGACTCTTACTGCCCCTAGTGTTGACCAGATTGTGCATGTACTATTCCCCACACAGAGACTGAGCGTAATATGTAAATAGATTCGGTGCCATTAGATAGTGTTCACCTGTAGCATGTTGCCTGGGTTTTGTAGGACCAATAAAATACGTTGTGTGCGCTGCAAATGGCTTTCTCTGAGCAACTCTTAATAGAGGGGAGAGCTTTGCACATGACAGAGGAGGCCTCATGGGGTTGACCCGCAGCATAAACCACAAATGTCTGGGGAGGGCCTAGACCAATCTTTCCAAATGTGTTAACAACCTTGATTTAATGGGCAATTAATTATCTTTAAGGTAAAAACTCTAATGTAGACATACCCATGGAATGGGCAGTATAGAGATGGAGACTGATGGTGCTTAAGGGGTTGATTGTGCCTTAGGATATTGTAGTGCAGAGATGGCGTACTCAATACACCGGCCCATACTGAGGCATCTCTTGCACCTCCTGTGAACACTTGTAGACCCAGAGCTGCTGAGATATTACACACAAATGGCCACATGTTGTCATTCTTTGTTAGTGCACATATTTCCTTGTTCAAAATGTTGCAGACCACCACCAATGAGTTTTTCTTTCTTTTTTAATTTGTAAAGTCCTATTTTTCTGTTGCATGGAAGTTGCTGCTTATGTGACCACAGAGAGAGAGAGAGAGAGAGAGAGAGAGAGAGAGTCTCTTGTGGTGTGTAATGTGGCAAAGAAGCTATATGCAGAAAAGGAGTATGTACAGGCTTGAAAGCTCAAAATACAGAGGCTCATTACAGGTATCTCACAAGCTGGATTCCAGCTGCAAACATTTAATCTGAACTGGGGGATTCTTTCCCCATGCCTCCTATTATGAGTGCCTGTTCCCTCTCTGTTCCTTGCTGTTTGTATACTCACCTTCTTGCCAGGGCACATCTGTTTAAGTCTTTTCTTTTTTGAACTGGGCATTCTATATCCAACTGAACTTTTAAAAAGCTTTTTAACATATAAATATTTTTTTCCTTTATGAATGGGGCCCTGCCTTGCTTTTGCAATACCACCTTGTCCACAGCTGCTGGAATATCAGATACTCCAGTACAAGAATACACCTCTTTAAGGAATATTTTTTGTACACAAGGGAGATTCACAGGGAATATTTTAACTGAAAAATCACACATATTGTCAGAGACAGTGTTACTAATTGGCTGCGATCTTAGATACCAGCGATGGGGGCTCAGACCAGAGTACTGGAACTGAACACTCCTGAACTTTGGGAACATTCAGATCTAGATTAAAACCAAGCCGCCTACGTGCCCATCTGTTATATAAACAATTTGTGCTAGAATTGGGCAGAACGCAGGTTCTCTTGCACGTTCATCATATGTACAAAGGAAAGATTTAGGTCTCAGTCTGAATGACTGAAGTCAGTGGGAGTTTTGTTACTGATTTTAAGGTACATAGAGTTTAGTTAGCATTATTTACTCTTTCCTCTAAATGCAAGTAAGCAGCACAAGTAAAAATGTTTGCATTTTAAAGGTGTACTTAATCATTTACCATCCTTTTTAATTTGACCTTTTTTGATCTTAAATGTTCTGGCCTTTGAAGGACAGTTTTCTTAATATCAAACAAGGCTCCTCTTCGTCATAGCAGCAAAAAAGGAGTGTCACAGAATGATTTGCCCATGAGTAATATGTCAATATTTATACATAGTTTGCTTAGATAAGAACAACAACTTGAGGATGTGTGGGAGAAGCCCTGCTTGGCTAGTCTTTGTGGAGCAACTCTTCAAGCACTGCAGAATCCCAAGTGTTGATTTTGCCTGCTGACAGTTCAATGTGTAACTGAAGAAAGTTTCTTCTTTAAGATCAAAAGCTGCGCCACTACCATCCCTCAGCTCTTCACTTCTGCTGGGATTCCAGCGACAGCATGCTGACAGGTTTCAAAGTAGCAGCCATGTTAGTCTGTATCCACAAAAAGAACAGGAGTACTTGTGGCACCTTAGAGACTAACAAATTTATTAGAGCATAAGCTTTCGTGAGCTACAGCTCACTTCATTGGACAATCACAGAGGGAATGCCACCATGCTGGGTGTAATTAATATAAGGGTCGCCTAAGCACAAGGCAATTCTGAGTGGGGGAGGAGGAGGAAATGCACTGGTCTCCTTAATACTTTTCAGTCAGTCCCCTTTAGGGTGTTCTATATGACAAGATGCAGTTCTGTGGGGAGTTGCTCTTCACCTTCCTAAAATGAACCCCTGTTTAGGAGAAAAAGTGACAGGCATAGAAGTTACCCAGAAAGGGACAGAGATTACAAAGGAAACACTCCTGCTCTGTGCGGGGAGGAGAGTTGTTTATTCTTTGTTTGTTTGTTCGGACAGAGATAAGGCCCTTTGTGTGAGGCTCTTTGATCACATGTCTGACACACTTTGAAGGGTCAACCAAAGCATCTCCAGTCTGTCAGAACAGGGAAAAACAATCAAGATGGACTACAAGTCAAATTCACTATATGCAAAAGGGGGATTCTACTTTATATGAACACCAAAGGCTGAATTACCAGCCCAAAGGATTCAAAACCCACGAATCAAGCCCCCAGAATATCATGAGATTGGCTTGAAAATCATGAGATTTTAAAGAACGAATTAATTTTAGGTTCTTTTTTATTTGCCTTTTGGTTTTTGAGCCTGTAGCGTTTGTGTTTCCCAGCTTGTCTTTGCACCCGTGAGGGATGAAATGAAATGAAAGCTGAGATTCTGACATAATTATATAGCTCCAGGAGCTGGGGCTCTAATAAAAACACCAAACAGTGTGAGACTCGCAATAAACTGGCTGGAGTTGGCAATGCTGCAGTGGGAACTGGTGCGACGCAGAGAAAGGAGTGAATTATTGAGATGTGGGGGTGGGCAGGCTAAGGAATACATTGCTTGATATGCAGGATTCAATAAGCACAAAATGCTGAACATATCGTACCATACAAACACCACTGAACCGTGATACTCAGCAGCATTTTATTTAGAGACGGGTAAAACAGCAAAAGTTGTCACTGGATTTCAAACCCTCCACAAAGCTGCAGGCTGCTCAGACATGGTTTTGGTACAGGCCTACTTCCTAATTGTTTCAGATGCTCATTTCATGTCCGTGTTTACAGGGCTCCTCGTAGTGTGTCAGACTGGTGACTTTTAAAACGTTGACATTTTTCTCGTGGATGTAGTACTCTCGAAAGGGGCTGGGATTGCCATCCCCAGAGAAGCATCTGATCTGTAAAATGGAGGTGACACCGATCTCCTTTCTAACGTGGTTTAAGAGCTGGTGATGAAGAGCACTATATAATTTCACTAGGTATTATTATTATTATCCAGCAAAGAACTTAAGCACATGAAGTCCCAGTGAAGTCAATTGGAGCTGAGGACTGGGTGCTTAGCTCTTTTGAAAAATCAGACCACTGATTTAGGTGCCTAAGCATAGACTTGGGGAGATTTCCAAAGGCACAAATGTTTTCAGTGGGAGTTAGGTGCCGTACTTCTATAACTGTCTTTGAAAATCCTTCCTTTAGGCACCTCTTTTAGAAAGTCTTGTCCCCTGTTTAGCTATCAGCACTTATGTCCATCCCTAGGATATCTATTCTGTAGCTGCTGATGCAAGTGCTACTGGTACTGGGAAGGGTGGCGAGGGTTGGGGGTAGAAAAAGATAACGTTAGTTACCTAACAGTTATTTGACTGAGTCATGCAGAACTGGCTTAGAGCAGTTGAAACGGAAAGATGATTAAGCTGAATACTGAGTATATATCCCCATGTGATCACCATAATTATTTCTACAGTCTTGGCTGATTTGACAGGTACCTTTTATCCAAAATCAACCCTGTTTCTTTTTTTCCCCACCTACCACCAAGGTACTAGAGATGTTTGCAGCTTTTCACTTTGCGTAAAATGTAATTTATGCCCGCTGAGTGGGGTAACAGAACCATAGTGTGAAATACAATCAGACCCTCTGTGTCTAAGGCCCTGATTCAAAGCCCAGTGGAGTCAAACAAATATTATAATATTTATCCACCTTTGTAAAACATTTTGAGATCCTTAGATGAAAAGGCAGACCATTACTTTATCATTAAATGACCATAGCATCTTGGTTTACTCATGTATTTTCACATTTAATATCTACTGATATACTTCAGTATCTCTCATAATGCTACATAAACCATATCTTTAGTGGCTTAAGGCACAAAAAGCAAAATATGACCCACTCTGGTGAACTTCAGTCAAGTAAGCAAAATACTAGAAGTAATGACATAGAACATGATGGGTTGTAATAGCCAGTGCAGACATTGTAGCTAGAAAGCTGTAGCTCATGAAAGCTTATGCTCAAATAAATTTGTTAGTCTAAGGTGCCACAAGTACTCCTTTCCTTTTTGCGAATACAGACTAACATAGCTGCTACTATGAAACCTGTCTTTGTCACATGTTTACAAAACATCAAATACATCCATAAATACTGCATATCTTAAAAGACTTAGGTCCTGGTTCTGCAGTCTGATCCATATGGGTAGATCCTCGGCCAGCATGGATATACTGAAGCTTGGCAAATAAATCTGAAATTGTTAGCTCTTCGTCCCTATACAACTCTTTGTGCTCGTATACTGCAACAACAGGTTATAGGTACACAGGTTTACATCAATGTGAATTTCCAAAGAGATTCCAATATTCCTAAGAGAAGAGAGTTTAGTCACGGAAATTTAACTGGACCTAGCAGACAGGATGGGCTAAGGGACAGCCTTTTCTGTCCAGAATTACTGTCGTATCTATAAACGGTCATTGGACTCACTTTCCAATGGTTCCTGGTTAAAGTATGAGATGAGAGATGGGGAAGACTCATATAGCCTAATTCTGGCACCTCAAACATTGGGGGGAGGGGTTTGAGAGTTTAAATCAAACATTATTGAGTTCTGTCCTAAGGCCAACTGGGTGCTGGTTTAAAGTTTGGCATAAATTGGAAGGCTGCTCTAATTTCCATCCTGTTGCCAATGGTCCCTAAGGGGCTAGTAGACCAGCTGGGGTTTATCAGGGTATAGGGGCACCATTCCCCCTACCCTGATAACCATGGAATCATGAGGATGGCAGTACAGGATACAATATGGCTGGCATCTTGTTCTCATCAGAGGGTGCCCCCACATAAGAAGAATTGTAAAGCAGTTGTATCTTCTGGGTTTATGAGAGCTTTGCAGCAGAGGACCAGTGTAATACTGCTACAGTGCAGAACAGGATATTATGTTATGTTAATTTGAACGGATTTACACCAGTAAATTATCTGAGAATTTGACCTTTGATCTTTGCTTTTGTCGGGTTCCAGGTGAGGTGAGTTGCATGTTACTATGCAGTAAATTTTGATATGTTGGGTCTTTTCTCATTATCCATACAGCTTGTACTGCAGAGAACAGTCGCTCTCAAATCTTTCCAGACTACTGTACCCCTTTTAGGAGTCTAATTTGTCCTGTATATCCCAAGTTTCACCTCACTGAAAAACCACTTGCTTACAAAATCAGACATACAAATACAAAAGTATCACAGCACACTATTACTGAAAAATGTTTACTGTCTCATTTTTACCATATAATTAGTTAATAAATCAATTGGAATATAAATATTGTACTTACATTTCAGTGTATAGTATATAGAGCAGTATAAACAAGTCATCATCTGTATGAAATTTTGGTTTGTGCTGGCTTCGCTAGTGCTTTTTATGTAGCCTGTTGTAAAACAAAGCGAATACCTAGATGAGTTGAGGTACCCCCTAAAAGACCTCACCTCTGCATACCCTCCAGGGGTATGTGTACCCCTGGTTTAGAACCACTGCCATAGAATACATATGATGCAAGAAGGGAAACTTAGCAAGTTGAAAAATAATTCCTTAGCTAGTTACGCAAAGGCCCTCCAGGAGATCTATAACTTTAATGGCAAATCGCAACATAATATATAGGTTTCAGAGTAGCAGAATATATACAAATTCTATTCCCCCTTTTTGCATGGTCATGTTGCAACTTGCATCCATTACCCTCTTGCAATTTACTTCAGGCCTTTGAACATTTCAGCTCTACCTGCGGTATGTGAAACTGTGCTCTCTCCTCCTATTTGAACAAAGAGAGGCCTCAAGTGGGGGTGGAGGGGGGAAGGAAAGAGATTTAGAGACAGCCTCCCAGATGTTGTTTCCACAACGTGAGAGAAAAAGTCTTTTGTCTCTACTGTCAGTAAGTCTACAGAACAATTTATCTGATTTGTGCAGGGACTAACATTATGTGGCTTTCCATTGTCTGTGAACATCCCTCTTGCTTAAAATGTTACATATGATAGCGTTGTTAGACCTTAAAGAGACAATGACCCATTTTTCTTCAGAGTAATTAACATTAAACATCGGAGAGCACCAATCAACATTTTGGAAATACAAAACATTATACTTATCTCCAATATAGATTATAAACTCTTCAGGAAAGAGTTCATGCCTTACTGAGAGCCTGTAAAGCACTGCACACATCCGTGGTTCTACGTGATTAGTAAGAATAACTCCTTTTGTATCCTAAGCAATTAAAGGAATTTGCATGAGGGAGCAGATCATCAAAGCTGATTGCTGATGGAGTATTAGGAACTAGGTTTGTTGGAGTGATTTGAAAGAGGAGAGGAAGCGTGCACTCAGTAGGGAAAAGGACAACTGTTCTCATTTTAGGGGGCAGAGTGAAAGGAGTGAAACTATGGGCATGGCTACACTTGTGAGTTAGAGCACATTAAAGCAGCCCAGTGCACTCTAACTCACAATGCGTCCACACTGGCAAGGCATGTAGAGTACTCTGACTCCGTGGCTAGAGCGCTCCTGGTACTCCACCTCGGTGAGTGGAATAACATTTGACGCGCCCCCGCTCGAGCGCTGCGGCGCCAGTATGGATGCCCTGGTCCATTAGTGCGCTCTGATCGGCCTCCAGAAGTGTCCCACGATGCCTGTTCTAGCCACTCTGGTCATCACTTTGAACTCTACTGCCCTGCCCTCAGGTGACCAACCATCAGACCAGCCCTTTAAATTCTCTGGGAATTTTGAAAATCCCCTTCCTGTTTGCTCAGACAGGCGTGGAGTGCTCTCAGCAAATCTTTCCAGGTGACCATGCCTCCACGTCCCAGGCGATCCCCAGCATGGAGCAATGGCGAGGTGCTGGAGCTCATCAGTGTTTCGGGGGAGGAAGCTGTCCAGTCCAAGCTGTGCTGCAGCCATAGGAATTATGAAACCTTTGGGCAGACATCAAGGGACATGATGGAAAGGGGCCATGACCGGGACGCAGTACAGTGCAGGGTTAAAGTGAAGGAGCTGCGGAATGCCTACCGTAAAGCCCGCAAGGCAAACAGCCGTTCTGGTGCTGCCCCTGCGACCTGCCGTTTTTACAAAGAGTTGGACGTGATACTTGGGGACGACCCCACCTCCAGTCTGGGGACCACCATGGACACTTCAGAGCACAGTCCAATAAGGCAGGAGGAGGAGGAGCAAAGCGAGAACGAGGGTGCTGTGGAGGAGGAAGACACCCCAGCACCCCTAGATGCATGCAGCGAGGAGCTGTTCTCAAGACAGGAGGAAGGTAGCCAGTCACAGTGGCTGGTGCTTGGGGAAGGACAAACACCAGAGGAGGCTCCCGGTAAGCAGCTTTTATTTTGGGAAGGAAGTTATTGGGTGCAGGCTCTTGGGGAGAGGAGGGTTAGGACTGCATGCATGCCTGGATGTGGAACAGGGCGTTGATGTGCTCTCTCACATTGGGGTAGTCTGCCTCAGTGATTTCTTCAAAGGTCTCATCCAGAACTTGGGCAATGTGCTTGCACAGGTTTCGTGGGAGAGCCACTGCGGTCCTTGTCCCAGTCAGGCTAACATGTCCGCGCCACTGTGCCGTGAGGGGTGGGGAAACCATTGCTTCACACAGGCAAGCTGCATATGGGCCAGGGCAGAAGCCGCATTGTA
Source organism: Lepidochelys kempii (assembly GCF_965140285.1). NCBI lineage: Eukaryota > Metazoa > Chordata > Testudines > Cheloniidae > Lepidochelys > Lepidochelys kempii. The sequence continues at coordinate 80,556,920 of NC_136389.1, read as the reverse complement.
GTAGAAGACCCTCCCTTGCTTCCCAGGTCACCCTCAGCAGCGAGATACCTTCCAGGATGAACTCTTGTGGAAAATGTGCGGACGGTGTTCAGTATAGGGGCCCCCTGAAGCTGTTGGCTCTCCCCAAGGCACAGAAACCCAGAGGACAGTACAGCCATGAAAGAATCAGTCTCCCTTGACCCGTGCTTACTCACCATCTTGGGACTCCCGGGGGTTATGTGCGCTCACTTTGAGATGGGCAAATTATGCTATTGTGTAGATTGTGCTTGCCCTCCTTAAGTACAGGGGAATCATTGCTCTGTCTGGTGTGAACAATGCTGCTTCTGTTAAGTGTTACATTTTACCTTTACAGATGCAACCTTGAGATCTCAGTCATCCATGTTATCACCAGCCGAGGGGCTGCAAAGAATCAGGAAGAGGCCACATAGAAGCAAAGAGAACATGCTGCATGAAGTCATGCAGAACTCCCTGAATGAAAATCAAAAAGTGCAGGAATGGTGGGAGAGTGAAAGGAGGGTCTGCCAGCAGAATGCGGATCGCCAGCACCAAAGCACAGAGCGGCTGGTAAGCATCATGGAGCGCCAAGTGGACTCGATCCAGGCGCTCATAGCCATGCAGGGGGAGCACTACCGTGCCCGCCCCCCCCCTTCAGCCCTTGTCCCAAAACTCTTTTCCTTGTGCCTCCATGTCACCTCCAACCCATTTTCCCTAACATCCTGGTTCTTGTCGCCATCAGCTGCCTCCAACACCTGTAGCTTCACCACCCAGCCCTGAAAACTACAACCCTTACCCACTGCACTCAACCCACATTGCCATGCAGTATAGCCATCCTGAAGTGCAGCATTCATTGCACAGCACTCCAAATAGGAAGGCTGAGAATGATAGCAGGACATACGCAAACCTGTGATTGCATCATTCCCCACCCCACCCCCTTGCTGTTTCCCAAGCCGTTGTGTTTCTTTTCAATAAATGGATTTTTTTGCTTTGAAAACATTCTTTATTATTTCATAATGTAAAAGATACCTTAGTCCAGGAAAGCAACAGGCACCGCAAGTCAGTGTATCATACGTAGCAAACACAGATTCCTACTAACATTGGAACCACTGCACTTCACTCCCGTGCAGGGCACCAGACATTACTGGTGGCTTTCAGCCTCAAATTGCTCCCTTGAGGCATCCCTAATCCTTGCAGCCCCGCACTGGACCACTCTAAGAGCCCTGCTCTCTGGCTGTTTAAATTCAGCTTCCAGGTGTTGAACCTCCGAGTTTCATGCCTAAGTGAATCTTTCACGCTTCCCTTCACAAATGTTATGGAGGGTACAGCACGCGGATATAACTGTGGGGATGCTGTTATTGGCCAGGTCCAGCTTCCCATACAGAGAGCGCCAGCTGCCCTTTAAACGGCCAAAAGCACACTCCACAGTCATTCTGCACTGGCTCAGCCTGTTGTTGAACAGCTCCTTGCTGCTGTCAAGGCTCCCTGTGTAGAGTTTCATGAGCCATGGCATTAAAGGGTAAGCGGGATCTCCAAGGATCACAATGGGCATTTCAACTTCCCCTATGGTGATCTTGTGGTCTGGGGAAAAAGTCCCGGCTTGCAGCTTCCTGAACAGGCCAGTGTTCCAAAAGATGCGTGCATCATGCACCTTTCCAGGCCAGCCTGCGTTAATGTCAATAAAATGCCCACGGTGATCCACAAGTGCCTGGAGAACCATAGAGAAATACTCCTTCCGATTAATGTACTCGGAGGCTAGGTGGGCTGGTACCAGAATTGGAATATGCATCCCATCTATCACCCCTCCACAGTTAGGGAAACCCATTTGTGCAAAGCCAGCCACAATGTCATGCACGTTACCCAGAGTCATGGTTCTTCTGAGCAGGATGTGATTAATGGCCCTGCAAACTTACATCAACACGATTCCAATGGTCGACTTCCCCACTCCAAACTGGTTAGCGACCCATCGGTAGCTGTCTGGAGTTGCCAGCTTCCAGACTGCAATAGCCACCCGCTTCTCCACCATCAGGACAGCTCTCAATCTCATGTCCTTGCTCCGCAGGGTGTGGGCAAGCTCCTCACACAGTCCCATGAAAGTGGCTTTTCTCATCTGAAAGTTCTGCAGCCACTGCTCGTCATCCCAGACTTGCATGACGATGTGATCCCACCACTCAGTGCTTGTTTCCTGAGCCCAAAAGTGGCATTCCACGGTGGTGAGCATGTCCGTGAATGCCACAAGCAATCTCGTATTGTATGTATTACATGAGTCGATATCATTGTCAGAGTCCTCACTGTCACTTTGGATCTTAAGGAGTAACTCGACTGCCAAACATGATGTGTTGGCGAGACTCGTCAGCATATTCCTCAGCAGTTTGGGCTCCATTCCCGTAGACCGAAAGGGAAGACAGCGCGCGCAGTACAAAAAACATTGAAAGATGGCGCCAATTGTGGACTGAAGCAGAGGGATTGCTGGGATGCGAACTGATGCATCACAGGGCGTTGGGACAGGACCCAGAATGTCCCGCACCCACCACCCCCTTCCCACCAGCCACAGTGCCAGAATGGGAAGAGGTGCTCTGTGGGATAGCTGCCCACAATGCACTGCTCCCAATGCCGCTGCAAGTGCCACAAATGTGGACAGCTGTCAGTGTGGACAGACTGCAGCACTTTCCCTACTACACTCTATGAAGGCTGGTTTAACTCAAAGCACTCTACATTTGCAAGTGTAGTCATGCCCTAAGAGAGGGAGAAACAGGCAAAAGAAATGTTTAGAGGAGTGCACTATGAGAGCTTAGGTCCCTCGAGGGGATGCAGGTGGAGGCCAGGACTAGGATGCACACAGGAGTGGATTTACATAAAGTTTCTGAGGTGAGGATGAAGAAGAAGAAACCAGAGGAAGGATTCAAGCTGGGGCTGCAACGGTTGAAGGGGAAGAACTGAAGGGATATGTGATGCTCAGGAAGGTACAGAGGAAGGGGTTACAGTTGTTGTAGTTGTCATCTTTTCCCATGATAATCATATCAGGCCATGAAATTCGAGAATGAATTAAACAATTTTTACAGGGGCCTTTTTAAGGGTTCGATCCAAGGTGTCAAACCCGAAGAGCACAACTTTCCTTCCAATGTGTCATTCAAAAGCATGGGCAGGTGTTGACGCCTGCTCCCAACACATCTTCCAGAGAGACTATCTTGGTCCCATCGATATTGATTTTCATTCCTGCAGTGTGCCCTATCTGCACTCCCATGATTGTGGATGTTACTTTAATATCAGGGTATCTTAACTTTGGACCATTTATTTCAGCTAATATTTTCCTTGAAAAGGTGTCAATATCCTCAACTATTGTCATTCCAACTCAAATGTTCAAGCTTCAAACTTTGGCCATATCATCTGCTACCTCATGTCCATATACAAGAATGTGATGGAATCCACTGAAAAACCAATTTATTGCTCCACTTTCTGATCCTCTGTGCCTCCTTATGCATTGCATTGTTGATAGCATTCCAGTTTTTTTGAAAGGAACTGAGGATTACTGCCTGTGAGTCACAAACATCACAACATCCATCTCTCCTTTTTTCTGTTTATTTAGTTCAGTACAGTGAGCATAGCTTTCATTTCAGTCATATAACCTGAACTGATGTATCCTGAACCAATGATCTTTCTTGTACTCTCTCCATTTGGCCACTGGATGAAGACACCATAATCATCATTCTTGAAGGGTTTGTCTGCCGAACCATCAGCATACACCTGAATCTGTTTGCCTTGTGACTGATACTGTTGAATGGTCTTTTCTTTAGTTTTTCTCAGTGTGGCCAAATTTGGGTGTTCCACTGAGGAGGGCTCCAAAAGGGAGATTCAAGGCCAGAAGGGACCACTGTGATCACCTAGTCTGACCTCCCATAAAACATAGAACTTCCCCAAAATAATTCCTAAAGCAGATCTTTCAGAAAAATGTCCAATTTTGATTTTAAAATTTCCAGTGAAAGAGAATCCACCATTACCCTTAGTAAATTGTTCCAGTCGTTAATTACCCTTACTGTTAAAAATTGATGCCAGATTTCCAGTCTGAATTTGTCTACCTTTAGCTTCCAGCCATTGGATCATCCTATACCTTTTTCTGCTAGTTTGAAAAGCATGTTATCAAATATTTGTTTCCCATGTAGGTGCTTATACATTACAGTCAAATCACCCCTTAACCTTTTTTTTGTTAAATTTAAGAGATTGAGCTCCTTGAGTCTATCACTATTACACATTTTTTTTAATCCTTTAATCATTCCCGTAGCTCTTTTCTGAACCCTCTCCAATTTATTAACATCCTTTTTGAATGGTTGACACCAGAACTGGACACAGTATTCCAGCAGAGACAGTATTCCAAGGAGAGACATTTATTAAAATAAAGAGGCTTAGGTGGAGAAATTACTGGGCATACAAGCTTCTTCATGGACTTTACCCTCTGATCATCATCAAATGCTTCCACTTCTTCAATAGTCTTTACTTACCTTTTGAAACAAGGTGATTGTTTCAGCCTTGATTTGGTTTTCTGATTTCTGAACAGACCTGAACAGTGATGAGGTTCAGATAGGGAACAAAGATGATTTCCATGCCAAATTAGCTTTTCTTTTCTAGGATTCTCATGAGGTTGAACATCAGACTCTTCTTCACAAATTATTGTTGGAATAGATCTTACTTATCAATTATCGTGTGAATGGCAGACGATTGCACAACATTGATCTTTGCAAGGTTACTGAGAATAGTATGTGACCAGACGGATGCGGCATATTCAAGTATTGGATTAACTGTTGAACAGGACATTCTTCTCAGTATCCTAACACAGGAATCCAAATGGTGCCAGCAATACAGAGTAGAAGATTCAGTCTCTTCTTTGCTTTGGCTGCCATCTTTCTGACTTGTGGTCCAAATCACCTTAGTTCTGTGTCCAAGGTCACTCCAAGGTATACCAGTTCCTCTCAATGGCAATACCTTCTCTATCAATGTCAGTTACAGACTGTAGTTGAACCTCTTATGGTTTGTGGTAAAGTAGGTGACTTTGTTTTTGCTGAATTCAGCGAGAATTGACATTTCTTTGCCCATCAATTTCCAAGTCCTCATTCAATTAATTTTCCAATACATCTATTTCACAATAATACAAAGAGCACTATCATCTGCATACAGTTGATTTCAAGTAGCCTGACAATCCAGAGTAGTACAGAAGGGAGAAATGCAGCACTGTAAGTGTAGACAAACCCTATGGGAGCAAGTTGGAACAGTACAGAGTCACAGATGCCCAGGCAGGGGAGGTTCTCAAGAGAAAGGGACAGTCCACCGTGATGAAGGCATTTGAGAGGTGAATAAGCCCAGAGAAGAGGTCCTGAGGTTTATCCAATAGGAACCTTGATGAGGATTCAGGGGGGAGGGATAGCTCAGTGGTTTGAGCATTGGCCTGCTAAACCCAGGGTTGTGAGTTCAATCCTTGAGGGGGCCATTTAGGGATCTGCTTTGGGCAGATTGGGGATTGGTCCTGCTTTGAGCAGGGGGTTGGACTAGATGACCTCCTGAGGTCCCTTCCAACCCAGATATTCTATGATTCTAAGAGAGGAGAAGCCAGACTGAGGTGGATAGACAAGAGAGCTGGAGGACAGGGAGTTAAGGCAATGGGGACAGAAAACGCACTCAAAGTGGTTAGGAGGGCGGATGGGGGTATTGGAGAGGAGAAAGGTGAAGTTGAGCAAGGCTTTTTGATGAAAAGGTTTTACAAAAAATGTTTCAAAAATGTTTGGCTAGAAATGTTGCTGTTTGTCAACCAGCTTGTAGAGTGGTCGACTTCTAAAAAAAATCTAAATGTTGACAAATCTTTTTGAAAATTTTTCAATATTTTTCAGCCAGCTGTGTTATTTACATCTGTGTAAATGGAGAGAAAAATACAGCAAAATCAGAAGTCCTCACTCACTCACATCAGCGGTAGAGATTTTATACCCAACTCTACACTCGTTTTGCTCTGATTGTCAGGCGACACAAATTCCAGGGCTGAGGAGAATCAAGCCTACAATATTTAAAGACCTAGAGAAAGAGCTGATTGTATATTTAACAGGAAGTTGAGGAGATCAAAGGCATTTAAAAATGGTTCTGTTTTTAAATGATACTCTAGCTTTATTTTGTTTAGAGCAAGCCGGGGGCCTTCATAAAGAGGATAAAAGGAGAACAGCAACATCTAACAAAGACATTTCCCCTCTCCTTAATAGTCAAGACAACTTGACATCTCAGTCAAGCAAATGCAAACGAACCATTATATGCACTGTTACCAGAAAGGAAGCTATTTTATCCTTGAAAAGAAGACAGATGTTATCTCCTACAAAAGAGGTTAAGTTCTGCAGAAGTTCAGTGCTGTTAATAGATTGTTATGACAACACGCTGTTGCATTTTCTGTGAACAATACATATGTGACTGCTGTATGCTGGGTCAGCTAAGAGAGAGAAAATAGAAAACACAAGAACCTAGTATCTGATACTGGCTGGTCATGTATGCCAATGAGTACTCTTTATTTAAGAGTTAAGGGCCAAACTGTGCCACCTTTACTCTCGCTGAGCCATTCCCAACTCAAAGTACAGGGATGTCTCTGCGTGAATAAAGGTCGCACAATCTGGACCCTAACGAATTAAGATGAAATAATAATTAAACTCTGGAAAGAGAGTCTAAGGGCCTAATCAAACCAGAGTCAGAAAGCCTGATCTGACATCAATGGGAGCCTTTCCTTTGATTTTAAAGGGGTTTTAACCAGGCCTCAGGCCCAAATTAAAAAGAAAAAAATTAAGCACATGCTTAATTCTATCCTTGTTCAGCAAAGCACTTAAGCACAGGAGTTAAGCATGTTCTTCAAGTTACACCTGTGCTTAAGTGTGTTGCTGAACTGGGACCTTAATGTACAAGTTAGCAGAGCAATTCAGTTCCACACTTTGAATATAGCATGCAGACAGTCTTACGAAGCTGAAATCTCAGCATCCATTTAAAATGGGGTATTAAAGATGGCAAATGACAGGATACCAGAGGAAGAAGACACTCTCCAGAGGAGGCAAATATTCCCTCCTTGCATCAGAATGTGGAGCGAACAACAGGCAGTTTCCCATCTCTGGAGCCACAGCTGACGTTAACAAAGTAATTATAGCTGCACCCGCCAGAGTTACTACAGTTAAAGTTGTGCCAACTTTTCCACTGGAAACCCTTATATTCAGCATTTTATAACTAAGCCATAAAAATTTGCCTCAGGCTGAAGGTTGGCATGTAAAACTCCCAGCCCTGCAGCAATATTTTAATATAGTTTCTTCCCTCACCGAAAAACCTGTGAATATTTTTTAAGCTTAAGATTTGCAATTAAAAAATGTTGCCGGGGTTTTTTCTTGGGTGGGGAGGGAGGGAGGGAGAGATGAGGTTTGCACACATATAACTCTAAAAAGGCTTCATACGTTGAAATGAACTGTGATGTCATCCCACTCTTCTGTCCAAAAGGAAACTATACTCTTTCGTTAAAACTTTTCAATGGTCAGGAAATTGGAAAAAAAAATGAACATCAGTCACCATGTATGAGCTCAAGTATCAGAGGGGGTAGCTGTGTTAATCTGGATCTGTAAAAGCGGCAAAGAGTCCTGGGGCACCTTATAGACTAACAGACGTATTGGAGCATAAGCTTTCGTGGGATGCATCCGACGAAGTGGGTGTTCACCCACGAAAGCTTATGCTCCAGTACATCTGTTCGTCTATAAGGTGCCCCAGGACTCTTTGCCATGTATGAGCTGTGACTTTCAACATATATTTTTAATATGCATATGTTTATACTTTCCTAGGGTATCCTCTATCTGAGTATCTTAAACTGATTGATAAACGTTATCTACCCTTTCATCACCAGATCTATCTACCTGGATCCCTCTGCCCATCTGTCGCTACCTGATCTATCTGCCTATCCATCTACCACCATCCTCCCTAGAGCTATCTATTGATCTATCATTGCCAGACCCTAGCTATCTATCAACCCAATGTCCATCTACACTGATCTAGCTACGTACCTAACATCGCTATACCTATCCACCTATCTATTAATCTGCCTAGCTACCTACCTGTCTATCATGCCCTTCCCCTTACTATAACAACTTCTGAGCTGTGTTCATTAGAAGGTATCTGCAGTCTGATTCATTTAGCTTCTGTCTGTCAGAGCTATTCAACACCAGGCTCAGCCAGCTGGCGAATGCATTTTTCTGTGGCTACATGGCTGCCTTCTGTAGTGTGCAGTCGGCACAAGGAGGAAGAGGGTGTCTTATGTTGATGGGTTTTTGTTCCCTGTCCCCTTGTGCAGCTTTTCTTTCATCCTAATTCAAAGGGATAAAGCCCTGGCGCTGGTTCTCCTCCCCACTCCCAGCCCACGGCTGCAGTCAGAAGGGTTATGAGGCTGTGAGTCAGGCCTCGCCTGCTCGCCCACAGACAGCTGCCCGCTGGCTTTGTGGTCTCTGCACAAAACTTTTGTTTCACTAACCTTAGCAAGGCGCTCCCTGTGTTCTCCCTTTGACCAACATTGCCCTCAGTTGCTCTTTCTGTTTTTAAGCTTGTAAATCTCTTTGGCTTTGAGACTCTCCTAGCTTCTGACAGCAAATGTTGCCAATCCCCGAGGAAGAAAGCCCACTTTTCTGTGCTGGTTATCCGGGTGATATGCTCAATGGAGACCTCTGGAGCATCAGTATTGGCCCCTTCTATAAGGCTAGGGTATGCAAAGGATATCCCTGAGTGGAGGAAGAAGGTGCAGGATGCAGGGCTGGGAGACAGATCTAGCCTTCCCCAGCTGCAGGGAGGAGACAAATGTATCTCCTGAGTCAGGATTAAGCACCTGTAGAGCTAAGGTTTTGCCGACTAGCAGCCTTCACTATTAAAAAGAGTATTTGCTCAAGGAGATCACTCATCAAAGGTATTATTTGCCCAAGGAATTGGCAAACGAAGCTCATCTGGGCCATGCAGAGGTGAAAGTGGGCCAGTACGGCGTACCGGTAAGAAGTGGCCGCCGGTACCGACCCGTACACAGCCAACGTTAAAGCGCTGCGTCACTGCCCCTTTTCCTCCCCGCGTTGGTGGGGAAAAGGGGCAGCTGCCCCAGGGCCCAGTGATTTACAAGGGCCCAGGGCTCCTGCCCGATAGCGGCAGTGGCTGAGGACCCAGGCCCTTTAAATCACCTCCAGAGCCCCAGGTGGTGTGGGCTGGGCAGCGCAGAAGGGCTGGCTGCGGAAGGCTGACCCCCAGCCCTGCCCCTTCTGCCCGAGGACCCGCCCCTTATGCGACCCGGAGCCTGGCCCCCATTCCAGTAAGCCTTTTATATTACTTTCACCCCTGGGGCCATGTCACACATCAACTGAAGTGAGATGACCAGCAGTACAGCAGAGATTGAGACATTTAAAACAAGTAACATCCGATCCATCCTCAGAATGATTTGTTCAGTCTGAGCAAAAGAAATTTACACTCTGTGAACACAGGGAATAAATTACGCCACTATTACCTAGAAATCAGTGGAGCTGACTTGATTGACACCAACGCAACACAGAGCAGAATTTGACCCAGATAATTTCTGGACCTGTGTGACACACACGCGATTGCCTCTAAAACCATGTTAGCCTAAATCAATAGAGCAAAATGTCTGGTGACTTGTTCTAATAGTGCATGGGGCCTTTGACATGGTGCTTCTATGTGTATGTACTGTATTCACCAATCACATATTTGCACATATTGTGAAATACAAGCCTGTATTCTAATGAATAAAGGGCTAGACTGTACCTTTTAAAGACAGTCTGGAGTAAGGGGCAGTGGGGAGCTATACAACACCTCTCAGGACAACCTAGGGCTTACACAGAGCTCTTCTTCAGGTCTGGGAAAGGTACTTAGAGTGTCACAGCTAAAAACAAGGTGGACCAGATAAAGAGTTAACACCAAGAGACCATTCAAGGTGAAGAGGGCAGTCATCACCTCTGATGTCCTAGAGGTACTGAGAAAATGGAATCATTTGCTTAAGCTCTTTTCAGGGTGCACTTTACTCTCTCCCTTCTCTCTTTCCCTGCCATGCATCCAGCCAGATTCATTAATCAGCACCAGGTGTGTGGGGCATGGGAGGCTGAGCCATGGATTTGCCTTCCCCCCCTCTTTCACTCTCTCCCCGGGGAGAGCATCTAGCCCTGCCTCAGGCACCCATAGCTAAGATCCAGGTAACCCAACACAGACACACAAAGGTTCTTACCCATGCTGCAGAGGTGTTAGGCCTAGTAATGATCCAGGCCAAAATGGGACAGATTCTGATCACAGTTAGGCTAGTGTAAATCCAATGGAAGTCCACTGAAGTCAGCGGAGTCACTCAAGATGTACACCAGTGCAACTGAGGTCAGACTCTGACCCACTCAGTAGTTTATCACTTTTGAAACAAAACCCTACTGCACTAGTCCTCCCAATCTTGTCAGAGCAGAACTCACACTTTCCTACTGAAAGTTCAACCTAATTTTGGATATTTTTGCCTACATATAAATGTCACTGAAAGCCCAGTTCTAGACCTTTGGTCTTCTAGTTTCACCCTTCTCTAAGCCCTGGGGAGGGTTATGCAACAGGAACTCCATGGTGAATCATCATCTGGCATTGCTGTAAATTAGGAAATGTTTGCTGTGATGTTGCATAAGTTTCTTCAGTCTATCTGTGGTTTACTTTTTCTCTTTCAGAAGAACGTAGTGCTTTTACCTTTCAAAGGGTTGTCTGTTGCCCTAATCTGATCCGGTAAAAGGTTTATCAGAATGTGTTGTAGCTCTGTTTATGAGTGAAGGGTAATGACAGCAATTAGGTTAAGGAAACAATGCAAAAGAAGTGGTGAACACCTTTCTTCAGTACAGTCTTCTGCAGGAATTTCCCATAATGTATTGAATCACTTTCTTTGTCTGCCTGTAACTACTAACCTCATAGTTATTCATTAGGTGCTCTAGACCTGAAAGGATCAGTCAGTCAAAAAAACCACTCAGCTATGATCAAGTGTTCGTTCATGAAGTACAAAGATAGACAGGATCTTGGTGGCAATTCGCCGTGGCTTACCCTGCAAAGTTTTCCAGCACAGCTGCATTGGCTAGAAATGTCAAAAAATCAAAGCTCCAGCTGGTGTAGACGCAACTGCACCAACAGAAGAGTGCTTTTCTCAGCATAGCGAGCAGTTCAGGGAGGTGGTATATGCTGGTAGAAGAACTACTTTTGCCAGTATATCCTGCGTCTCCACTAAGGGGCTTTGCTGGCATAGCTATGCCAGCAAAGGCTGTAGTAGAGACAAGCTCAGTACTGCCAACCCCAAACAGTGAAAAATGTTGAGTCAGACCCCAAAAATCATAAGATTGGTCTAAAACCCACGAGATTTTAAAAATACTAAATGTGCACGTGTGGGGGAGATTATTAGCACACTAACGTAGCCATTTGGGTTCATGCTCTCAAGCTTTTTTCCACAGCGTAAAGGCTAGAAACTTAATATTTTTATTTGTAAACTGAGATTCTCACATTAATCGCATGAAACCAGAAGCTGGGATGTTAAAAAAAGTACCCAGACTCATGATAAATTCCCGAGAGTTGGCAAACACTTACACATTGCTGTGCTTACCTTGCAAAGCAAGGATATAGACTGACAATGGTTATCCTCTCTTCAGAGGTATGGACCTTAATGAAAACCTCAGGTAAACCTCAGATCCAAATACTGCAGCCTTTGTGCATTCACATGCATGTGTGTGTAGGGCAGAGGACAAGGGGGTGGGAAGTGCTTCAAAGAGCTGAACCTGGAGCAGAAATTTTGCAAATGAACTCTGTCATTTTAATTAAGAAGGTCAGATCTCCAGATTGGGACCTCCCCAAGCTATGCACTGTGATAAACCATATCTAGTTTGGAATTCTGAAGCTTGAGTTTCTCTCTACTTCCATCTAAACTTAAATTCCAGTTTAATAAAAGGGGACATCAGTTTAGCATGCTGCTGTACATATTGTTTCATGTTAATTTCTTCGGAGTGAGAAAATGGGAACTTATTCTGCCATGGAAATCAATTATGGCATCAAAAATCCAATTTTCCCAAAACAGTATCCATCAGTTCGCTTGAAGCAGACATTTTTATAGCTAGCCATGTTAACAAATCCAAACTAAGCATCCAATCTGTCAAGGAGAAAAAAGAAGAGTTTACAATAGGAGTATGCCTTGTTCATTAAACTTTAATGCTGAGGCATTTAAAAGGAGAAAGCCATCCATTATAATGTTGGTGGAATACCAAGATGTCAGATTTCCTAGAGAGAATTTTTATCTTGGTGTTTAAATATATTATTGTTAAGGATGGCTGTTACTTTTTCCCCTTCAATGGGATTTTTTTTAACCCTTTAGAGGAAAACTTATGATGTTCCCAAACCAAAGAGTTTAGTAGCTGATCTAACAATATTAAAGTCCATGACAAGAGCTGGCTCCTACAGCTTGAAGAGAAAAGAGCCCATAGGAAGCAAGCAGCTCCCAACCAAGAATTACATACATCTATAATAATTGCCAAAGATCATGCAAATCTCGGATTGGACTATTCAGTCACATGAGAGATTGCAAACCACCTACAGCATAGGCTGCAATTCCCACTGTCTCTCTTAGATGAAAGGGTGCCAACAACAATTAAACCCAAGAGAAGGACACACAATGGCATTAAAGTTAATTGTTACCTCCTGTGTAACCTTCAGTAACAGGGACTTTGGGGATTTGTACACACCATTTTACATGGATAGTTTGGATGGTGTCGAGCCATTTTACATACTATAGTGATATAGAAATAAACAATTTAGGAAACAAATTACTTTAATTCAGAGGAAACCGGTCAGCCTTGGACACGGCTCGAGTTTCAGTTTCGCAGCTGCTTTAGTAATCTCTAGTTTGCAAAGCTGAAGGCCCCTGGAATCAGAGAAATGTAGAATCCTTATGCGGGGCCTCCGCACAGTTACAAAGTTAGAATACTGAAGCTGAAGGGAAAAGCTAAGGGACACCAATCAAGGATGCCAGGCCTAAAATTAGACTTACCAGCTCAGTGCATTCATGCGAGCACCTCTCTCCATTCCTCCTCTGTCTCTTGGCTGCATTTATGTTGAGCTGGAAGTGGTTGGAAACCAGAATTCTTGCTTATTTCAGTGCTGTGTGTGATGACTGACAGACTGGAGGAACAGCTTAATAAACACGCATTGGCTAGAGGTCTGCTGCATACCAGCATGGAAAGACTTTGATTGACTTCACTGGGCTTTGGATCAGGCCCTACATGAGCAACGTAGTGGGAAACAGTCATAAAAGTACAAGAATGTCACCCTATTTGCAATGAATGCCAGTGACTTATATCCTATCCCCCAAATCCTTCACTGGTCTTGTCTATTTAGGTTATGTCTACATTTACAGTGGCATATAGAGTACGTACACGGTATGCTCCCCAGCAGGGGTATAAACAGCCCTGTAGATGGTGAAGCACTGCTTAGGTGACTAAAAATAACAGTGTAGTGTCCTGTTGCCTCCCCCGTGCCAGAGCCTTTCACTGCCGCTTGTAGGTGTACACTGCAGTGTGGATGCAGCCTGCTTTTTGTAGCTGCATGTACCCTACACACTACCACTAGTGCAGACAAGGCCTTAGACCAGTGGTTCTCAGCTAGGGGTATGTGTACCCCTGAGGGTACTCAGAAGCCTTCCAGGGGGGACATTAACTCATCTGGAGATTTGCCTAGCTTTCCAACAGGCTCCACAAAAAGCATGAGCAAAGTCTGTGCAAACTAAAATTTCAGACAGACAATGACTGGTTTATACGGCTCTGTATACTATAAACTGAAATGTAAGTACAATATGTCTTCCAACTGATTTATTTTATAATTCTATAATTCTAAAAGTGAGAAAGTCAGCAATTTTTCAACAATAGTGTGGCTATAACACTTTAGTATTTTCATGTCTGATTTTGTAAGCAAGTAGTTTTTAAGTGAGGTGAAACTTGGGGGTACGCAAGAGAAATAAGACTCCTGCAAGGGGTACAGTAGTCTGAAAAGGTCAAGAGCCACTGCCTTAGACGCTAAACTCTTTGGGGAAGGGACTGTCTCCTGGTCTGTTTTTGTACAGCCTCTAGCACAATGGGTTTATATCTCAGCTGGGGTGGGACGGCGTCACTTGCTGCTACTGTAATACAAATAATAAATAATAATTTTAATAATCAAATACTGACTTCAGTGGGCTTTGGGGCAGCCACTTAGGAGCACTGACTCTTTGGCTTCCTTGTTTCCTCCTACTGATGAGCTCTTCTGCATCATGAATTCCCTGAGGCGGTTATCCTCACTGTTTGGATGTGCAGGAAGTACCATTGCTTAAGTCTGTTGGCCTTGGGATTTTTTTCCACTGACGTGTTGTAAAATCTGCCTCCACACCCTTCACGTCCCAGTAACATCTCCCTGAAAAGCACATCCTCATTTAAAGGTCAGCATTTGTCCACGAGGCAGTGGAATCTGGGATATGACAGCTCTTTCCAATCCTAAGCATAGTGAAAAGCTGCAGATATTCCTGGGGTCTGTACGTTAGCAAAACAGACATTTTAGTGTGGACCTCTTTAACTTTCTGACAGAAGACAGCTAAAATATTTTTGCGTGAAAAATGTTCATTGATGAAAAATGGCTTTTTAACCAAAATGAAAATGTTTGTGGACAAGTTTTGTTTCTGTTCAAATTTTTCATTCTTTTTGAACAAAAAAACCGCAAACAATTATGAATTTTCAGTTTTCGCTCACTTTTCCACTAGGAAAAAGGGGGGAAGGAAGAGAAAAATATGGAAAAAAACAAAATATTGGCAACCAAATATTTTTCAGGGTTTGTTTAGCCAAAAAACTCAAAATGTTGTCTGAAAAATCTTGAACGAAGTGAACATTTGTCACAGAGAATATATAAGATTTTCCAACCAACTCTGCTTGTGACCTATAATTAAAGAGTAGTCCAAGCCACAAGGTTCAGAACCAGACTTTCCCACAATTCACAGGTGTCTGGGGTTTAGTCCAGCCCATTGTAAAACAGAAGCCAGGAAGCTGAGATCCAGCTCCATCCTTTTACTAAAGCATGAGGGTGTTTGGAGTGGTTTCTTCCTATATATCAAATCTGGCAAACTGATAATGGACATCCTCTTCCGGCATATGAGCATTGTCAGTTCCACTCTGCCCCAGTAGCCGGGTAGCTAATATAGGACAGAATGTGATGGGAACAAGCCAATCCCCCTGTGAGTAGCAACCAGCTTTGCACTGCAGCTGCGTGCTAGCAACTGATGGAAATGAAACACACTTTTTGTATATGATGCTGGTGCCAAAGTCCCATCCACAATGCTGGGGATGTTTAAACTGTATGTGAGTTACACTCCGACTTCCGGGATTGTCTATTGGGAGGTCTTTCTCACTTGCTCTGATTGCTTCCCCTGTGCAGGAGGCAGGGTCAGCTGCATAGGGAGACAGAGCCAGAAAACCTGCAATCAATCATGTCCTCCCTTTGTCCAATATGTAATGGGTCCCCAGTTTGTGGGTCTGCTGTCAGCTGAGCAAATCAGAGCTGTGTCTAGCTAGAGTGGGAAGGCATTCCTGGTGAGGAGGAATGGGATGGATGGGGACCTCTTTTACTGGGACACATGGATGGGACCAAAGTCTTAAAGCCAGCCCTGCAAGGAAAGGCTGCTTCTGCAACCTATGGAGAGACTGGCTTTTTTTCCATGTGTTTGCACAGTGCCTAGTATAAGAAGGCCTGGATCCCATGAGCTACAAATAATAAATAATAACAAGGATAATGCTTGGGGGACAGGGAAATTGACTTTCATTTATTTCTTTGTTTCCTTTAGGCACTACCTTTAAAATAATTATAACAACTTTAAAAAATAAAGGGAAGAAAGAAGGAGGAAAGAAAATGAAAGGAAGTGGAAGGGAATGACACAAAGTAACATGAGCTGTTGAACCTAAACTGAAAAACACCAGACAAGCTAGGGTAAGGCTAAGACTCATGATTTCTGGTTTAACTCATGACGGTGGGAAAGTGGATAGTGAGGAGTGCTGCGAGGCTGCTTCCAATGACTTGAGGTCTTCTCATGCTTGGTGCAGTAAGAGAACCATTTGTGGCACCATCAAGGTAGATATTTCTGTACTAAACATTATGAGCTAGATTTTCAGAAGTGCTCTGCCTGTGGGGCACTGAGCTCTTTTGAAAATCTGACTCCTCCCTTGCTGGTGCTGAGTACTTGCAAATCTGGCCCTGAGCTCGATTAAAACCCCCATCAGGACTAGTTCTGCATGGCCAGTGACCTCAGAAAATCTTTATATTGGCAGGAATTCAGCATTGTTTGTAATTCCTTCTACCAGGTGTTGTTTGTAGAAACGTGCCGTCCTCACCACGGTACCTTATGTGTTAGAACAATTTAATCCTGTGTTTTGGATCCAAACCAACAAGCTATTCCTACAGGCTAATAAAAACACTTATTTTATTTTATTGTTGTTAATATGCCTGAGTGGTTTAAAAGGAATTCCAGAGTCTGATGAAAACAGGTTACCTGCCTCTCCTCTCAATGAGACTGATAGGGGCAGTTTGCCAGGAACAGCTGTTTCTTAATTCCATAGACACTTATCTTGTCCTGACACCATATGCAAATATTCATGCTTTTCTTCAAACATTAATTTGGAAATTGGCTGCACAGATTTTTAAAAAATTGTGGGCACTCATGTGCTTGTGTGTCTAGGCCTCGAGGATGGTGGAGGCAGATGGAATAGAAGTCTGGGGGGGAATTGGGTAGGTAGGTAGCTCTGAACATGGAGACACAGAGGATCAAGAACTACGGGTTCTGGCAGGTGGGTATTTCTTAAGCTAGGTGATGGTGCTTCAAGGTCTCAGGTTGGGGCGGGCACTTCTGAACGTTGGCGTGGTGGTGAATCAAGACCTAGAGACTTACTGGTGAGAATACTTTGAACATGAGGATAGTGGAGAATCAAAGTCCATATGCAGCATAGGGAGAATACTTTACTACCCATTGACCTTTCCAAATAGCCCAGGGCTCTACAGTTGCTTGCAAGGGGAGAATCTTTAGGCAGGCATCAACATATTGGCTAACACGATGATGGCATCCTTGGGAAAAGCACATGCTTAGAGGAACTATTCTGGGCATGACATACACACATCTGTTTGTCACAGCTGTGTAACCTAATCACAGAGGGGAAAAAATAACTGCCTGGCTACAGCTGCGCTTTACAGACCAAAGGAACACACACGTGTTATGTATGCACTATGGACTATATGGTATTCACTAGTCTTTGAAAAGTAGCTGTGCAAGAATAGGACATTTTGGACCTATCTGGCTGACTGCTTCTTCCTGGAGTGCGACAGCAACTGCAAATGGTTGACTGCTTGCCAGTTCCATCTGAGAAGTCATTACTTGCTGATTTCTAGGGCCCAATAGTTTAAATCTTATCTGGCACAAACAGAGGTCTGTTTCACTCCTGAATCCCATTCACTTCAGTGAAACTCCAGCTGCGATTTGTACAACACCAGGTCAACGAACTAGGAGCTGATTATTCAGCTTACAACAATTAACCAGATTTTTTTTCATTTCATTTTAAGTGAAAAGAAATTGGATTCCTTTAATATGGAAAAAATCAAGAAGGATGGTTTTATTCATGCTAAAGAGAGTCGTTAAAAAAAAAAAAAAGACTTCCTGAGCCCGATTCTCATCTTGCTTACACCAGTTATCTGTTATCTTTAACGGAGACTTTCTTGACTTACACGTTAATTAAGATCAGAATCAGGTCCTTTCTCTTTACATGAGCTCAGTTGTTAGGCTGAAAATTAAATACTGATAATTTTCACTACTGAGGACTATTCCAAATCAGCACTTTGCAGCAGATTTAATTAATGGGTAAAATTCTGCACTGGAAAACTTGAAAAAACTCATCTCTTTGGCCTCCACCGACAAAGGACAATCTAGGCCATGCAGCCTCCCCACTCAGCCATCTCAAATCAAATGTTTCTGTTTCGTTCACATGCACCGGCACAAGTTCTCAGCATGACAATTGACTGAATTTCTGTTCATCTAATGGGGGCATATGTACAGGTGGCAGAATATGCTCATTCCAAAGGGCCATCCTGTCACGTACGTTTAGTAGACAGAACTGTTGTTTAGCTGCTTTTGAATCTGGAGGAGCAGGGATGCCATCTGAGCAGTTGCCACAAAACTCTACCCACTTATCAACATGGTGGCTGTGCCCAAGTGCACATCTTGGTGGTAGCGAATAGGCAAAGTGTGTGGACAACATGTGCGTGACCTCTCAATTAGACTGTGGGCCAGATTCTCTTTACAGCAGAGAATAGCCTTATTGACCTCAATGCAGGGGAAAGGGGGGGTCACTCCTGATTTTTAATGGTTTCACCTCTGAGCCAGATTCTGCTCTCATATCAGTGTAAATCCAAAGTAATTAATAAATCACTGGGATTACTCTAGTTTTACACCAGCATAAAAAAGAGCAAAGCGTCTATTATCAAGTTGCATCTTCTGCCTTTGTAACAATCTTAAATTTTTCACCCAAGAAAGTCCCTTGGTGTGGGTGTGGGTGGGATTTCTTTTGAAGATTCCCAGTGCTGGCTGGCTCTCAGCAAAGGTTTTATTTTTGGTGCTCATCCCGAAAACCAAAACCCTGCTCCTCCCTTTGCTCTGACTGCCACTTTTGGAAGCCTGTCTGATGTAAACATTGACCAAAAAAGGATAAGATAGGAAGGGAAAGCTGGGAACCCAGCTTGTGCTGTGAGGAGTGGCTACAGAAATGGTTATGGGCTGTCTCAGTCAGTGTTATAAATCATCATAATTAAGGTTTCTTTGGTGAAGACATGAGATCACTAGTGGAGGGGACCTTGAAATATCTCTGTCTCTTGCTCAGGGCATGACATTTAAGAATGCCCCCGTTAAAGGATACTGTCCTTGAGTAGAAAACACCAGTTAGGGTGGTTAGCACTGGTGATCAAAACAATTCTTCTAGCTGCCTGCCTGTCTCTTACAGACACTCCGGTGGAAAAGTCCTGTAGATTTTACCAGGGATTAAACCATTTTGGTTTGATATAGATTCATTACATGTTACTCTACAAATCTTTAAAATGTAACAGGAGGATCTTTTTAGTGGGTTTATAAAACTCTCTATAGAAATCCGTAGCGGGCATATAATTTTCTATTAAAGTCTAAAGGATGGTTCATAAACAGAGTCATTTAGGGGTGTGATTTTTTAACTCAAATGATTATACTGGTACAATCCCTAATGTGGATGTAATTATATGGGTAGAAAGGTGCCTTATACTAGTGTTGCATATTCCCGGGTCCATACAGAAATAAGCTGTCCCTGTATAAGCACTTCCATGTTGGTCATAATTGTGTTCACTCTAGGGGAGTCGCACACTGGTATAGTGAAAGCAGTTCAACTTGTGTGTAGAGAAGGCCTTAGAAAATTAGTGTGTCGGGGGAGCAGGGACATGGTTCTGACTAAGGACAGCAACTACACTCCACCCCTTACCTGTCTAACGAAAGAAGAAAGAAGGAGCCTGTTAAATCAGAGCTTCACATTCTTCTTTCAGATTCTGAATCGTGCTGTCTAAGGTGCTTTCTGAAATGCATCTTCACTTGATTTCCATCATTCTGCTTTTCGAGTTGTGTTTGAGGCCCTTTTTTGCTGCTTGCGAATCACACACACGCACATGCACACACACACACACTCTACTAATGGCGTTTACAACTTCAGTACTTTCACAACAGGACTGCAGGGGTAATGGAAACGATAAAAAAAAGAAGTCAGCCCAGAAAGGGACTATACCTGAAGCAAAGGGGAATTCCACTGAATTCAGGCACTGATTCAGTACAGCACTTAAATACATGCTTAATTTTTAAGCTCAAGGCCCATCTAAAGTCCACTGACATCCATAGGAGTCTTTCCGTGGATTTCAATGGACTTTGAAGTCAATGTGCTTAAAATTAAGCACGTGCTTAAGCACTTTGCTGAATCAGAGCCTTTGTGACCTGAATAATATAAAAAAGGAGCAATTACCTTTATTTATAGGTCAAATTTCATTTGGCAGATGGATGAAAGGGCCCCAAGTTGTCTACTACTTGGATGAAAGGTACAAAGTATCATTAAAGGCTCTCAAAGTGCTTTACAAATGATAATTAAGGGCCAGGGTCCAGAGTCTCAGGTATTTAGGTTTTTAAGCTCCATTGAAATGAATGGAAGTTAGGAGCCTAAACACTTTTGTAGATCTGGGCCCAGATTCCTTACACACACTGCGATACCTTGCTCCCGGGCACTCCTTTAATTTCAGCGGGACTATTCGTATTTCCTTCAGCATGAGGAAATGTAGCAGAGTCATGCACTCATGTTACCTATCATCTCTGTGTTCTTGGGAAACCAGGGTGCAGTATCCGGACTGTCTGACTCACGAAAGACCCCCTCCCCACCGCAGCCTCTGCTTGAACCAAAGCCGATCAGAAGAAAGACTTACAAAAAGCAATGAAAAGGCAGTGGAAGACACACCTAAACCCCTCTGGACAATGGTGACAGGATTATGGAAATGCCCCTAGCCTCATTTGCATCAAAGATGGAACAGGGAGGCATCCCCATTAACATACAGAATGGGGAGCAGAGATTCCAAGGTAAGACCCACACTGAACTCTGGGACCAGAAAAGCAGGAAAGCACTGCATGATGGGGAATCTCTGCTCCAGATGTTAATGAACCCATGCCTGCACATCCCCAGCTCAGTAGTTATCAGACCAATTCTGGTAATAAATCCTTTATTGGTATCCAAAATAGCAAAGATGCCTAATTGCATTGTGAGCTCCCTCAAAGGAACACCGCCCATAGCCAGGAATGATCAGTACCTATTGTCTAGCCTGAACAAAACAACTTTGCTATACTCCCTTGAGCCATCAGTTTACCCATAAACAAACCTAGTGTTCTCCCTTGAACCGTTGTTCTTTCCCTACAAAAACCCCTACCCATGCTCAAGTAGGTGCTCTGATGCCTGGATCCAAAACCTGCATCCGTTCCACTGGGACTTATCTTCTCCTGACTGATCGTGCTGGGAGCTCTGCCAGTCTCCAGAACTTGGGACCCTCAGCTACCACCACCACCACCACCTGGGACCCCCGATGGAGTCAAGCTTCATGGAGTGGTGAGAACCCAGCTCTTTCTCTCGGTATAGCCTTCTGACCCTGACTTCTGTGATCAGGTATAGTTTTCTAAACCTGACTTTTATAGTCAAATTTAAGTTAGATTTAATATTATAACTGTTTTGTTTGTTTGGCTCCCCTTGCATGGTTATTACCTGGCAATAATAACTTTCATGGTTAAGCTGGTTGCTTCTCTCACTCTCTCTCTGTCCCCCTCGTGGGTGGTTTTTGGCTTCCCCATTCACTCTATGCTCCTCGTACCTAAGCTAAAGATCCCTGCAGCGCCCAGAAATCCTGTGGGGTTTGCTCATCAAGTGGGTTACTACCAGAACAATTGTAACGTGAAAGTGGGGACAGGGACGTGCTGAAACTGGGACATATGAGGATTGCAGTTTGGAAGTGCTGCTTGACCCAGCCTGCTGACCCAGGGGGAACGGGTCAGCTTGGGAGTGCTGATAACCTGGTCCTCTCGGACGCTGTCTGTCAATGTGTGTGTGTGTGTTTGCCTGATTCTGGAGCTTGAAGAACCCAGCCCTGGGGAACCTAGGTCCTACAGGATAGCTCCACTGGGAGGGAACTTGCAGAAGGGAGGAGTAGAGCTCTGTATGAGAACACAAGTGACATGCAGTACATTGATAGAATTACAGAACCCCCCCCACCCCCGCAGAAGAGTAACCCTAATAAATGAGCATACCCCAAAGTAACGGGCAAATCTGGTAACACTAGGTAGCCTGCCCAACAGTGATTGTCCCATTTTACAGACAATGGAATTGAGGCAGAGAAGTTAAATGTTGTGCCCAACTATCATGCAGTGGGTTTGTCTGCGGTAGGATTTTACAGACCCCACAAATCCCCAGTGAGTGCAATGCCCCTGGTAGTAGCACAAGTAGAAGCTGAGGCATAGGGCTCAGGGGTCTGTTTGTTTTTTTACCACTGTGGCAGGTAGGCGAAAACACCTGACCACTGTCTACACTACAGCTCTGTCAGTGCTACTGAGGGCGGCCAGCTTGCCCATCCCCCATCAAATGCAGGCCTGGTCCCTAGATGCACAATCTCACTCCTGTGCAAGGCATAAACTTCAGGTAAACACACACCAATGCCCTAAGGGCACCTCCTGGTGAGTTCCCTCAAGGAGGGAAAGGAATTAGTGTCAGAGCATCCTGTGTGATGCCGAGGAGGCCTCTGTCTGACATACATAAAAGGAATATTATTGTTTTGCCAGTCAAATACTGGGGCTCCAGTGAGAAAGATTTTCCATTTGAAGTGGGGAAAAAGGCTTTGTGTGAGCTCCAGACAGACTGCTCAGACAGAGGGGGGTGTTTCAAAGTACTTGGTTTCCATTTGCACAGCCTTTCACGTTGAACACCCGAGAAGTAGCATTAATAATCCGGGATGGTGGTGGTGATGGTGAGGCTGTTCTTTACCACATGTACACCAAGCAAGTGAGGATCCCTCTTGGGGCATGGAAGGGAGGTGAAAAACCACCTGGGGTATTGCAGTTACCCTTGCTAGACAGAACTTTTTTGTTTTGACAGTGCACTAAAATTGTCCATCTTTTAACGTGACTGCAGGCCTGAAGCTTGACACAGACACTGTATATAAATATACACACACACTCTGCTGGAAATATGTTTGTCCACAAGTTTTGCATTAGCATTTTCCCATTAAAAAAACCAAAACCTCACCAACCACACAAGCATGTGGTTTCAATTCCCGTGAAACACCGCTTCAGAAATCGTTTAGCAACGAGTTTCTCCTGTGTCTGCAAACAATATCTACTTCCAGACTTTCACTGGGTCATATTTTTGCGATTGGCACTAAGCTTTCACAGAAAGGTAACACTCCTTTCCACTTGACAAATTAATTTCATTGCATCTAATTTCTCTCTCTGCCCTCCAAACCCAGGATTTTGTTTAGGAATGCAGAGGTCCATTAACATGATCTTATGGTTTAATTTTTTTTCTTTACATTTGATTATTTGCATTACAATCACGCCTGCTGGCCCCAAACAACACGAAGGGCCAATTGCATTAGATGTAGCACAAACACAAAGTAAATGGCAGCCCCTGCTCCAAAGAACTTGCCCTCTAAATAGATAGACAAACAATGGAAGCGAGGGGAAACAGAAGCCAGAAAGGAGAGTGACTTGACTCAGGCCGCAAAGAAAGTCACGGGAAGAGCCAGGTATAGATCCTGGATCTCCAGAGTGCCAGTCCAGTGCCTTATCCACTAGACAAACACTGCCATGCACAAGAAAAAGAATAATCTTTTAAGACAAGAATCTTCCCCTTTTTAAAAAAGGGCTTGCTAATTTTTCTTCTAAATAAATACATTCAGGGTTTCTTTGTTTTGGTTTTTTTAAACCAGGATCATGTGTGGGAATATACAGACTTGCACAAGCTCAGACACATTTAGGTATTTACTAACCCCAAAAGTTAAAATAACAGGCAGAAATCATGCTATGCTGCCTGGTGTTTTCAGAGCACAAGGTATATCAGGTCCCACAATGTTCTGTTTCTAGACCACAGTGAAGCCTAGACATAACATTATGTGATACAAGAGGTGATGAAAAGGTTTCACTTCAAATTCCCTGGCTTTTGCGGGCTTTAATTAAACTCTGATTATTGTTTTAATTTCTTCTTTGTGTTTAATTTCCTCCTTTTAAAAGAAACCCCGTTATTAAGGTCATATGGATGATCCTCTCCTGAAATTGGGACAGCCTGCCATTGAGACGCTAACAGCCCATGTGATGTTAGTGCTAGTCCATCAACAGACAAACATGCTGTAATGGCTCCAGAAACATTCCAATATTTATTATATTTGTGAATTATTGATGAGCTAGGGTTGTGTGGGAAAGCTCCTTCTGAGTCATTACTATCTAAGATCCTAGTGTAAACATAAACCCAGATTCCGATCTGAGAGCCAGCTGAGCTGGAGTATTTATTTTAAAATGTGTTCTAGTATCATCCCATTATTCTGCTCAAGTGCAGTGGGAGTATATTCTGCAAAGTAAGATTCACAGACAGTGAATTGCCTGAAGAACAACACCAACGGATTCCAGAACCAGGAGAGTCGGTTATTTTTCTTTTCAGTTTACGTTTGCTCATTTCAACAGACGTCACAAAAACTTTGGGGGTTAAACACTTGGGAGAGGCTGAAATTAGGGAGGCCAAGACTCCACCCAAAACTAGCTCGTAACTCCTTTCACCTCCTCCAAAATACCCCTCCCCCCAAAAGACATATGTTACTCGCTACTACATGAAGGCCGAATTAGTCACAGGTGGTTCTTTTCAAAAATACATATGGGCTGAGTCGGTGAACATATGGTCTGATGGCATATTAATAACAGAAATCAGAGATTCCCTGTTAGTCACAGAACAATGAAGCAGATTGAGGAAAAGACACCTTTAATAAAGAATGCCTAATGCACTAAAGAACATGAATCACCCTTAACCAGGTCAATGTGTTCCCAGCCTTGCCTAATAAAATTAGCCATTTATGGGCATTGAAAGATCGTGTTTTTCCTGTCTAGATGCTGGGTATTAACTGGCAGATATCCTCTCCCATTATTATGAGATTAAAGCCATTTTGGGGAGTATATGATAAAGCCCATTTGTATGTTCTGATGAAGATATTTTAATCACTCGCTGTTCCTACAATGATCCCCTTGCAGTAGCTTAGTTGTAACATTAATAATCTGCCTGGATGTCAGAGTCAACCGCAAGCCTGGTTCCACAGTCCCTACTCAATGTCCTTTGACCTCTGTAAACACAGCTATCATGTTTCTGGTTATGGGTCTGTATGCAAATTCCTGTAAGGGCTCAGCTCTGCCATCCTGATTTACACATAACTCCTCATGGGGAGTTTTGCCTAAGTAAGGACTGTGAGAGCAAGCCCAAGTGTAATATTTGAGGATTACTGATTGACCTTCCACATAACTGCACAGATCCTGAATTTGATCCTACAGTAGTGAAAGTGCATTCATGTCCATATGCTGCCACATGATGGCCAGATCTGAATTATACAACTGTAAATCTGGAGTTACACCATTCGCGTCATGGAGTGATGCCAGATTTACACTGGTTTAAGTCAAGATCAGAGTCAGGCCACAGTTATTTCTGTGCCTTCACAGCACTGTATAAGAAGCCATTAGCATACAGAAAGTACACAGTGCATGCACTAATATTTGCTAGATACCATGGCAATCGATGGATTGGATAGATCATTGTTGGAGGCCAGGAACTAAGTTTAGATGTTGACATATGAAAAAGGGATAGAAAATTGATCTTGGATTCCTGGCTCTTCGGCACTTCCGGATCGTGTGAACCAATAAATACAACTTCATTTTGAACAACTTCTTCTATACAAAACACTTTCCAGTCAACTCCAAAGGAGATGGGTCAGGAAGCTGCTTAGAGTTTATGCACTTCCTAATGATCACATCAAGAGGGCCCAGGGTCTACATAAGGGATCTGTAAAGGATTTGTTTACCTTGTCCATCTTTATTCCAGCCCTGCCATTCCTGTCTCATAATGAAAAATCAACTCTCCACTTCTTCTCATGCTCTTCCTTTTTTCTCCTCCCTTTTCTTTTCACACTGTATTCATTCTTATGGAAAGCAAGACAGATTTCCCCTTCTCCCTCCTTGTTTTTTAATTGCTAATTAGGGCTAATAATACACATGATCCTGACCTAGCAATCCCACTCAGTCCTATAGGAAAGTGGAGTCTAAATTCTGCCCTCACTTACTCGAATGTAAACTCATTGATGTCAGTGAGGCTGCTTGGGAGAATCAAGGGATAGAATTTGGCCCACCGACTTTAATGGAGTCACTCCTGATTTACACTGCTGTGAGATCAGATTCAGGCCCTTTGGCTTTAATGGGGTTGCTTGTGATTTTCACCAGCGTCAGATTAGAATCAGGCTGTAAGGATTGCAAGAATTTATACATATCGCTTCTCCCATCCCGGCAAAGAGCCACTCTTCTGCATAACAGGGGTTGGTTTCTTTACTCTGCTGTGATCTCACTTATAACTTGAGTCCTGGGAAAAGCTCAGACATGCTGCGTGCTGGGAGTGGTGCTGTTTAATCCAAACAAAGCTACGAGCAGCGACTGGAATGAAGGCGAAGCAGACGGTTCTTCCTTTGCTCCCAGCAAACCAGATTCATGTTCTCATTCAGTGTGATAAATACTCAGCAAATCCGAGAAGCCATCATGAAATCATTAGTCACAGTTCTCTTGGTGAAGGAGTGTAAGACCACTGCAAATACACTTAACACATTTATCTAAAGAATGCAGCAGGTTGAAACAGGACAGACAGTTAAAGCTGGGGCTGTCCTGGGCATGCCTGCAGCATTAGGATGGATACCTGCAGGTTGGGGACGTTTCTTGAGATATATATTTCCATGACTGTCCTAATACTGCTAAAATCAGTTAACTCTCTGTGCTAAAAGTGCATTCAAAGTTACACATGCCAGGAATCTATACTGATCTTATAAATCCCCTTTTGAGTGGGAAAAATGGTTAAGGATTATAGGGGATTCAGGAAACAATGCAGTCTTTCTTTTGCCCTCTGTCAGCTGCAAAGGCCTGATTTGGGTTGTGGTATAAGGCAGGAAGAAAATGAAAGCTAGCTGTAGCAAATGCTTGGAGCTAGAAACCCAGGAAATGTATCTGATGAAATGCAAAGAACTGAAACAGAAACGAGAGCGCTACCTTTGCCACAATTCCTGTGTTTTACCAGGAAACTGGAGAGAAAGGATGGAATGTGATTATTTCAATGACTTGCTAGGTTTTCTCTTGAGACCAGTGGCAGTTTTTGAGTTGCAAAGTACTGATGGAAGGTGCTGTCTGATCAGACTAGTGACCTATTGGTTGTTCTGTACTCTGCCTTCAGTGCATGGCTCGGCACTGGAAGTGTATTTGATACATCTCCATATGTTCCAATGACTGACACATTCATAATAGGTCTTCTGTTAGTATAACATTAATGGCCACATTCACACGGGCCAGTTTTAGACACTCCTACTTTAGAAGGATTTGACTATATGCTAATTAGATTTTCCAGGAATTTTAGTCAATTTAAAGCCCAAGCAGCTTTGAATGTGCTTAAAAATAAACCAAAATGCTCAGATTAGATCTTCTTTCATCTCGTACCCTATATGCTTCAACAGTCTGATTCCAAACTCACACCTGCTCTTCTCCAGAGTAAGTCCATTGCCTTCAATAGATTTACTTCTGATTTACATGGGGGCGAGAGGAAAACCTGGCCCAATATCTTCTTGTTTGATTCATACCAAGATCAGGGTATTTAGTGGTGAAAATCCAGGTGACTAAATTAGTAAATCTAGCCTCCCCCAATGTATAACAGAGAAACATGCATACAAGATTTGTTTCACTAAGCATCTGCCCTTTCTGTTTTATTGATTCAATCAGTCGATTCAGATGTGCTAAGGACTGTTTACATATATATCCAATGCTAAACAGTATAATCTGATTTCTGGGCATGGGACCTATTAGCAATTTTGGGGTTACATGTGTAATTCCTACAACTCATTAGCCCCCTTCCCATACATCTATGCTAGTATAAACCAGATCAAATTACTCTGGTATGACTGAGGTTGTCAGAATATGAGCTTTATTCTCCTCTCACTAACACTGGTGTATATCCTAAATCACTGATGCTGATGATGTGGCATGGGATAAAAGTGGTGTCAATGAGAGGAGGATAAAGCCCCAAGCCTCTGCATCTGTCTGGGCTTATCTACACCGGGACACTCAGGAAAGCGAAGACACGTTCATGTCCCTGTGGGGATGCTCTCATGCAGAAGCAAAGCGGCTCCTCATGTTCTTTGGCAGAATGGATCACGTGGGGATCAATGCTCCGTTTACCCCAGAAGCTATTGCATAGGTATGCCCTGGGCTAGACCCTCAGCAAGGGTAAATCTGCATGGCTCCATCACCTTGAATGGAGCGAGTTCCATTTCTGCCAGCTGAGGGTCTGGCCCTCTGGTTAGTATATGGCATTGCCATAAGTGGCTCTGACCCTTGGGGAACAGGGTGTTTGCTCAGGATGTTATGAGAAATCCGGAGCAGGAGAAAGATGGTTAAAAAGGAGTCAAACATAGTAAACACACAGTCCCAGTGACAGAACCTACACACTAAACATGGCACCAGAACCAGAATTGGAGGCTTTAGAAACAAAGGCAAATTAGCACCCAGATCCTTTCGGACCACTAAGGGACTGTGTAGGGTCTATAGGCCTCATGGATATTTTCCTCATGGCAGCTGGGAAAAACCCCATGGGTAGGAGAGTTCCAAACTATTCAGCAATGTGGTGGTAGCCCAACACATCCAAGTGGCCATTTTTGGTGTTTGTGCTCCCTCTTGTGGCCACTGCCTCACACTGCACAATTCACTACCCGAGACCATGAAACACTGAGTAGGCAAGCCAGGATATCAGAGCTCAGTGTTACTTCTGAGCCGGTTTGCAGATGGGAATGCACAGCCATTCCACTGACGTACAACCAACATGAACCAACTTGTAGGAGGAGCATTTAATAAGAGGATGCTGATAAGCAAATTTTGTGTGGCAGGCTTAAGTTCACTGCAGATCAAGCATACTCTGTTGAGTGTCAAGTGGTTTCTAGGGGCAGAGGCAGACCCAGCTTCAAAGATGCTGAAAGCAACCCATATCCTTAGGCCTTGCCCCTCTGGGGAAGCTTTTGAGCAGGAAATGACAAAATGGACTCTTGCCTAGGTATGTGTCTCCAGATGAAAGTCTCATGCTCCTAATGCTCCATTATCTGTTGATCCTTTCATGCAGTCAGGATGCTCAGGCCTCTGTTAGTAAAGGCTCTGTTCCGGGTCCTTTTGTGTCGTCACCAAATCAACCTCAGATGAGGGGTCAGGACAAAAACCTCTTCCAGTTGATATGATCCTGCCATTCTCTGAGGAGAAAATCCTCACATAACTCATCGAATACACAATCCACCTACACAACCTTGTTTGTTGAGATCCCCTTAACTTTCCTGATCAGTTCAGTTACAGACCCTTCACGTGACTCCATTTGTCAGGTCCCAGCCTGATCCCCAATATTTGGAAGGGGGATCCATCGGTTAGGGGGCTAGCCTGGGACTTTGAAAACCTGGGCTCAGTTTCCTGCTCCACCACAGACTTCCTGTCGGATCTGGGCCTCAGTTCTCCACCTGTACAATGGGGATAACAGCCCTGCCCTGCCTCCCTCAGAGGTTGTGAGTATAAATCTGTTAAAGATTGTGAGGTGTTTGCACGGGATGGTGATGGGCAGCCAGATAAATATCTAAAATAGATAAGTAGAATACGATACCTCATTCTTCTTTTTATAGTAGAGATGGGCCCTGCCCAAACCCCTAGAACCTTTAACCCCCAATCATTGGGGCAGTTTGGATCCAAACCTCACAGCCAGACCCGATCACCATAATGCGCCGAATCAAAATGCAGGATCCAAGATTTCCCCAAACCTGTATTCACATCTACAAATGGACTTTGCGGCTTGGGCCCATCTTTACTTTCATTGATAACTGGCTTCTAGGTGCAGGGGTAGATGCGGATTGGTCCTTCATAAAGCTAATGTTGACCATACTTAGCATTTGTATAGTGAACAGACCCCCAGTGCATTTCTTTTTGTAGCTTGTCGAGAACTGCAAAAAGGAGCTCACCAATACATGGAAAGAAAACCACTGGCATTTGAAAGTCACTGATACAGTACAGCATGGTGGGTCTCCTGGCAACCTTCCTGCAAATTCTTTTTCCTTTTTTTAGAAACAACCCAATTTATATTATGTCAAAAGATAGCAAAATCTTGTATCTGATTTCCCATAGCAAATCCTGTTACAGACTAAGTGATATACTAGGGTTTTTTTTCTGTGTATTCTTGTGCTGTGTTTGTACCACTGTCTTCTACTAGATGGACTGTTACATCACTCAGGTGAGTGAGACTGTTCTGTCTTTTGGGGTACATTTATCAAAAGCACATTAGTCCCATTGAAAGTCAATAGTACCACACCAGCTTAGGGTATTGATGTCTCTTTAGCAAAGGTGACAATGTTCTCCTCTAGTGGCTAAATCCTATGAACCAAAACTATGGAACGGACATCACTAAAGTGCGTGTGTTTGTACAGCCCTCTCGTGGCTGCAGCCCACAGAGTATAAAAGCCACATTACTACACAGGTTTGAGTAGTTCAACAGTGACAGCACGACCAATACCAATCTCATCAAAACTGTATTTACCCGTTTTTCAGGTTGATCTATGCCGATGCAATGATCTGGGCAGAGCAAGTCTTTTTTATTCAATACCTCCCATCTGCAGATATTTCCCTCTCTGTGTGCCTCTAGAAGTTTAGGTGATTTTGTTTGGAGCAGGGAGAGGTGTTGGGTCTTTTTATGTATGTGTATGTGTGTGTGTGGGGGGGAACTTTTCTGAAGGTGCTAGTGAAATAAATGGCACCGGGGATCTCTTGCTTGATCTTGGTTTCCAAGAAATGGCTGGTT
Source organism: Lepidochelys kempii (assembly GCF_965140285.1). Lineage (NCBI taxonomy): Eukaryota > Metazoa > Chordata > Testudines > Cheloniidae > Lepidochelys > Lepidochelys kempii. The sequence continues at coordinate 80,526,165 of NC_136389.1, read as the reverse complement.
AAGAAGATAATGACAGAAGCTACAGAGGGAGCAGCAAGTAACAGCCAGTGACTGTTCTCTGGGCTGTTTAAGCAGCACATTAATAATCCTGAATGACAGCGCTTGCAGGAGCAGATACACTGAGCTAATAGATATGTTTATATGCAGGAAGGTGGCCATATGCTTTTATGATTGCATTGCTATCCCTTACTGCACCACATATGCTTTGCTTTTGCACCTAATAGATTTCTAAATTGCCTCTTTCTATCTGAATGGTCTTCTTAAGTGTTTCCATAACACATTTTTTATGACTAATAAGGCTGCAATTTACTTAACCTGAACTGTAATCAGAGTCAGACAGGTTTTCATACAAGTCCTAGTCAGAAGTGCTCTGCTCAGCCTTCCAAGACCCCTGCTCCCGCAGAGCCTTTCCTTGTGTCTTGGTTAAATTCCTCTAGGGAGTTTCGCTACCAGGAAAGCAGGGATGATTGTTTCTGTTCCCTGCTTCATTTTCCCGGGGAGATAGTGCCCTTGGAATCTGGCGCAAATAGCAGAGATTCATTTAGCTTTTCCCATTCACGCTCCTTATCACCAGAATATGCACAGCTCTTTCTAAATTCTGGCACTTGGCTGCTTAAAAAGAAACTGCCCAGAAACGTTCAGTCTGTCCGGAGGCAGAATACCAAGGCAGAGTGAGAAAACTCACCTCCCAGCGAAACTTAAAGGGAATCAACAGGCTTGCCTGGGACAGCAATAGAGTGATTGCTTGATGAAGGGAGAACCTGCAGTGAATTTACCCAGAGTGTATGTGATGGGCTGTAAGAGCAGGGCAGTCTGGAAACCTTCTCCAGGATCTAAGATGAGTTACCACACTGAAGTCAGCCTGGTGAAGGAAAACTCTTCCTGGCTGCCCCTCAAGCTTGGGAGATGCTCCTTGTCAACGTCTGCCAAGCCACCTCATTATCCTCCTTCAAATTCTCCTTGGCCGCGAGGCACACAAAAAACTTGACAAGGGCTAGGCTGCTGGTCGGCTGAGACCACCGCCTGTCATGCTGACCAGTTGCGACTCCTTGTATCCCCCTGTCCTACTGTCTTCATCTGTTGTCTCTTATTTTGTACTTAAATCGTAAGCTCTCTGGGGCAGGAGCCATCTTTTTGTTCAATGTTTGTACAGCGCCTAGCACCCTGGGGTCCTGGTCTATGACTGGGGCTCCTAGGGACTATGGTCATACAAAGCATAAATAATAATGATTAAGGTGCTGCTGCAGCAAGGGGCCTATTACAGAGTCCCAGCTGTGACTGTTATCTCATACATGTTTCTTTTGTAGCTAATTATCTGGTATTTGGCCTTGTAGCCCAGGAGACCTTGCAATTTGCAGGTTCTGATCCCCGAGATCCAGGTGAGCGTCTAACTACACCACAGTGCCCAGCCCTGCAAAGGGCTGAGCATCCTCAACTCCCATGAAATCAGTGGGAGCCCAGTGCTCAGTACCTCTCAGGAGACATCAAGCGTAGCTGCTGTGGGACATTTTTAAGACCAACGATTTTGGTGAGAAAAAAGGAGAAACGTTCTGTGGAGCAAGGCACTGAACACACGTCTTCCAAGTTCACCTCTGGCCCATCCTTCTGCTCCACTAACCTGCATGGATTTACTATAGTGTTGTTCAGAAAACAAACCACGTTCCCTGGATCCTGCAATTCTGAGCTGCTCCGGTCAACTTCTATGATTAAAAAATGCATTTATATTGCCCTGTAGGGGCCCTACATTCCCTCCCCCCCCCGCCCATGCATGTCTCAATTAGTGGTAGCATTCATTATCTGAATCATGGAAGCACATGGAGGTCCCTAACACTTCAGGACCACCATGACAGCAGATCATGGGCATCACCTGACTCGACCACGTTCAGTTTTCTATGTAGAACGATGCAGGTTATGGCAAGAACTATCCCATGCTTGATGGTTCCCAGTCCACTGGGCAGGGAACTCTAAACAAGGTAACCCCATGGGACACTACACACTTGGGTCAGGCCCACCCTGGACAATATCTACATAGAATCATAGAATATCAGGGTTGGAAGGGACCTCAGGAGGTCATCTAGTCCAACCCCCTGCTCAAAGCAGGACCAATCCCCAACTAAATCATCCCAGCCAGGGCTTTGTCAAGCCTGACCTACATATTTTATCTGTAAGATTAGCTCATTTTAGAACCTTGCTGGACATGCAAAGCAAACGCCCTGGCTGCCAACCGACTGCTCCAGGTGAAACAGTGTGTTTGTCTGGCTATTGCTAGTCCTTTTTAGCCCCCCAAAGAAGTGCCCTGTATAAGAGATGAATCAGAGGTAGCAGCTGTGGGTCCCCTTGCTATGGTTACAGAGAGGCAAGTTAGTGCCCTGAGTCAGGGAGTAAAGGATGATGAAAGATGAAGAGCAGTAACCAGGAATGTCAGCACCTTTTAATTGAAGGCCAGAGCTGAACTAACTCAATAGAAAATAAACAGTAACTGTACTTCAGTTCCATTTACCTAGATGGGCTGGTGACATTTCCAAATGAAGCTTAAGCCTGCACCACTCTTAGAGTGCAGAAAATGGGGCTAAATGGTAGGAGAACTGAGCTTTTATCTTTATGCTACTCAGAACTATCAAATGGGCATGAATAATGTTGACCACACTGGGGCACAGAGGGGAAATTAACCAGGGGGAATCCTGCATTACACTCATCAGACGCATTGGCCCTGGGGAAGCATTCAGGGGTCTACATATTTTGCAGGCTGGGAATCGGGGTCTAGGAAGCCTCCCTGCATTCCAGGGTCTTGGTGGGAGGACTAGCACAAGCTGGGAAAAGGACCTTGGATCCACCAGCTGCTCCCCACCACAGATGTGTGATTATGTTGCCCTCCAATAGTCGAATTCTGTTATCTAGCTGCACCCATCCACCCCCTTTCCTGATCACCGGATCCGTCAAGTACCTCCATGACCTTACTTGTGCAACTCTCCTCCTCCCTAACCCTTCCCCCAGTCCATCCCAGCGACTGGGTGTCTCTCATCCACATCTTCTTATAGGTTATAATTACAGTGTAGAGCACAGTGTAGGTTGCCTCAGTTCACTAATAAAAAATCTAACAACAGAGCCCAGCAGCACTCCATCATTATTGGGCCAAGATCCTGCAGTCCTTACTCAGGCAAGACTCCCACTTAAGTCAATGGGAGTTCTGCCTCATGAAGGACTTTTGAAATCTACTGATGAGAAGCGCGACATAAGAACTAGGCCTTGTTAGTGTTGTTGTATGCCAGGCCTACCCACACAGCATTTGATGGTTTATACAGGTAACTGCAAAGGTGGGACACCCAGTCTCCCAGAGATATGTCAAACTAGTGGGTAAGTAAACGTGCGCTAAAAAGTTGACTGAAGTTCAGGAAGGCCCAGCCACGCCTGAGGCCTCAATACTTCATTGTTTGCACGTCTTTGCAGACTTTACAAAAAAGAAAGGCCATTTGGACTAAAGACATGCAGCGAGACTCTCTTTGCCTGGGCTGATCAGGAAGTATTTGAATATTGAATACATGAAAACCCCTGTTTGGCTTTCAGCTAAAGGGAACCACTTTGCTGTGGGCCAGTGAAAGAGGGTATTCTAGCCTGGCTCCCTGGGCCAGGCAATAAGGACGGACTTCTGTCTACAGACGGCACTTAGCCCAGATCCAAAGCTCCCTGGAGTCATTAGAAGGAACCCCACTCACTCCAGTGGGCTTTGGACCTGGCCCTGGATGAATGATACGTAGCACCTGCTTACCCTGCCCTTGTCACTTCAGCTGGATAAGGCAAAAGTTCACTCAGCCAGTCCCCTGAGCCCACCAATCACACGGTAACACACATGGAAAGAAAACCCTTCCGGCCCCCCACTGGATTATGTCAGGGGTGGCCAACCTGAGCCTGAGAAAGAGCCAGAATTTACCAATGTACACTGCCAAAGAGCCACAGTAATACGTCAGCAGCCCCCCATCAGATCCGCAACGCCGCCCCCGCCCCCCCCCGGCTCCCAGGGCATGGCAGGTTGAGGGGAGGAGGCAGGAAGGGGTGGAGTGAGGGCAGGGCCTGTGGCAGAGCCAGGGGTTGAGCAGGGAGCGCCCCCCGGCCCATTGGAAAGTTGGCGCCTGTAGCTCCAGCCCGAGAGTCGGTGGCTAGACAAGGAGCCGCATGTTAATGTCTGAGGAGCTGCACGTGGCTCCGGAGCCAGGTTGGCCACCCCTGGACTATGCCTTGCAGTAAGAGCTTTAACTGCCCTTCTGCTCACTTGCATCACTCTCGGTGGTATCATTGGTTAACCGGCAGGCGATGCTGCTCCTTAGACGGTATTCAAACTCTCTGCCACACCAACAGGCACTCGCCTCGTCTCTTGCCTCCCAACAGCACTCGGAGGGTTAATCCCCAAGTCAACGGTGTCACAGTGAAGCAAAGGGCGCCCTGAGCGGAACCAGCGACGTTCCAGCGATGGTTTGTTTGATCGATGCTATAAACTGACAGATTGTTTGGGGACGGGTTTTATCTCAGCCCTCACATCTGTTCTCAGTTTAGATGCCGGGGTACAAGGCTTGTTGTGAATAGCAGGTGCTGCGTGTATCTGGTGAACATTAGGGAACATTCATTTCAAGGCTCTGGAGCTGCCAAAAAGAGTGCCGGTTGGACAGATGTTACTTTATTACTGTCAACTTGCCGTCTTGGATGTTTTAAGGGAACATTTGTTTGTTAAGGAAACACAGCTGTTCCCACGAAACTTCTTGTTTTCTTTCTTTGGCTGAAGGGCAAAGAGAAAGTCCGAGCCACGGAGGCCACGTGTGAGCCCTTCCTGTGTGGGGCTCTCGCTCCCCAGCTCTCTGATAATGTTCTACCCAGCATGGCCTTGCTGGAAGCCTCCTGAACGAGCTCCCTTGGTTAGCGGGTCCCTGGTTCTGGAAGCAAGATCCAATCTGACACATGGATGGGGGTGATGGTGCTGTGGTATAGACAGATGGGAATGCACCATTCATTTCTGGGCTGGGGGTAGGCACTAACGGTGACATGCTTACTCTCTTGAAGCTAAGGGGAAAACTTCTTGAGTGGGGCCAGAGCTGCACCCCAGAGGTGTAAAGGTTCATCGCAGCCTTGGGAGTTAGCGTTCTGTGACGAGGAACCATTATAATGTGGGTTATAGTCCAACGGAGTGCAGCTGGGAACCTTTCATCAGAGACAAATTCTGTGTAGATATCCATCTGGTAGCACCAGGGGGCAAGTGTCAGCACCGAATTGGGCCCAGCGGGCTACCACAGAAGGTGGAATTCACCCCCGGGCAAAGGACCAGCACAAGACCTGGCTGCACCGCTTAGGTCCTGCTTAGTCCCACCCTAGGGGGATGGACGTGATGTATAGTTTTTGCACTGCAGACAGTGTTGAGTTTCATCCTACAAGGTTTACTGTCGAGGTTAAGACTATGGACTCTGGAGGTAGCTGGGTGTGAGTAGAAGACTCACGTCAACGCGGAATGACAGTACGGGCTGTGATTCTGAGCCCGAGGATTGTGGCAGGTGGTAGGAGAAAGCCTTGGAAAACCCACATATTCCCCTGAACCAGGAGGCGGTTGATGAGCTTGTCTGGATTGATTTTCCTGTGCATTTCTTTATTTTGTGAGGGTGGGTCAATCTGACATGGGGCTGGGTATCCTTGAGTCTCAGCACAGCCAAAGGGATGTGAGGGTCCTTCAGTCTCTCGCTGGATCAGGCCTCACCATTGGGCCAGTGTCATCAGTGCACGTGGCGCTGACAAAGGTAACCTTTCTCTGTCCCAAAGAGCGTACAAAGTAAGGGCAAGCAGGCACAGTACAATGGGCCTGATTCTGTAGCACTTATGCAAGCAGAACTCCCACAGACTTCAAAGAGATATTCCCTCCACTAAGGATCACAGAATCCGGCCCAGGGGATCATCTAGGCTGGGAGGTTTGGAAGGAGGAGACTGACTATGATTAAGAAGTTGCTCAAGCATCCAAAACATTTCAGGAAATGGAAAGATCTGAGCCCTTCTAGGCAACGGAAACACTGTTAGGAAAACAAGAAACATGATACCCAGAGGAAGCACTACGCAGATCTTCAATTAGCTCTGAGAGTCTTGCTTCAGATTGCATGGACCCTAACAGCTAATGCTGGATGAGCGGAGAAGGATGTCCTAGGGGTAGAGAACAGGAGCAGGAGTCAGAAAATCTGGGTGCTGTCCCACAGATTTGCTGGGTAGTGTTGGCCAAATCACTTCCCGCCTCTGTGTGCCTCAGTTTCCTCATCTCTACCGTGAGAACAATACATTCTCTACTTTACCAGCGTGCTGTGAGGTATGTGAAACACTTTGGTGTTCTCTAATGAAAGGAAAAGTGTTATTACAAGCTGATTATATAATTTCTGGAGAAGGGCAAGAATCTGTGTTAAAGCTCTGGCTATGCAATGACATCCTTTGAATACACAATGAATAAGGCGATTAATCTTTTCTTCTTAAACAGCAGCGGCATTGCTTAGCGAGGTCCTGGTCTGTTATGTATTTAACCTTGGGCAAGTCTTAAATCCTTTTTTTATGCTACAAATCTGCTTGTCAATAGCTGCAGCTAAGTGGGACGGAAACTGAAAGCCATACAACTCATCAGAGTATCCCTTTGTGAGATCGTCCAGCTCTGGGACATTTGGAGTCACTGAATTACATCGGACCACCCAGTATTTGATCAATTCTGAATTATTACCCTGCCACTTATTAACACATGCTGAATGATTGTCTGGTACAGCATAGATCTTATGATTTCTTGCAAATATTTGTTTTCCTTTATTTTTTATCCGCAAGCTTTTCCACTTGGATTGATCCCAAGAGAAAATGTGCAAACGAGGAGTCAAATATCTTTATGGCTTAAGGACTTATTGAAGGAATTCGTTCTTCTTAATAACATCCCCTTACATTCTGTGTACACATTAAAAAAACAATAAGCTTTATCAGCTAGTTGGAGTAGGAGTCTCTCTTTCTGACATTCTGTGACTGTAACGTCAGTCTCAGAGCACTCGCCAATAGGACTGAAATACTTACATGAGTACTGATATATGTATATTACGTGGGCAGGTTGACACGTATCCTTTCACAAATTGACCTCACAAGGCACATGCACCACCAAAGCCCTAACTAAACGCCGCGTAAATAGCTCTCTCTTGCTGTAACGCTGGAATTTTTAATGTTGGCTTGGCTAAAAATGTACCTCTCAAAAGAAAACAATGCAAACCCATGGAGTCAGGCCATGGATTCTCTGATTAGCCCACAGGTGCAACTCTTTTGAGGCTAATGGAGTTTTGCCCAACGACCTCATGGCTACATTTTCCCTGGCTGTTCAGTTTGGTAATATTAGTTGGCATTTTAAACTCACTTTGAGCCGACTTCATCCCTAGAGTGACTCTTTCAGTGCAGGTTTCAGAGTAACAGCCGTGTTAGTCTGTATTCGCAAAAAAGAAAAGGAGGACTTGTGGCACCTTAGAGACTAACCAATCTATTTGAGCATAAGCTTTCGTGAGCTACAGCTCACTTCATCAGATGCATACTGTGGAAACTGCAGAAGACATTATATACACACAGAGACCATGACACAATACCTCCTCCCACCCCACTCTCCTGCTGGTAATAGCTTATCTAAAGTGATCACTCTCCTTACAATGTGTATGATAATCAAGTTGGGCCATTTCCAGCACAAATCAAGGTTTTCTCACCCTCCGCGCCCCCCCCCCCCCAAACTCACTCTCCTGCTGGTAATAGCCCATCCAAAGTGACCACTCTCTTTACAATGTGTATGATAATCAAGTTGGGCCATTTCCAGCACAAATACAGGTCTTCTCACCCCCCACCCTTTTCCAAAAACCACACACACAAACTCACTCTCCTGCTGGTAATAGCTTATCCAAAGTGACCACTCTCCTTACAACGTGTATGAAAATCAAGGTGGGCCATTTCCAGCACAAATCCAGGTTTTCTCACACACACTCCCCCCCCCCCACAAACTCACTCTCCTGCTGGTAATAGCTCGTCCAAACTGACCACTCTCGTTACAATGTGTATGATAATCAAGGTGGGCCATTTCCAGCATAAATCAAAGTTTAACCAGAACGTCTGGGGGGGAGGGGGGTAGGAAAAAACAAGGGGAAATAGGCTACCTTGCATAATGACTTAGCCACTCCCAGGCTCTGTTTAAGCCTAAATTAATAGTATCCAATTTGCAAATGAATTCCAATTCAGCAGTTTCTCGCTGGAGTCTGGATTTGAAGTTTTTTTGTTGTAAGATAGCGACCTTCATGTCTGTAATTGCGTGACCAGAGAGATTGAAGTGTTCTCCGACTGGTTTATGAATGTTATAATTCTTGACTGATTTGTGTCCATTTATTCTTTTACGTAGAGACTGTCCAGTTTGACCAATGTACATGGCAGAGGGGCATTGCTGGCACATATCACATTGGTGGATGTGCAGGTGAACGAGCCTCTGATAGTGTGACTGATGTGATTAGGCCCTGTGATGGTGTCCCCTGAATAGATATGTGGGCACAGTTGGCAACGGCCTTTGTTGCAAGGATAAGTTCCTGGGTTAGTGATTGTGTTGTGTGGTATGTGGTTGTTGGTGAGTATTTGCTTCAGGTTGGGGGGCTGTCTGTAGGCAAGGACTGGCCTGTCTCCCAAGATTTGTGAGAGTGTCGGGTCATCCTTCAGGATAGGTTGTAGATCCTTAATAATGCATTGGAGGGGTTTTAGTTGGGGGCTGAAGGTGACGGCTAGTGGCGTTCTGTTATTTTCTTTGTTAGGCCTGTCCTGTAGTAGGTGACTTCTGGGAACTCTTCTGGCTCTATCAATCTGTTTCTTCACTTCCGCAGGTGGATATTGTAGTTGTAAGAATGCTTGATAGAAATCTTGTAGGTGTTTGTCTCTGTCTGAGGGGTTGGAGCAAATGCGGTTGTATCGCAGAGCTTGGCTGTAGACGATGGATCGTGTGGTGTGGTCAGGGTGAAAGCTGGAGGCATGCAGGTAGGAATAGCGGTCAGTAGGTTTCCGGTATAAGGTGGTGTTTATGTGACCATTGTTTATTAGCACTGTAGTGCTTGAGGGAATTCCACCATGATTTCAACAATTTCTATCCCACCATCAACCTCAGCCTGGTCCAGTCCACACAAGAGATCCACTTCCTGGACACACCAAGACTCCAGCGAGAAACTGCTGAATTGGAATTCATTTGCAAATTGGATACAAGCCTATTTCCCCTTGTTTTTTCCTACCCCTCCCCCCCCGGACGTTCTGGTTAAACTTTGATTTATGCTGGAAATGGCCCACCTTGATTATCATACACATTGTAACGAGAGTGGTCAGTTTGGATGAGCTATTACCAGCAGGAGAGTGAGTTTGTGTGTGAGTGTGTGTGTGTGGGGGGGAGTGTGTGTGAGAAAACCTGGATTTGTGCTGGAAATGGCCCACCTTGATTTTCATACACATTGTAAGGAGAGTGGTCACTTTGGATAAGCTATTACCAGCAGGAGAGTGAGTTTGTGTGTGTGGTTTTTGGAAAAAAGGGGGGGGGGGTGAGAAAACCTGGATTTGTGCGGGAAATGGCCCAACTTGATTATCATGCACATTGTAAGGAGAGTGATCACTTTAGATAAGCTATTACCAGCAGGAGAGTGGGGTGGGAGGAGGTATTGTTTCATGGTCTCTGTGTATTTAATGTCTTCTGCAGTGTCCACAGTATGCATCCGATGAAGTGAGCTGTAGCTCACGAAAGCTTATGCTCAAATAAATTGGTTAGTCTCTAAGGTGCCACAAGTACTCCTTTTCTTTCAGTGCAATTCAATTGGCCCATTGTTTTACTAAAGGGAAACCAACTTATCCATAGTTACCTTTTTCCTAAACAGGTTTTCTTATGCATGTTACTAACCATCAGTGGTGGGCCAAAGCGGAACTCCAAAGCCAGCCCTTTTTGAACTTCACAGTGGGTCTGCAGCAAACCCACACCCTATGTTGTGCTTTTGGTTCTAGTCAGATCCAAAGCAGAAGGCGCATGTTTATTGGCTCCCTCATGGATGCAGCCTGAATCTCACATGAACAACCATTCTCCTTATAGCTTGGTCCAAAACAGCAACAATCTCACAAAACATGTCTGAGCTGAGGGGCTTGCTTGCAAGAGAGCAGCTGCTTCCAAGCTTTAGGTGCATTGAACCATGGTCCAGATTCAGCCTCAACCCTGACCTCTGGAAGGATGGTCCAGTGGGTAAGGAATGCCTTAGGCCTTCAGAGAGACCAGAGTTCAATTCTCTACTCTGCAACAGGCTTCCTGTGTGACCATGGGCAAATCACTTAGTGTCTCTGTGCCTCAGCTCCCCAGTGGGGATAACAGCCTGCCCTGCTTCACAGGGGTTTTGTGAGGATGAACAGATTAACAAGCGTGAAGCACTCAGATACTGTAGTGATGGTGGCTTATCCTGGAGTGCTCTATTCACCACTGGGTGGTGCCTTCTTCTGGGGATTAGCCCCTCTCAATTCAGCACCCCCCTTCTGGTCTTTCACCTTTGCAGTTCTCCTCTCACACATGGAGTTGCAATACAGCTGGTTTGTGACTCGGCTCTGTAGCCAGGCCTGCTGTAATTTCCCCTTCTGGGCGAGGCTTTCAAGGACCTTCTGTGCCAGCAGTGTCAGGCTGGCCTCATACCCACCACGGCTGGTAAAGGAACTCAGGCTCTCGCCCTCTACTCTGCGTTCCAGGGCCCTGTAAGGAAGAGTTGGTCTGGGACTTCACCAACCCGTACTGCTTACTTCATGCCCTGCTTCTTTAGGCTTCTCCTTCACGAGCCTCCCTAACCAGACTTCTCTGTCTTAGGCCTACTAGGTAAACCTATCCTCATGGGCTTCTCCTCCTCAGGGAGGGAGGCTACAAGCCTCCCTCCCTGAGGCTCTCACTCTGTTGCTGGCTTTATAGATGCCCCACCTGTTCCTCACAGGTGAGCTTCCTTCTAATTAGTACCCTCCACTCAGCCTACGTCTCCCCCATTTGAAGCTTAATTGTCTGATTGGGCCAAGCTGGCCTAATTCAACTTTCTCAGGGCTGGTGTGGGCAGTACACCCCATCACAGGGCTGCATCAGAACCTAAAACAGATCGTTAGAGCCCTGGCCTGATCACCCCAATGCTAACTCATGACACCTGAAGTCCTAGTTCTGACCATGCTGAGATAGTGTGCAAGGAGACTACAGAACAGGGATGTAGGGAACCCTTTTCCCACCACAACAGCCATGCAGAATATTATCAGAGCACACTCTAGGTGGAGAGATTTGTCTGAAAGTAGCTAATGCACTTGCAAGAGAATGGCCCCTGGGATGAGGGGTGTGTCCATCTCCCCAGCTGGCTAGCACACATAACAGTAAGTGCTAGCCCATAGCTGGTAACTACGCTACTTAGAGGAGAAGCAAAGTGTATTGTCTCCCAGCCCATTGTGAAAATCCTGCCCTTTTGTGAAAAGGATGTGTCTGGCTTTGTTCTTCCTTGCATGTGCTGGCTCCCTGCAACAAAGGTAGGACCCCAGCCCTCTGCTTATTAAATTTAAATCTAAAACATCTTTGCTTTTCACCATCCACACTGGCTAACTGCTTTTGGCACTTCACCTATCTTGGGCAGTGAAATTAGACTTGCCAGTTACATGTTAGTTTATGATTCGTTCCTAGTCAGTTTCTCTTAATGGTTCCCCTGCTCAAGTCTAGTGCTGTAGAGTTTAAGATGCAAGAGGAATGTTTAAACTGAAACAGAAAACTAATTCCAGTGACATTCCCCAGAAATATTAAGGAAAGTTTCTATTAATATTATGGATGGATGGTAGAGGTGGGCAAATTTTTTTTGATGAATAATTCGTTAGTGGAATTAACACAAAGGAATTTTCTTTGAAAAAGTCAAAATGTTTTGGTTTGGTTTTGACATGTTCAAAACAAACCCATTCAGCTTTTCATGTTGAAAAGACAATTCATTTGAAAACTTAGCTGGATTTATTTTTTAAAAATTAAAACAAGATAAAAACAACCAAAACCTAAACACAATGAAAAAACGGAAAAAAATTTCTGTTTCAGGTTAACTCAAAACCATTTTTTTTTCAATGTTTTTGGTTCAGCCACCAAACTGGGGGAAAAAAAAATCAATTGTTTGCTCAGTTCCAGTGCAGGAACTTATTCTGCCTAATATGAAAACCACCGACAGCATCGTTGTTCTGAAAGACTGTCTTGAATGCAGATGCTAGCGGCTTTGTGCTTTGCTTATCTCAGGCTGTGAAAACAGGAGCAGAAGGGAAAAATCTGCAGGAAGTATAGTTATACTGTACCGTGGAACGTCACTGTGACAAACAGCAGAGTTACGAACTGACCCGTCAACCACACACCTCATTTGGAACTGGAAGTACACAATCAGGCAGCAGCAGAGACCAAAAAACCCCAACAAACAAATACCGTACAGAGGGTTAAACATAAACTACTAAAAAAATTAAGGGAAAGCAGCATTTTTCTTCTACATAGTAAAGTTTCGAAGCTGCATTAAGCCCAATGTTCAGTTGTAAGCTTTTGAAAGAACAACCGTAACATTTTGTTCAGAGTTACGAACAACCGCCATTCCTGAGGTGTTCGTTACTCTGAGGTTGTACTGTAGAATATGTATATTTATATAGGCAATCGATCAATTTGTTAGATGGTTCTTCAGCTATCCCTGGTATAAAACACAAAGTTCCCTTTGTCTAGAAAAACAATTATTAAAAATATTGAATATTTCTCCCTTGGGAAAACCCTCCAACCCTAACCCTCCCCCATCCTCACAATCGCTTCTCCGGCCTGGCACTAATATGATGTTTGCTGCCCTCACACTGTTCACTCCGCTTGTGTGCTTTGCCTTCCCCCACCCTGTGGCTGTGTGGTCTATTTACACTGTAAGCTCTTCAGGGCACAGACTGCCTGCTACTTTATGTTTGTATAGTACCTAGCACAATGGGCCCCATTCTAGATTGTCCCTTAGGCAGTGCTGCGATAAACATGATTAATAATAATAAAAAATAATTAAAAACACCATTTTAAAATACAGATGGGTCTGAATCTAAATATCAAAACTGAGCACTTGAGAACTCTGAAGGGAGCTGAAATCTGACTGTAAATAAAACCTGATGATAAATGCACTCCAGAACGAAGCTGTATATAAACAATGACCAGTTTTGCAAATAGTTCCTCTCTTTATACCAGGCCAAATCAAAATCCCAGCTGTAAACACTACCCAGTTTGTGGCATCTGAAATCCAGCTACAGATCAAAACCTTGCAGCTCAGGCTCACCACTAGTTTGAAGGACAGGAGAAAAACAAATATTACAAAATATCATATGATTTTTCCAAGCACAAAATATAGCTTGAAAGGCTCACAAAAAACCCCTCAATCCGTGCATGATTTACCCAACCCTAATTGCTATTTTGTTCTGTAAAACCTTATTGTTATTGGGCCATAGTGGGCTGTTGCTTTTTTAAGCAGAGGCCCCACTGGAGTTCAGTTTAAAAAGCAATGACTCTTTGTGACCCCATTGTTACTTTTTTCCTACAAGAACTTAACTCTGGGTCTAAACCACCTGAAAGTGCCCCCTTTAAATCTGCTGGATGTGAAGGAAAGGTTGTATTACTACCCAGAAACCCCACAATTGTCTTTGGCTTCTTAATGTTAAATAAAAGTTGAATTCGGTTTGCAGTTACAGCTGGTGTTGCAGACTTTCAGAACGAACTCTGCAGAACATGAGTTTTATATACTGACTGGCTGAATGGATAATGAAACAAATAACAAAAGTGAAATGCAATTTTGTTTTACCTCCTGGGAACATTATTGTTAGTTTATTCTTTTTATCAGAAGACTTGGGGGGTAGGGGGGAGGAAACGATGCAATTTAACAATATTGCTTTTGTAAACAATTTAAAAATCCAATAACTGTAAAACTTATGACATGTTATTAAAATGTCTTAATTTTCTCCCAACAAGTGAGAGAGCTTTTCCAATCTCAGATGCTATAATTTAATTATACACTTTAGGTTTTTAAGAAAACCATAATTCTTAGCACTGAATACGTTCGATTTAATGTCCTTCTGGTATGTCTAAAGATCTCAGACATCCGTGAACTCAACAGCCTTGTCTGCACTAAACCTTCCTTCCTGAAATATTTCACTGTTGTGAACACCAATGCAGCTCAATCAGTACAGCAACGATGGGAGGCCCAGCATACACGGGGCTCCAGAAGGTCACTGGTGCTTTTGCAGCTGTGACATCTAGAATTGCTCTGAGAAGAGTGAGATGAGACAGTGCATAAAACGCTGGTGGCACCTGGAGCTCCAGCTGTTACTGATTACTGGTGGAGTGAAATCCATGCTGGCACCAGTGGAAATATTTTATAGGAAAATGTCTATGGTAAATGAGACTTTAGAGTCCACTATAAGGGACTGATGGGAAAGTAAATTAAATATAGACCTTGAGAAAGGGAAGTGTAGTTGGAGCACAGAATTGCAAGCCAGGGACTTCTGGGTTGTAATTTTGGCTCTGACCCTGACTCCATCTGTGGCCTCAAGCAACTGACTTATCCTCCTTGCCTCAATTTCCCTATGGGAATGATAAAGCTCACTTCCATACTCCATACTGAGCTCCCAGGGGTGACGGGAGGATTGACTAGTTAATGCTTGTGAAGGGCCCTGAAGATGGAACAATTGTTTTGTTTGTGGGTTCTTGTGTATAATCTGACACTAAGTCATTGATGGGGTGAGTCTGACAGTCTCAGGTGACTCGTTTGCACTGCATCAGCCAAATTCTGCAGAGACACATCTTGGGCAGTATGAGAGATCCAGGGCTTATTTCCACATATCTTAATATCCGCACTCATCCACAGATATCCAGCACTGCTGCCTACTTTTAAGATACTTCCCGTAAGGCCACCCTGCATCGAGACACTGAGCACAATGACACAATGAGCCAGTATATCCTTCGTGCACAAATGGACGGTGAGGAAGTGCCTACTTAGGGACAGAATCATAGACTCACAGGGTTAGCAGCGACTGTAAGGACCCAAGATGCAGGATTTGTTGTGTCTAAACCATCCAAGACAGATGCCTACCCAGCATCTTTTTGAAAACCTCCAGTGAAGGAGCTTCCATGTCTTCCCTAGGCAAGTCTGTTCCACTGTGAGCTGTAGCTCACGAAAGCTTATGCTCAAATAAATTTGTTAGTCTCTAAGGTGCCACAAGTCCTCCTTTTCTTTTTGTCCTACTGTTCTTACAGTTAGGAAGTTTTTACTCAAATTTAATTTAAATCTGCTCTGCTGTAGTTTGAACCCATTGCCTCTTGTCCTGCCCTCTGTAGCAAGAGAGAACAACTTTTCTCCATCTTTTTTATGGCAGCCCTTCAAGTGTTTGAAGACCGCTGTCATACCCCACTTTTAATCTCCTCTTTTCCAAACTAAACATGCTCAGCATTCAGCCCTTTCTCGTGTGGCTTATGTTCCATCTCTTTGATCATCTTTGTTACTCCCTTTTGGATCCTTTCCAGTTTCTCTACATCCTTTCTATACACTGGCGACCAAAACTGGACACAGTTCTCCAGCTGAGGCCTAACCAGCGCTGATTAGAGCGGTACTATTACCTCCTGTGATTTGCATGCTATGCCTTTGTTAATGCAACCTACAATTGCATTTTCTTTTTTAGCAACAGCAGGATGCAGCTGACCCCTGTGAGAATCTTTACTATAATGGGAAGAACCCGTTTAGATGGTTAGTCCTGTCCGTGGTAATGTGTGCCTAGCAGAGTCTGATAAGCGACATGTCCCCGTTTTAGACTGATCTGGCCATAAGGGTATGTCCACACTGCATTGTGAGCCTGGGTCTGTGGGACCTGGCTTGTGGATTCAGTGTTTCCAAGCTCGCACTTGAGCGTCCATATTGCATTGTAAACCTGGGTTTACAGTTGCTGGACCATGGTCTCCCAGCTGTACTAATGCAGCCATACTGGGCTAAGCAGGTCTTCTGACGGGTCTATGGGTTGACCTGCATCCACACTGCAGAATGACAGGACTTGGGCTTGGACCTAAGTCACAGTGGGACTCAGGCTCAGACCCACCTCCCACGTAGGCCCTAGGCCCTGAGTGCTTGCTCACCCGGGTCAGAGTGATTTTTGTGCGGATGGTGGGGAGGGAGGGATGGAGTTTGAGCTCTAACCTGAGTCAGAGCCCAGGCTTAGTGTGGAATGTAGACATATTCTAAGTGACCTGCCCAAGGTCGCACAGCACAACAATGCAGCTCTCCTTTCTGTCCCATGCTTCTTCTCCATAGTAAGTCTTATTATAAAAAGCATTAGCAGAAAAATAGTAACTTTGTCACAAAAGAGTCCATCTCCTCTGCTCTACGTTAAGTCATAAAGCTGCCAATGGTGATGTTACAAACAGAGGAGTAGGATTTTGGGTGGAAATTGAAACCAGGAGCAGATGCACATTTATTGAGCAAAGATCCTGCTTTAATGCAAAAAAGGGTCTCTACTGAAAATACCCAACCAACCCAAAAAACCAACCAACCCCCAAAGGGGAGCAGGGAGCAAAACACATGCAATATGCAACTAAATGGAATATTCTTCACAGTTCATGCAATGAGAAGTCTTTAAAATGCAAAAATAATAAAGCAAAAAGCTTTCTACCCATTCTTGCTGGTGATTTCTGATGCATTTCACAAGGCATTTAGAGGCCTAATTTCCCGCTGACCTCCGCCTTGTGTGATCCGTTACACCTGTGCAGAACACTGCTACATCAGAATGGACACGGACAGCACAAGGTGGTGGAGAATCAGACCTCGGGGGCCAGGTTCTGCACTGGGCAGGGATCAGGAAGTGGTGGCTTCTGACTCACCCCCACAAAGAAACATTGACCTCTGAAGCGTTCCGTCTGACTTCTAACTTGTGCCCCAATTGCCATGACCCCTACGCCCCACTGTGGGGGTATAGAATTACAGGACTCCCTAGCCTGGCTTCCTTTTACCCTAGATTCATAGAATCATAGGACTGGAAGGGACCTTGAGAGATCATCTACTCCAGACCCCTCTACTTGCGGCAGGACCAATAATCTAATATTCACCACCTTCCTTCTATGGCCTGCCCCAGAATGAGCCCTGCAGGGAGGGTTTTGTAGAGGTGGAAGAGAGCTGGCGGAGGTAGGTCTGCACCCGGCATACATGTTCCCAGTGCCGGGGGCATCGTGCCCACCCCACAGCCCCTTAGTGCCAGCCGTCACGGTGACTGTGAATCTGAACCACTGAGTCAAGGGGGTTTGAGCAATCTCTTCACTGCCAGCAGGATAGGGACCTCAGTGGGAGTGGAAGTGCTTCCCACACAAGAACTAATTTAAGGAAAATATAAATGTTAACAAATAAATAAAGGCAAGCTACACTGAACGAGTAATAAGGTACCTTTGGATGTTCATTATGCTGGATTTCCAGACAGTTAAGTTGTTTAATGCATTTCCCTTTGGTCTGCATATCAATCTCTCAGCCTGTCGGAAAATGTAGTATAATATCCTCTGCGTTATACATTATTGCTTAAATGCCTCAATGGCAACAACAGTGACGCTCTCACCAGGTAGGCGCTGTGATTCATTGACAGCAGTGGTGTGTGGATAATTGATTGCAAGTGATTGTCAGCATGCTACGATTATCTCTTTGGGTTGTCGGCAAAACAATTAATAGCAACAAATATAATTTATTTAATTAATCATTTCCTGTAAATAAATGAATCAGAATAAAATAAATCACCACATTGTTTCTAAAAAAATGGCTTCCTTTAAAACCCTGCCACAGGTTGGCGCAATGGAGCTGATGGTGGGGAAGAGACATAGGGCGGAGCAGGGTGAATATTAAGCAGATGTTACACATGCTGCTCCAAACTTTGGAAATGTATAAAGTATCTCAGAGTGTGACTGTGCAGTAAGTAATCTGTAGTTTCAACCCTATAGGGTAGGGATAATTGAGAAGAATGAGCTTGAAGAACAATGCTGGGCTGTCCTAATCCCCCTGGACCTCTCTGCAGCATTCAACACTGTCGACCATGAGATCCAGATGTTTCTCCTGAGAGAGGTGGCAGGGTGCGCAAAAAAGGTTCTGAGTCTTTCCCGGAGGGATGCACCCAAAGAGTAGTGATGGGAAACTGAACCTCTGCCACTGGACCCTTCGCTTGTGGAGTCTCCCAATTCTTGCTCCAGTCCTTTCCAACATCAACATGCAGCCAATGGATGAACTGTTCAGTCAATATGGACTCAAGGGCCAGCAACATGCAGATGACACACAGCTCTACCTATCCTTTGCCACATACAACCACACTGCTGCCACCAAGATGGCCCAGTGCTTGGATGAGATCGGCTCATGGATGAAGAACAGTTGGCTGAAGCTGAACCCGAGAAAGGTAGAGGTAATGCTGGTGGGCAGAGGAGAGCATTTTGAAGAGTCTGCAGCCATGGTGCAGTCTCTGCTGGTTGAAGGGTATACACCGACAATTCGTCAATTCAGTCTGCAGTTGAGGAGTGCTCACATAAGAGAATCCACAAGTAATGCTTTCTACCATCTCCAGTTGGCCAGAAGACTCTGTCCCATCCTGGTGGATGATGACTTGGCCTCAGTCATTCATGCCACTTCTTAGCTGGACTAGAGCAATGTGATATACCTGGGCATGAAGCTTTCAGCACATAGGAAACACCAGCTAGTATAGGACACCACAGCTCACCTCCTCAGCAACACAAGCTACCGCGAACACAACAGACGTGTCATTTACTACCTACATTGGCTTCCCATAGAATTTTGCATCAAGTTCAAGGCCACAATTCTTATCTGTAAGGCACCTATGACCTAAAATCAGTGCATCTAAAAGAGCCTAAGGCTCTTGGGTGAAGACCATGGCCAACACATTTGCTCCACTGGCACAATCGAATTCTCGTTAGTAAGGATAAAACTCATCTGAGCGGGAGACAGAGTTTTCTCAAGGGCTGGGCCAAGTCAGTGTAATGACCCCCCACCCTGCCAGGAACTAAGGACAATCATGAAGCTCACCACTTTCTGCTCAAAGTGCAAGGCACATTTCTTTGACCTTGACTTCTCTAACAGCAACACATATGTTAAAAAACTGCCAAAAATACCCCAGCAAAACAATACACTCCACTTCATACATTTCTCACTCCAAGGAGTGGAGGAGAGAACAAAGGCAGAAAAACACATGACAGATGTTAGTCATGTTGCTTAATGCACTGCTGGAGAGTGCTCAGATTCTACAATGATGAGCATGGTATAAGAAATTGCACAGAATAAAATAGAAGCCAATGGACTATTAGTCATCTGACAGAAGAGCTTTGATGATGACTATCCAAAACGTAACTGTTCATCTCGTAGGATAATGCTTTATCCATCATTACTGTACTTTGTTCCTTGCTTCCAATCTCTTCTCAAGTCTTGTATAGTAAGAAAGTTTTATTTTCATTATTATTCTTCTGTACTAACTGGAGCTAACTTTTGTGCTAGGTACAGTACACACCTGTATATTAGAGCCTCTCTCCTAATTTCTATCTCTCTCTCTTTCACACACACACACACACACACACACACACACACACTTCAGATCAGGAGTCACTCAATGAGTGGTACTTGAGACATTAAGCTTTAAGACTGGGGCAAAACCCGACCAAACAAACCAAGCTGCTTTGAAATTTCAAAAGGTTCCAACCAATCTCCAGTTCCAAACCTGTTCCTCTGGTTTTCATTCAGGCTTGAATCCTGAACTAAAACTGGACTTTGCTGGGAGCTTATAGAAACAGCTTTCTCGCAAGATTTTTGTCCTAAGCTAATAAATTCTACAAGAGCAGCTGATCTTGTGAGATTCTCACCACTTCCTGGGTGTCCCCCCCCCCCACAATCCCCCAGTGGTCAACTAGTTACGTACAACTAGTGTTGACAATTTAGTTGTTTTCCACTCCCCCCCTCCCCGTAAATTTGAACACCCCACCTCTAATTTCAATTATTGGGGAAAACACTTAGATCAAATCCGAACCCAAAGTCTAGCTTTGATATGTTTAGACCTTAAACCTGAATCACACCGTAAATACAGACCTAGAGTCACACAACCTCCTCCACCCATCTCTACAGCTTTCAGTCTATACTTTGTAGTTATACAACTACTTTGCTTTTCAGAGTAATATCCATTAATGTCGGCCACATGGTTGAGTGAAACCAAACGGAGAGTCCTAAAGCATCACATCAAAGCATGGGCATAAGCATTGTATCCCATAGTCCAATGGTGAACACTTCACACTTTCTGATGGAAGAATTATATACTTAATTTAAGTAATTATTGGTGAAATTCTCCTAGGTATGGAGGCACTACTCAAGAACCTCCTCATCAATTAAACTCCAAGGTAAGGCAATGTAGGGAGTAGCTATATGTGTAGAATGACATTGTTATGCTGGAGTGTCTCCATGCTGGGCAGCTGCAGGGGAGCCCTGGAATCTGGCTTTATTTGAGTCCGAGTAGCCCAAAAGCCCTATATAGGGCGTACAGAAGGGCAATAGCCAATGTTTTAGCCCAAAGCTGTGTCCCCACGTAGTTGCTGTCACAAAGCTAGCTTTCTTATGCTTCCTGTGGTTAATTTTACCCCTTATAACTTGCAAGTGAGACTAACACTCAAAGTTACGCTCATCTGAGAGCACACCCGTTTCGTACAATTTCAGGGAACCTTCTGGCAAACAGAAAGTATGGCTCTTGTTCCGAAACCTCAAACCAGCCAAAACTTACCTAGCTGTGGATTTCACTACAAAAATGTTTCACACAATGCCAGTCGTAACATCAGCTGCAGTTAACATGTTTCATATGGGTCCAAGCTGCGAAGGACTGGACCGTCCCTAAAATTCAAAGAGGTTTATGAGTCCAGAGATACAGGCCCTTCTCTATTTATACTAGAAAAAAACCCTACTGGGGTGTACTTTTCAGCAATGAGCCTAAATCAACCCCCTGGCTCTGAACAAAATTCACATCCAGCTGTGGATCCAAACACTTGAGACTGTTTCTGTTGGAATGCCAACAACTGCGCCTACTTAAGTCACTTAATAGATTACCACCCCCAACTCAGGTCACAATAATTTGCCTCATAGAGTAAATTTACCCTTGACCCTGTTAGACTAAGGGGTGTAGATCGGGGAGAATTTGGCCTTTGGAGACAACAATAGGCAGTAGAAATAGAAAATATGTTAGTTTTAAAGAAGAGTAATAAGAAAGATAAATCTCCAGACCCTCTATAAATAATCTGGACCAGAAAAATACACAAGATGTGTCATAGAATGGTAGCATGTTAAGAACGGGGAAAGTTTCTAAAATTAATTTCGTTCATTTTAGTTTATTAAAATTGCTTTCATTTATCTCTCATGTTAAATATTTTATTTTTCCATATTAATGGTTGCAATTTCTACTGTGGCTTGCTTCTGTCATTAACACTGTACAAACTTAATATCATTAGTAGTTTTTCCCTTAATTATGTGACTGGAGAAGAAAAACATCAAAGTTTCCGTGAAATTGGAATAGTATATCTAAATTGCCTCATGTTTATTTTAACATTAACAGTAAATGAAGCTAATGGGCTTTTATATTATTAAAAGCAGCCATTTGTGTCCTGCCTGCTGTAATATATAACAAAGCTTTAAAAGATGTTAAATAATTAGTTATTTAATAGGGATGTGCAAAATAGATCACACAACAGGCAAACTTCCTAGTAACAGAAGTTCCAACTGTGACCCCTTTGTGATGCCTTAAAACTGGGTTTCTCCTAAACACGTCTTATGTCCCACTGTTAATTTGATTGCTTTAGTTTATAATCGGCCCAGAGGGTTGCCCTGCCTTCCAGCCTCAGAGATGCAAAGGAGTCACAGGCCTGGACAGGGTATTGAGAATAATTTCATAAGGATCTATGATTCTATTTCTACACCACCTGGTATTAAAATTCACACGCGCAGCAGCAAAAGGTAGACCCAATACACCAAAGCACCTTAGTTACCTGTGTCATTTTACACAGGGAGGGCTGTCCCGTTGGCTCATCAACATCTACATGTTCTGGACATAAGGAAGCATGTCTGGAGTCAGAACGACACCGGCTACCTTGATGGGCTGATATTTTCCTGATCTTAGGGTGTGGTACCGTGGTGGGGATTGTAGGGTGAGAGACAATAAATGCTTCTTTTTTTAATGTACATTGACCCTACTCACCAGCAGCTCAATTCTGCTCCTAGGGAATTTTGTGGCAATGCTGCTATTGACTTGAATGGCCCTGGATCCAGTCCCAGCTAATTCTAGCCTTTTCCAGAGGTGAGCTTGAACTGACACCCTAGACTCGAACCCCCTGCATTTTGGTGGGGTTCAGAGTATTTCGCAGAGGTCCCCACTTTTGTACAAGGGGTGAGCCAAAACCCTGGATTTGAAGTCCTCACCTATGGTTAGTTTGAAATCTGGAGCCAGACCAGATTTTGCAGCTGAAGCCCATCTCGAATTTGAATAGGTCTTATATATTACAAGTCATCTACCAGTCTCATTCCAGACCAGCTGACACAGTTTCACATTGTCAGTGCTAATGTTGACGAACCAAAGAAACTACTCTCAGTGACAAAGGCTGTATTGTTGGGAAGGAGTCCAAATAGATGGTTGGGGAGGTCTTTTCTCTCACATGCAAAAATGAATGACATTTTGTATTTTGGGGGACAGACACCCTAGGCCAGAATTTCTGCTGCTTTATGCCTTGTGTAATCATTTACACCTGTGCAAATGGAAGACATATTCGAGATAAAACATCAGCAAATCAGAATGGTAGCATTCTGGTCTTGCTTTTTATGAACTACCCAAGGGCTCAGGGGATCAGTGATGGGCTATTCCCCTTCATTTCTAGGTTATGATGCAGTCTGTGGCCTGATGCCCAAAAAAAATCAACATTGAGTTCTGCAGCCAGATTTAAAGGCCGATACCTCCTACCCAAGATGGCTAGAAATGACTTTTGATGTTACTGGTATAGGATGATTCCTAGCATTCCAATACAGCAGTTACTCTAGCTCAGAATACCAGACCTTAAAACCATGACAATATGACGGATGGAAAGTATACTTTACATAACTTTCACAGGTTTCAAAATTAGGTATGATTTTTCTCTTGCAGAGGCCTATACAGTTTGACTTAATGTAATGCCTGTCACTCGTATTTGCATAGGACTACTACTGGAAATCACAAAAAGAAAAGGAGTACTTGTGGCACCTTAGAGACTAACCAATTTATTTGAGCATGAGCTTTCGTGAGCTACAGCTCACTTCATCGGATGCATACCGTGGAAACTGCAGCAGACTTTATATACACACAGAGAATATGAAACAATACCTCCTCCCACCCCACTGTCCTGCTGGTAATAGCTTATCTAAAGTGATCATCAAGTTGGGCCATTTCCAGCACAAATCCAGGTTTTCTCACCCTCCACCCCCCCACACAAATTCACTCTCCTGCTGGTGATAGCCCATCCAAAGTAACAACTCTCTACACAATGTGCATGATAATCAAGTTGGGCCATTTCCTGCACAAATCCAGGTTCTCTCACCCCCTCACCCCCCTCCCAAAAACCACACACACAAACTCACTATCCTGCTGGTAATAGCTCATCCAAAGTGACCACTCTCTCTATAATGTGCATGATAATCAAGGTGGGCCATTTCCAGCACAAATCCAGGTTTTCTCACCCCCCCACTCCCATACACACACAAACTCACTCTCCTGCTGGTAATAGCTCATCCAAACTGACCACTCTCCAAGTTTAAATCCAAGTTAAACCAGAACATCTGGGGGGGGGGGTAAGGAAAAAACAAGGGGAAATAGGCTACCTTGCATAATGACTTAGCCACTCCCAGGCTCTATTTAAGCCTAAATTAATAGTATCCAATTTGCAAATGAATTCCAATTCAGCAGTTTCTCGCTGGAGTCTGGATTTGAAGTTTTTTTGTTTTAAGATAGCGACCTTCATGTCTGTGATTGCGTGACCAGAGAGATTGAAGTGTTCTCCGACTGGTTTATGAATGTTATAATTCTTGACATCTGATTTGTGTCCATTTATTCTTTTACGTAGAGACTGTCCAGTTTGACCAATGTAAATGGCAGAGGGGCATTGCTGGCACATGATGGCATATATCACATTGGTGGATGTGCAGGTGAACGAGCCTCTGATACTGTGGCTGATGTTATTAGGCCCTGTGATGGTGTCCCCTGAATAGATATGTGGGCACAGTTGGCAACGGGCTTTGTTGCAAGGATAAGTTCCTGGGTTAGCGGTTCTGTTGTGTGGTATGTGGTTGTTGGTGAGTATTTGCTTCAGGTTGGGGGGCTGTCTGTAGGCAAGGACTGGCCTGTCTCCCAAGATTTGTGAGAGTGTTGGGTCATCCTTTAAGGTAGGTTGTAGATCCTTAATAATGCGTTGGAGGGGTTTTAGTTGGGGACTGAAGGTGACGGCTAGTGGCGTTCTGTTATTTTCTTTGTTAGGCCTGTCCTGTAGTAGGTAACTTCTGGGAACTCTTCTGGCTCTATCAATCTGTTTCTTTACTTCCGCAGGTGGGTATTGTAGTTGTAAGAATGCTTGATAGAGATCTTGTAGGTGTTTGTCTCTGTCTGAGGGGTTGGAGCAAATGCGGTTGTATCGCAGAGCTTGGCTGTAGACGATGGATCGTGTGGTGTGATCAGGGTGAAAGCTGGAGGGTTGCTGGGTGGGTTGAGGGAACCATTGCTGTGGCCCCTTGTAGCATGTAGTAGTTTAGAAAGTTTAGTGTCCTTTTTCTTTTGTAGAGAAGCAAAGTGTGCGTTGTAAATGGCTTGTCTAGTTTTAGTAAAATCCAGCCATGAGGAAGTTTGTGTGGAAGGTTGGTTTTTTATGAGAGTATCCATTTTTGAGAGCTCATTCTTAATCTTTCCCTGTTTGCTGTAGAGGATGTTGATCAGGTGATTCAGCAGTTTCTTTGAGAGTGTGTGGAAATCAGTTTCCATATGCAGGGTTCAGGAGATGCACCAGGGCACATTGGCGTCTATTTTCCCTCCTACTGTCTGCCGGCATGATGATATTCTGTTGCACGTTTGGCTTCCTTCGTAGCAAAGGGCCAAGCTGGCCTGTCGTGGGCTGTATTCTCCCAGGTCATTAAGTCCAGCCCGGCAGACTGTACATGCCATTTGATGCAATCCTTGTAGCAAAGTTTGGGGTGGCAAACCTTCCTACTGCCTTTTTAAAATTCACTGTACAGAACTCTTTTAGGCAGTCGATTGTTCTCCGTGAGGATGATGTGGCTGACCGAGGTCATTTGCCTTCGCGCTAGCATGACTTCCACGCTGAGCATGGATGCCAGGTGTAGCACTTCATTGCTGGTGATTTTGTCAGACCACCTGATTCCCATTATGCTGAGTAGGTGGCACCCTTGCTGCAGGCAGTTAAATTTTGGGATATGGCGACGATAAAGGGGGCAGGTCCCTAACAAGTATAAACAATCCTGGCTTTACAATCACAGGGTGCAAAAAATGGTGCCTAAAAATATTTTAAAAACTCCCCAAATCCATTCCCTGTAACACAGGTAGCATACACAGAATATGGGGGTTAGGGGTGGTGGAGGTGCTTGAAAGGTTTTTTTTGGCATTTGTTCCGGAGTGATCAGAACACACAAGGCATGAGCATCTCAAATTCAAAGCAATAACAAAAAATGTATACCACTTCATACCACATCATGTATTCCCTCTCTCAATAAAGTTAATGTGATATAACTTGTAGCAAAAATTCCTTAGAATTTAATAGCAATGAACAATAGGATTATGTATAAATTTGAAAATACATATATAATTTAACAGAGAATCCAGAGTAGCAGCCGTGTTAGTCTGTATCCACAAAAAGAAAAGGAGGACTTGTGGCACCTTAGAGACTAACAAATTTATTTGAGTATAAGCTTTTGTGAGCTACAGCTCACTTCATCGGATGCATCTGATGAAGTGAACTGTAGCTCACGAAAGCTTATGCTCAAATAAATTGGTTAGTCTCTAAGGTGCCACAAATACTCCTTTTCTTTTAACAGAGAATGTGATCCCTTCTATAATTTTTGACCCATTTTGTAGAAGTCATATAGCATTCTATTAATTGTAACATGATAGTTGAAAAATTCGAGAGAAAGGTTCTCATTTTCAATTACATTGTAAGACTTTCCATTAGGGACAGTAATGCGAAATGCTACCATTATGCAAAGGGGCAAAGTTACAGAAGAAATTTTGTATTTCCTATATACTCATGCTTTCAAACTCTGTCATAAATAGCATTAATTCTCTGTAATTACATTTGCAAGCATGACATGACACCTGTGCATGTCTGTCTCTCATACTCACACATATCCATACTGCAATACTTGAAAAAACACTGCTCACAACTAGTGTTTCTACCCCACTTCTTTCCATCACAGACACACTTACTTAAACCACTGCAGGGAGCGTGCAAAGAAAGTCAACTCAAGACTTTAGTGCTATTTCAATATATATATATAAAAATTAATAACAATAACTAAATTCTCTGGTATAGCCAGTATCCATAAGGGATGTCAGCCTTTTGTTTGGTAGTGAGAATTGTATAGCCTCCACAGATGAAACTTTGCCTCCTCTGAGTTACAGTGTGAGTGAAACGGGAGGTAAAACCTCAGTACCACCTGTTAGGTACAATGAAGATGTCTGTCTGTCTATCATGGATATTATTGAAACCTACTGCTAGTGAACAGAAGAGCTCATGTTTCATAGTTATTGTTATTAGATGGGTATGTTCCACTATGGAAAACTACTGCCGTCAGACCACAGTGTAACTGTGAAATAGAACTTCACTAAACACAAGTATTTCTAGCGCTGTCAGTTCTAAGGGATCACAGACCTTCATCCCTTACCATGCTAGACACACCTGCCACCTTAGATTTCCACCTCAGAAATAGCTTCCCACAGCCATTTTGGAAGCTTTATTTTGGGAGGCTCAGTGGGATACAGATATTTTCAACTCTAAGTGATGGCACCTGAGGTTGTTCTGCCTCTATCGCATGACCACAATCCAGGGTAATTCAGAGTTACCCTTGAACGGATGCTGAGCTGTTACCAACACTGTGACGATACCAACAAGAAGATAAAGACAAGGGTTAACATAATCCAGAAGCTTGCTGGCACATCCTGGGGATGTGATTTTTTCACGCTTCAAAATTATAAGCCCTGGTCTTGCTAATAGCGGAGTACTGTTGAAAAATTCGAGAGAAAGGTTCTCATTTTCAATTACATTGTAAGACTTTCCGTTAGAGACAGTAATGTGAAATGCTACCATTATGCAAAGGGGCAAAGTTACAGGAGAAATTTTGCATTTCCTACATTCTCATGCTTTCAAACTCTGTCATAATATAATATATTAACCCAATTCTCTGTAATTACATTTGCAAGCATGACGTGACACCTGTGCATGTCTGTCTCTCACACTCACACATATCCATACTGCAGTACTTGAAAAAACACCGCTCACAACTAGTGTTTCTCCTCCACTTCTTTCCATCACAGACACACTTACTTAAACCACTACAGGCTTTCAGATCTCAAGATTCAGTTATAATCCAGACCGTTGCTTTTCAAATGCTATGCAAAGCAGCAGCTGAGGTTGGCAGAATGACTGAAAGTTGCGTCCATATGCACGGTGGTTGGATAGGGTTTGTGAAGTGAGCTTAAGGCCTGAGGCAGGTAGGTGCTGATCTCTGCTTGGGGAGTGCTGCGCGCTCGCCACTTCTATTGCCTTCAGGCAGTACTTTGCAGGATCAGGCTCTTAGGTCCATGTTTTCAAATGTAGGTGTCCCTAAAGCTAGGGAAATGCAACCTAGATGGAGCTACTATAAGGTGGGTGCATAACTGGTTGGAAAACTGTTCCCCGAGAGTAGGTGTCAGTGGTTCACAGTCATGCTGGAAGGGCATAACGAGTGGGGTTCCGCAGGGATCAGTTCTGGGTCTGGTTCTGTTCAATATCTTCATCAATGATTTAGATAATGGCATAGAGAGTACACTAATAATGTTTGCAGATGATACCAAGATGGGAGGGGTTGCAAGTGCTTTGGAGGATAGGATTAAAATTCAAAATAATCTGGACAAACTGGAGAAATGGTCTGAAGTAAACAGGATGAAACTCAATAAGGACAAATGCAAAGTATTCCACTTAGGAAGGAACAATCAGTTTCATGTGTACAAAATGGGAAATCACTGCCTAGGAAGGAATACTGCGGAAAGGGATCTGGGGGTCATAGTGGACCACAAGCTAAATATGAGACAACAGTGTAACGCTGTTGCAAAGAAAGCAAACATCAGTCTGGGATGTATTAGCAGGAGTCTTGTAAGCAAGACACAAGAAGTAATTCTTCTGCTCTACTCCGTGCTGATTAGGCCTCAACTGGAGTATTGTGTCCAGTTCTGGGTGCCACATTTCAGGAAAGATGTGGACAAATTAGAGAGTCCAGAGAAGAGCAACATAAATGATTAAAGGTCTAGAAAACATGACCTATGAGGGAAGATTGAAAAAATTGGGTTTGTTTAGTCTGGAAAAGAGAAGACTGAGAGGGGACATGATAACAATTTTCAAGTATGTAAAAGGTTGTTACAAGGAGGAGGGAGAAGAATTATTCTTCTTAACCTCTGAGGTTAGGACAAGAACCAATGGGCTTAAACTGTAGCAAGGGAGGTTTAGGTTGGACATCAGGAAAAACTTCCTAACTGTCAGGATGGTTAAGCACTGGAATAAATTGCTTAGGGAGGGCGTAGAATCTCCATCATTGGACATTTTTTAAGAGCAGGTTAGACAAACACCTGTCAGGAATAGTCTAGAAGATAATACTTAGTCCTGCCATGAGGGCAGGGGACTGGACTAGATGACCTCTCGAGGTCCCTTCCAGTCCTATGATTCTATGATATTTAGGTACTGTGACAGGATCGGGCCAGATGGTTACAGGAGAATAATAGAAGGCATGGTTTGCTGGCTTTTCCAGCAAGCCATGCACAGCATGTTTCCATCGACACTAACCTCCAGTGTAAACATAACTTTCTGGAGTCACTGCTGTTTCCTGTCCCTCAGGGAAATAAAAATGTGGGCTAAGGATCACTTGGCCTATGGGGCCGTAACATGGGCTGCACATGTAGGACTGGAAAAGAAAAACTGGCCCTGTGTTGCAAACCACAGGAATTTGTCATCTGAGCGGCTTTGAAGAGCTGAGAAATCGCCGTGAGGCTTTACTCCGATGTATGTATTCTAGTTCACACCAGCAATTGTAAGTTTAGCCCAGCACATGCAGCTCCGTTATTCTTTCATCACCCATATGTGGATAGCCGAACTTAAAATATGAGGAATAAATATCTCCAGAAGTCACTCTGAATACCTTGCATGTGGGGGATGTGGATGGGAATGATGCCTGGAATAAGGATGGTAAATTATGCACAATACTTTAGCTTCACTGTTTATTTTGGTAAAAGTGTGTAAGAGGCACAATGGAACAAAGAAAGAGGACTATATCTGCTAGAAATGGGACTGATCCAAAACCTCCCACTCCTGCATTTTGGTGTGAAACCAGGTCCAGAGTCTCCCAGTGACACCTAGTTTTAAAATGGACTGACCCCAAACACAGACTCTGCCCACCACCTGAGCTGTGCGGTGCTCAAGAACCGGGTCAGCGTTCTGTGATCAGAGCTCTCTGCTGAAGTCTGCACCTAGCAATCACTTGGACACCTTCAGTCACTAATAAACGGCGCAGCTACTCCAAGAAAAAAGAAATCACAAACAGATCAGTAGCAGAACCAAATGAGAGCCATGTGCCTGTCTTGTACCTTTGGCAGGAGTTTACATGAGTTATTGTTGCTCAGTCTGCATTTGCCTTCTTATTCCTCCGAGCATTATGGAGGCACCAGAGGCCACTCTTGTCAGTGCTCTTTAGTCCTTTCAGAAAGTGGGACTTGGCCAAGGGAACAAAAGCCAAGGAGTCCTCTCAGAAAACCCCAGCGCCTCCCCCTCCAGCCGCCTCCTCTGGCACGGGAACAATGAAAAGAATGTGTATGTACTCATTGTAACTTCATTGCAAATCCAACCTCAGGCTGAGTGAGGGAGAATAATTACAAGAAAGTGGCAGCTTTCCCTATGCTTTGGAAGGAACAGTTGGGGGTGGCACAGAAACGAATGTAAGGTAATGTAATCATTTACAGAAGATTTGTGGTCAATGAATGTTTGGCTTCTGTCCAAGCGCACAGCCAGAGCTCATTACATTTAAGAAGACTGCAGTGAAAGCTTTCAATGACCACTGTTTGTCTTTCATTTCATCTCACGTCTGACCCCCCTGACCTCAGGGAAGCCTGCTAAGACTTTTCTTTTCACTGGCCAGATTTCAACTGCGGTAAATGTGATTTCTAAATGACAACGCTAAATTCCCTGTGCGCTGGACCTTTCGCTTACTAACGAACCACGGCCTTTTCAACCTCAAGTACCTTAGCGAAGAACAGATTTTTTTTTTTCCACATGAAAACAGCAGTGCTGGGCCCTGGGATAGGGTAACTTAGCAACTCGACCACAGGGATTAGGAAAATTGACTCCAGATCAAAATAAAACACCAGAGTTTCCTGTTTTGAGCCTTTCTGTACTATATTCAAATTATTTATGAAAAGGGTAACAAAAAGGGGGAAAAGGGATTAGGGTCTGAAGTGGGAGCAGAGAATGGATTTCCTCAGCACTGTCCCATATTCTAAATGAAGAGCTAGTAAATTTAACCTTTTGGGGCCTAAGGGGAGAGAGGGTAGTTGAGGGGGGGAGGGAAGAAGTGTTTATAGGCACTGAAAAAAGCAGCTCCCTGACATTGGATATCTCCTGCTGAGATGCAGACTGTTCTTCCACTCCTTTGCCCCTGCGCACATGGAAGCTCCAAGATGATAACAGAGTTAGATGAGGCCCCTCTCTAACTGCGCCTATTGTAAAGCTGGCCAGCACACTGTGTGTGTTGTCACTGTACAAAAGGTACGGTGCCCCCCACTGTGTAGCTACTGCTCTCCCTGGCTGGTTTGGGGGGTGGGCACTAACAGGAATTGCACTGAAACTGACTCCAGAAAACAGTCAAACACTCAGTCTTTTCCAGGAGAGGACTGGCAGAGTTCTTTGCAACCAGGATTCTTGGGCCTTTTCCAGTTAATAAAGAAGTATTGTATTTATCGAAGCTTCAAGGACAGACCTGGAATCTGCCAGACCTCACGAGAGCAGGATGAACTACTGCCATCAGTGAGACTTGTTATCTGCTGGACTCTTGACACTGGGTGATTTTTGCAAGGCGTGTAATTTAAAAAAATACATTTTTATTTAAAAGAAAACAAATTGCAATGTAATATTAATTTATAAAATGCCCTTCACAAGCATCATGGAACCTCATACTGCTAAAACAATGTAAAAGCTGAAATCTGCCTTGGGTTTTCCCATGCGACTTCCACCGACTTCAGCAGAAACTTTTGACAAGAACTTCAGCTGGGTGAACCAGCATCGCACCACTGCTGTCAATGCTGATTTACAGCAGCTGAGGATCTAGTGTGCTGCGTGGTTAGGCAATGGCAGAATTTGACCCAATTTATACCTAGAGAATCAAATCCTCCTCAACAGAAATTTTAAAATCTCATGTGTCTTAGAGTATAGGCCTTTACAGACAGGCCTGACTATCTATATCCTAACACTAGGGAAGTAAGTGGGTGAAGGAATAAGCCCCCTAACAGTGTGTAATTTAGATGGAAAATTCTGTCCTGGTTAGCTGGTGGGTTCAGTTCTACCCTCTGTTACATCAGGTCTGGGCTTGTGCAATTTGAACAGAACAGAGAATCAGGCCTGGTGATAGAGAAAACTATTAGATGTGAGTACACAGCGTTATTACAATACACTTTAACTAAAGACTGATATACCTTGTCAGCAGTAGTATAATAGCAATGCTTGAGGCCCCATCCAAGATAGGTCCATCAATGGCTATGAGACAGGATGGGCATGGATGGTGTCCCTACCCTCTGTTTGCCAGAAGTTGGGAATGGGTGACAGGGGATGGATCACTTGATGATTACCTGTTCTGTTCATTCCCTCTGGGGCACCTGGCATTGGCCACTGTCGGAAGACAGGATCCTGGGCTAGATGGACCTTTGGTCTGACATTCTTATGTTATGTTCAAGATGGTTACCCCATTGTGCTAGATGCTGTACATACCTATGGTAAGTAACAGGCCCTGCCCTGCAAAGCTCACAATTTAAATAGATAAAACCGACAAAGGCAGAAGGAAAGGAGGATTATTATTCCCTTTTTGCAGACACAGAGCTGAGCCAGAGAGATTAAATCACCTGTCCCAGGCCTTAGAGCTGCTCTGCCCTGTGTCCAAGCTGCCTACTGTCACACACTGAGGTGTAGGCAGTGTGACCTAGTGGTTGGCGTAGGAATCTGGCCAAGTGCTTGGAGCTAAATCAGAGGTCAGAACTGGAGATGTGGTCAGGAGACAAGCCAATGGTCAGAGCCAGGCGTTAGGAATCTGGGGTTCAGAGACAGGCAAGGACAAGGGATTGAGTGGAGGAGGTAGCGGGGAGGGAAACAAAGGCTGGATAGGAAGCAGGTCTGGTGCAATCTGCAGAAGTGGTTGGCCTTGAGCAACCACTGGGCTGCTGTTGCTCCCAGGCTTACATAGGGATCTGTTGGCCTTTCTGTCCCATCTGGGAGCAGAGTCACTTAGTGAGGGTTTATTGGGCAGGGAGAAGGTGCCCGGCTTCCTCTCTGAGCCTGATCTCCAGGGCAGCCTTCAGGAGGCCGGGCTACCCCCTTGGGCTGAGGAAGAGACTCACCTGGGAGAAGGCACATTTGTAGCCCAGCTGAGCCTGGAGAACATGACATTGCAGGGGAGGGAGCTGTTGACAATCCCCATGCAGAGGTGTTCAGCTGAGCCTGAGATCCTAGGCGCTATGAGTGCCCTCTTGCCAAGAACAGATTTTCAAAAAGCATGGATTAGCCACTGTCTGCTTTGAAAATCACCCCAAACTGGGCAGACCAGGTCTCTGCAGGGAGCCTGCTCTGAAGTCTCCCCTGTTCTCTCAGAGCTCAACTCTCACTGTGTGTGACCCAGGGACCTCTGGATCCCAAGTGGCAGAATGGGGTGCATAAGGGTTTACAGGGATTCCCTGGCCTGAAGTTTACATCACTTGTCAGAAATGGTCTAGTTAATGCTTAGTCCTGCCTTGAGTGCAGGGGACTGGACTAGATGACCTCTCGAGGTCCCTTTTAGTCCTATGATTCTATAATAATTCATCAAGGGTAGCATGTAAGGACTTTGTTGAGAGCCTATAACCTGCTGGTCATCATCATCATTGCAAAATGTAAGGGTGTTATTTAAAAAATTGTGTCTCTATAGTGGAAACTGTGCTCTTAAGGTATGCACATTAAGACAGGTCACCAGAAGGTGATAAACAGGCGTGGGCGGGGGGAGAGGAGGGTGAGGAAGAGACTATGACCATTGTGTATTGTGTCTTAAAATGGAAGTCTATTTGCATACAGAGTCACCAGCTAATCAAGAGTCACAGTCAACAAGAGATTGCAAAATCTACAGGAAGGAACTCAGCAGTGGGTCCTGTTTACAGCTAAGAACAAAGAACTAGCCTGGTACATCAGGAGAATGCAAGGAGAAACATGGTTTTCTTCACTGAGGAGAGAACTGCCAGCAGGTGCTGTCTTATGAAAGGAGGGTCACAGTCAGCTTGGTTGGAAAATGCTGCAAAGACTTGGGGCTAACTAAACTTCCTTGAAACAATATTTTGTTAATTAAGTCTAGGCTTTAGAATGTGTGTTAAGGTTTTATTTTACAGGTAACCATCTGTTTCCAGTTCTTCTATTTGCTATTACCTGAATCTCTGTTCCTGGTTAAACAAACACGTCCTTGTTTCCTCTATAAACAAACCCAAGTGCTGCGAGGTGAGCGGAGCAGGGATGCTGAGGAGAAGCTGGCAAGCGGAGGGGTTCTGTTCCTTTGGGAACAGTGGATCTGAGAGCGTCCAGAGGACCAGGTAGACGCTCAGAGGTTGAAGTCTGCCTATTGCAGTGCCACGACCTGCAGATCGGGGCCAGCATAGGCTGAGAGAGGAGGGTGTGTGACTGGTGGAGTCAGGGACCTGACCCTGGGTGGGCACAGACAAGGCCCCCTCATGCTAAGGGCAGGTGCTAGAGACGTGCCTCACAGCCCTGGATACCCCCGAGAAGCATCACACCCTGCCATGCTCAACTCCAAAGCAGAGATTTCTTCAGAAAATGCTGTGCCACTTGTGAGTGTTAAGTGCACGGCTGGTGAGGAGGAATGGCAACCTGGACAACACAGAAGCCTTTAGATCAGGGGAATGATGGGGGATTTTAACGTTAAACTGGCAATAAGTTTCGAGTTCAAGAAACCAAAGCCAATTGTGCAGCTATTTGGCTTCGCAGGAAGTAACAAAAACCAGCGACAGGAGAGAAGCCAGGAATATACTTAGAATAGGGCAATAACTGTACTCTGTACTCTGTAAGGAGGGTGGTTCTGGAGGATATAAGGAGCTTTCTTGGACATTGAGACCTGAGCAAGCGTAACAGTCCTTTGCCCAGGCTATCTGAAAGGTCTGAACATGGGCCCTTTGGCATGGCAACACAGTTCGCTACGGCTTGAGCTCAAAGAATAACTTCAGTAGTAGTGCACCAGCCACCAGAAGAGGACATAGCATATGCTCTACCAGGTTCACAAACGCTCAGCTGAGATCAGTGATATTGGTGGACAAGCAATCTTATATACCTTTTCCATACTATAAGGAGCTGTGCAAGTTGGCTGGCATAATGGTTCTGAGTTATAAAATATGTAACTGTGGAAACTATATAACGTACACTACTTGTATTGATTTTTTTCTTTGTAAAATCTAGATGTACACCTCATAGACTCTTAGCTCCCTGGTATTCCCTGCTTTATATGCTACAGTTGTTGATTTACACCGGCACTCTGTGTGCCTAGTTTACAAATAATGAAGTTTAAATCTACAGTTAGAAGTGATTCAGACATACAGATAGCTTGTTTTCCTAGAAGAATAAACAGTACTTGCGTCACCTTAGCAGCCTCTTTAGAGGAAGTGCATCAAACGGTTAGTAATTATTACATAACAAATATGTCATAGTGGGAATCACCAGGTGGTGCTCTTACATAGTCTTACAGGTTCTTATTCTTGTTCTGTGAGAACTGTTCATTCTCTGAAGAAATTCTTGTAGTGTTGTTAGTTGTGTGATGTAGTTGCTTTTTGGGGGGAATTCTGACAAGCAGCAAGGGAATTTGCTCTCTGCCTTCCAAGTCTCTTACTAGAGTCAATGCTTGAGGCCAAGACTGTGAAAAGGGGGATTGCATGTGCATCATTAGTGACCACCTCTGTTCAAGGACTAGCCGATATAGTGTAAAATAAAAAAGATACACTAAGTAAATACCCAGGAAGTGTAAGGAGCCAAAATGAAAAGCTCCAGTATTTGCTACCCCCTCTGGACAGGGATGATAATATAACAACAATATTTGTAGGGCCTTTCTCCACAAAGAATCCCAAAGGCTTTACAAATTATGGATAAAATTCACCCCTGTGCAAAGAGCCTACACAGGGTATATGCATCACGTAGGGGTTAAGTAGGATCTAAGTGGTACCTTGGCCTTTGCGGTCCATCTGCACATGCTGATAAACCTCCCTTTGCATGGATGTACCTACCATGGGAAAGCAACTACCTCTGGAGGGAAAGCTGGTTTAACAGGGCCCAGTAACACTGTGCCACAGGTTTGGAAGAATATAGTGCTACAGCCAAACACACAATGGGCAGATTTTTGAACAGAAAGAGAAAGTACTCAGTGTGGAAGATAGTCAGGACACTCCAGTGATGCGCTGCCAACAATTTAACCAGAGACTTGCGGAAGTTGCCTACCTCTTTGTCTGTGATAAACCTTGTGCGCTCTACAAAGGGAATATACACATGCAGAAGGAGAGTAGAACAGTTCTTCCAAAACCTTTCCCCTGGGCACGTAAAAGAAATGTCTCTCTGGCTGGGAGGATTTAGCTGTATTTAGTGTTCCATCCCTGATAATTTTAACACGGAACTCCTGAGAGCTCCCTCCAAAACACTTGTTATCCCCACCTTGTGAAAGGGTTATGGGACCTTTTTATGACAAGGCCTCAGGACCCTAGTTTTACATCTTATGTGACAGACACAGGAGCAAATTCTGGCCTCTGTAATGCCACTGCTGCATAGTTGTAAGAAAGGCCAAGATTTTAAACATACCTAGTGATTTTGGGTCCCCAATTTCACATACCTTTAAGGGGCTTGATCTCCAAAAAGTGCTGAGTACCCACTCTCTGATTATCAGGTTCCTTTAAAGACTGTCCAACTGAGCACCTAAAATTAAGACCCCCCAAAAGCAGGAC
Source organism: Lepidochelys kempii (assembly GCF_965140285.1). Lineage (NCBI taxonomy): Eukaryota > Metazoa > Chordata > Testudines > Cheloniidae > Lepidochelys > Lepidochelys kempii. Next base: position 80,489,580 of record NC_136389.1, on the reverse strand, counting down.
CCATTTTTGAAAAGCTTGGGCAAAATTTGTCTGATACCTTTATTACACCCAAGGGAGAGCACAGAGTTCAATTAAATAAGCCTAAGTGATCAAGTTCTTCATATATTAAAATAGCAAGGTAAGCAATACACAGTCTCGGTACCACTGAGCAGCTCTTTATGGTTTCTCCTTATGCCCTAGCTATAAATATATAGGACTAAGTTCTTTCAGTTACACCTCTGCTATTTCCACAGAAGATAATGGAAGTAGCCTGGGTACATCTGAGGGCAGAATTTGGCCCAGAGAGTCTGTGCTAAGGCGAAATAGTATTCCCTCTTCTGACTGCAGAACTGTTTGGACCATTGCTCTCTCTTGTGTTTTTAGAAGGATCAGGTTGTTACAGAGGACTACGTTGCCCCTTTACGACATGTTTTTCCTTGTTAAAAATCAATTCTTTATTCCAATCTTACCATTGTGCATCTGTGATCAAAAATTAAAGTAGGTTTGGGCATTTGATTTTTTGTGAGCACAAAATTAGGTGGTGGTTTTAAGGTGCTTTTTGTTTGTTTTTGGTAAAAAAAAATTATGTTAAAAATGGTGCCTATTTCCTGGCAGCTAATTTGTATGAAGAAAAAACAACAACTAGCCAACAGTATGGCTCCATTTCATAAAATGCTTTCTTAAAGTGATGAGCAGCTTTATGCTAGCTGGCTTAACCTGGCATTAAGCTAGCTGGCTAGCCAGAGATAGCCCATGGCACTGAGCTTTAACTAGAGGTGTATGAATTCCTTTGCATGTTTTTAGAATGTCAACATTATTTAAAGGAACGTCACTTTACACAAATAATAATAATACCTAGCTCTTAATAGTGCTTTTCATTTTACAAAGGATGTCAGTATCGTTATACCCCTTTTAGAAATACAAAGTACAAAAATGTTACTTAAGTAAGCACTTGGTTTCTATTCCTGTTTCAGCTCCTTACTCACTGTCTTCTCTTGGACAAGTCATTAACTTATCAGTGCCTCAGTTTACCCACCTGTAAAATGTGTATCATTAAAGCTGGCAATAGGAGTTTGCAAATAATTTTGACAATTTGGAGATATTTTCATTTTGTAGGACTCTAAAATCAACCCACGTTATGCATTTATTATTATTTTACAGAAATTAATCATTTAGCAAAAACTCATTTACAGTAAGAAAATGTGCCTGGTGGTAGACCAAAAATTTCACCAGTGATTTTGGAAACAATTATGCTCAACATTTTGGGCGGAGGGGGGGAGTCAGAAATACTGCAGAAAAGCTTGTGGAAAATGGAAGATTTTAACAACTTTGAATGAAAAATTTCATTTTAGAAAACAGGCCATTTTTGGACAGAAAAATGTTTGGTGTAAAACATTTCAGCCAGGTCTATGTATAGTTGTAGGATGTCTAAATTTTCAAAAGTGCACGTATTTGGGTCTCCATCTTGAGACACACAGGGTGAGATCTGCCGTATCTTAAAGAGGCCCAAAGTGCTGTCTAAATTATACCAGTCCCTAGCCTCGGTTTGCGAGAAGCTGGGAGTGGGTGAGAGGGGATGGATCACTTGATGATTACCTGTTCTGTTCATTCCCTCTGGGACACCTGGCATTGGCCACTGTCGGAAGACAGGATACTGGGCTAGATGGACCTTTGGTCTAACCCAGTACGGCCGTTCTTATGTACCGAGGTCTGCAGAGCAGCCCAGAATCAGGAGAGCACAATGTGAGCTAAGCCACCATAGCCCATCTTCTCCTGGGCTGCAATTGCTGCGCCTCCAAGAGAAGCCCCCGTGGGTTTGGACCTTGGTTTTTTCCCTTTCTTCTGAGGATACATGGGCATTCACGAGAGGCTTCTACATCAGTATTCCCTCATTCACTGAGAAAAGGGTACTAGGAATGATTAATGTAAAATATGCCTGATCAGAGGAGGAGTCCAACTGCTCCTGTAAAAACTTTCTCCATATGCAGCCAGAGCTAGCTGTGCCTTTGCAGGCATACAACTCCTGGGAGAGTCATCTGAAGTTTTTCCCGCCCCAGCTAAAGAGACCCCTAGCCAGGTCTACACAAGAAAAATCACCCTTTGCTGACTATGGGTTTAGCTCCATTTCAGCTGCACGGTGTTTAAATGGAAGCACAGACCAGGCCAAAATGTGCTCAGCACTGGTTAAATAACCCTGTGGTTAAGACTTGTTCTGAGCAGGTTTTAAGCATCCCTTTCTCCAACAGTCATTGGGCTCCTGCTCTGCTTGCAATTAAACTGTTTGCAGCAGAGCCAGTCTGTGCTGAACCCTTTGCTGACACCTGTTGACAGCCCTGGGTAATTTTCTCAGTGTAGACCAGGCCCTAGAATTTAGTTCAACGCTACTGCAGGGGCTGCAATGCCTAAGGAAGTACCTGAACAACTGTTCCTATTTCCACCCGAGGAGTATTTTTTAAAAATGAGAATGTGTGTTTGATGTGCAATAGGATTATTCAAAAGGCACAGAGACTCTCAAAATGCCTTGTCAGAGCCTGGCTCGTATATCATCTATCATCTAGTCCTTAAGACATATTAAAATGGATTTAAAAGGACATTTTGCATTTTCTCTCTGTAAGGAACACATTACAGAGGCATAGACTTTTGTTTTAATTAAAATAGGTATTGAAATCCTCCATGAAGCTTCAGTGGAATTGTTAAAAACTGCAATTTTCTTATGTGCAGCGCAACCAAATATATTGTAATAGTTATTTTGCAACAAGGCAGAAGTCTTATTAATTTAGTTCAATCAAATCAAAGCTACTTTAATTTACGAAGCAATAAAATCTGTGAGCATCACTTTAGATCAAAGAACAGTGTAAACAAAAGTGGAATGTTTATTTTGTACAATGGTCCATAACTGCATTTATGTGATTTAAAAGCTTTTTGAAGCATGGGATAATGTTACATGCATATAGAATTGTGTGCTTGTTATGGCTCATTACTCTCCACAGAGACCAAAAATCATTTGCTATTCAACTCCTACCTTAAATATTTCCTTTTACATATAATTTTTTCCTCTTGCTTTAAATGGGATCTGTATGTTAATTTTTTTTTTCCAGAGTTGTGATGCAAGATCATTTTCTAAAAGGGATTATAAAATTTTGTACAGTAAAGATCTAAAGAAACTTGAATTATTCGATTTTGGATTAAAAGATTATTCAAAGGTTTCTTCAGAGATAAAGGGATGTGTCCCCTTATCTGGAGCCTGATACTGCAAGGTAATGAGTAACTCAATTAAGCTGAAGGTGCTCAGAACCTCAAAGAAGGCATTCAGCAGAGCTAGGTGATGTTTGTTGGTCGAAATGTCCCCCCCACCCCGATGAAAAATGCTGATTCAGCGACACTCAAATGTTTTGTGAATTCATGCCACTTGCGCCAAGTTGTTTTGGTAAAAAAATCCCCAAAAAATACTGAAAAAATTTGAAACATTTATGTTTAGACATTTTCAAAACAATACATTGATATTTTGACTCAAAATGACTGTTTTGACATTTCCTTTAATTTTATTAACAGACAATCGAAACATTTAACTATGGTTGAAATTGAAATGAAACATTAATTTTGTCAAAATTAAACCTTTTGGTTTTGATCCGCCAAAATTTTAAAAAATTTCCTGTTTGGGTCAACCCAAAATGTTTTATTCTGATTTTTTTGGAATTGCCAAGTTAATCAAAACATCTGATATTTGGACAGCTCCAGCACATAATGGGGAGTCAGAGTCAATTCCCGTTGAAGTCATTTGGAGTCTTTCCATTGGCTCCAACGGGAGTTGGTTCAGACCCTATATGGCAAAAGTCAAAATCTATATTCAAGGAAACCATTGCAACTTATTCAGTATTAGTGATGTAAGATGGTCAATTCTTCTCACATGAAGGACTGGAAGGACTTTTTGGTTGGTGAGAACTACAAGTATCAGCAAGACCGGAAAGAACTCAGTACCTCAAAGGAAATGCTCTGCACCTCTCAGGTTCCAGCTATGTATCTGCAAACATTTTGGTGCAATCATGATGAATGTACTGTACTTTGGAAAGAATAAAAAGTATTTGCATGCTAACAATACTGCGTACAAGAGAAGAATCTCACTGATTAGAAAAGGACAGTCACTCACTTTGAACATGAAGGTTTGCACTGTATTTTCCTGTTAAGAGTGCTGAAAACTGTATATAGGTTCTCAACAACCGTAAAATCCTGCCTGATGTGAGAAGAATGGAGCATCCTGGAAATCGAATGACCTGTCCAAACTGTGAGCCAAATCCCAGTCAGCACTGTAACTAACATCAACATATCATATTCCCTTTGAGAAGGATCTGTTTCTCTGTGGGTGAGGATCTTGAGGGGAGATAGGACTTTTTTTTTTAAAGCCTTTTTTCCCCATTGAAAATCTAATTCTGACCAATAAAACCCAATGAAAAATGTTAATAAACATTTGGAGTCTAATCCCCCAACCCATTTTTTTACCCACATTTTGTCCACATTCCAAAAAATGTCAAATTAAAAAAATAATTAAAAGTATCAATTTTTTTTTTTAATTCTTGAGCCACATTCTGCAATGGAGTCCCTGGATTTACACCATTGTAAAGGAGATTGGAATCTGGCATGGCGAGTTCAAATTAAATGGCAAAACCTAATTTAATAGCTCTTTTAGCACTTGGACTACACAGTCGCATACCTAGCCATTGTTGTGTATTGCCTCTATAAACCTAAAGTGGTCTCAGTCTTAAAAACACTGCCACCTCTCCGATGTATTGAGGTCTGTGAATGAGCAAATTTGTGTAAGTAGTCTATGCCACATAGTACGTACCCATTGTTTTTCTAGTTCATAAAGTCCTTGCACATTTCTCGCTCTTACTGACATTCATACAGGAGTAAAGACAATTAAGGTAACTGTAGAATAACTGTAAATAACATGCAGTAAGAGTTATGTGACAAGGGCAACAATAATTGCTAGCTTCTTTGTTTTTTATTGGGAACAGCTCACTGGGAGCTATCTGATTGGTCTGTTTGACTGTGTAACAACCCTGCTGATGTATGCCTTGCCCTTCTTAGATTCTCTTTCTTGGGGCTAGTTCTCTAGAATTTCTTGAAGACTCGATTTACCTGGCTTTTCATCACGTCTTTTTTTGCCATCTCTGCCGACTTGTCTTCTTGCTTCTACTTCTGGGCATCTCTCTACCGTTAAGGGGATTCAAACACTAAGCAAATCAAAGGCACCAGCACTTAGTGTTTTAATAACAACACCTGTAAGCACTTAGGTTCCCTTCAGGCTTATGATCCTATTATATATATCATCCTCTGGCTTACCAAAAAGGAAGGAGTGCTTTACGAACAGAAATACGCCTCAAAGCATGAAAGGTTTGAATACAGAGTATAGTTAGATTTACTCATAAAGGGCCAAAATCAGACTTCAGATAATGACAGGAGGATCCCTGCCTGTGAAGTCAATGGGAATTGTTTGTTCACATCTGAGAGCCAAATCTGTCTTTTATAGAAAACTTATTGATTAGGCAGTGATCAAACATTATAAATGCTTTTGTAAAACTAGTGAAAGGCCAAGACAACTCTGCATCTCAGTCACTCCCCAATCTGGGAATATGGAGCCTTGTGCAAAAATTAGATTGCCCTGCATTTTTAATAATGTGTTAAAAATGGTGTATTAATTACTGTAGCCACCTAAAAAGCCCAGCAGATATTCTTTTTCACCTGCCGACTGACTTGTTTCCTGCATGATTCATCACATTTTATTTACAAAGGCAAAAATACAATGATTCAGCTGACCTGTCATACTGTCCTTTCGGTACATCTATCAGCGTTTAGCTCTAGGTCACACAAAGCTGGGAAAACCTGTTGCTTCTAAGTTTATTTAGTTGTGAGCATTCCTAGGTGCAGAAGCAAAGCATTTTTACCCCCATCTTTCTACTATATCCCATCTCTGTCATTCCTTTTAATTCTACGTATTTGATGGCAAATAATGCATCTAAGAAGAATTTAATATTATAAAACCTAGCTCAAACCCTTAACAAGGATATGTTGAGATGTAGTCTGATTCAGAGTCCACTTAGGTCAGTTGTGTTTTCATGGACTTCAATGGGCGGTGGCACAGGCATTGACTTAATAATTAGGCCATATTCTGCTCTCAGTTACACTGGTGTGAGGGAGGGTAGAAATTGTCCCAGCGTGTGCGCCCATCAACATGTGTGTGGGTGTGTAAAACTTCTGAACCTTAACTCTAGTGGAAGATCTCGCTACTGCTACAGAAATGATATAGCTACACATATTCTATAGATCAAATGCAAAACTACCAGGCCCTTTATCATGCTGAACATTGTAACTGGCCTTTTACTTATTAAACGCACAAGGAATTTTTTTTTCCAATTGTTCTTGAATCTGGTACTTTTCTTGTTGCTATTTAAGATGGCTTTATAAAAAGAGGAAACTTCAATGGCAGCAGATGGCAGATAAGTAGGAATGGTAAATAGTTTTAATTACTGCATAATGTAAGTGAGACAATAAAGGGGAGAGAGTGGAAGCAAGCTGCTGCCATGGCAGCCTTGAAACTGTTGCGGGACCCAATTTGTCTAGAAGGCAGCATGTGTTGCTTTTAGTCTTAGGAGGGCTTTAAAAGAGAATGCTGAAAAATATTAATTGCATGGCTCATCTGCCCATCCATCTTCACAACCGAGTAACACGCTTTTTTAATTTCAGGGGAATCGTTTTCAAATGGGAATCATGCAAATGAGTATTTTAGCTATTCATTTGTTTTACTGCAAGCGCTTTGTGAGCAAATGGCCTACAGCTTGCAATGAATTAAAAGACACGGGCACTGGAGACCGATTTTTAATACAAAGTCTTGACACAGAGACGACCCCGACCGACAACACAGAAAATGTTGGCATAGCAACTTTGGGCATTTTCATGCAAATTGGCTCCTATATAGATGATACGAATGCAATGTTTTCCTTCAACTAATCATCATAAAATTAGTTTCACTATATTTAAATGCCTCTACTTAATGCATTATATCCATATGCATGAAATTGCCTCAGCTAATGCAGTACATAAAATGCCAAAGATACAATGAATAGCCAAATTGCAAGCAGTTATGTTATCTCCCATAAAAACTCGTTTTTTGTTATTGAATGTGTGGGCCCCAAAGGCATCTATCACAAATTGCTATTAACACGCACACACGTGCACGCAAAACACCCATGTTTAAGTAACGTTAAGGTTGTTATACAATCTAACAAGCCAACAAATTTAAATTTAAGGCTGGTGCTCCATTTGTTGCTGGCTCTGTTGTGCCTAGGTATTATTGTTCATGCTTTTATATATATATAAAAAATTGTATTATTATCAGGCCATATATATATATATATATATATAGTGTACTATCAGGTGCTATATATATGTGTAGCCTGATAGTACAATCCTTACTCTTAGACATAGTCCTATTGATTTCAAAGGGACTACTTATGTGAAGATGGATGATGGTGGTACCATAAGCCTGATCCTAGAACCCTTAGGATCAGGTTTATGGTACCATCATCCACTGGTCTGGGATTCTTGCAATAATCAGGTCTGATGGGTTAAGAGGAGGAAAGAACCACCACTTTGAATTTCTTTGCTTTTGTTGGATTTTGGTCATAACCCTGATATTAACATCACTATCGTTCTTAGTGTGTAGATTTTATATTATATATTTAGTTGAAAAGTGGCTAGGAAAAAAAAATCCATCAGGAAGGTGTGACTGTTGACTGGTCTGCTCTGTTGCTACAACTGGTACATCTGTCCTCGTCTTGGAATAATTTTTTAATGAGGGCTTTTCACTTCAGTTTGGGTTCTTCACATTTTTTCCTGTGCAACCCACATTGAAAGCAATGGGACTTCTGAGCGTAGACCAACTGCAGGATGGGCTAACATGTTCCTATCCTCTTTCCATAACTGCAGCTCCCATGGATGCTGATGGGAAATGCACATGCATATGGTGAGAACAGACTCCCGGGCCCCAGATGGGCACTAAAATACTATGCCATTTTTGTTGTACAAAAATCTATATGGTGGCTTGGAGGGGATTTCTTTTCTTGGCTAAATAACTTCGAGTTTTCTATTCCCTGCTCCACCAAACAGAATCACTAGTCCACAATAGGGGCCTGACTCTGCACCTACTTAAACCAGGAGAAAGGAGCCTATTGGATCAAGTTCTGTGTATGGGTGACTTGTTTGGTTTTGGTGCTAAAAAAATAACTATCTGACATGCTGTAGGAGCACACTTAGCATGGTCCTTGTGTTCATATCACTCCTAAAATGTGTCATATAGTTGGGACTCAGAAGAATTCATAGCATTTGGTTCACATGATTCACTCTCACTCAAACAGAATAGAAAGAGACATCTTCAAATGAGACATTTTCCTTTGGAGAGGGCTCAGTTCAGCACCTCCACCACTTTCCCAGCTAAAAGTGTCAGGCATAGGGGAAGGATTAAAGGTCACATTGCAAATATATACTGGCCCCTATGAGATATTGGAAACAATAAATCTTTAATAAACCTTCAAACCATGTAAGAGAATGTCTGGGGAAATCTACACTAGGAAATGCTCATTCCATCAGATCCTCCCACTCGTAGAAAGAACGCAAAGGGAGATTAATGGTGAAGTTGCTCTTCTACCCCTGTAATTACTCAAAGGATGTTTCCTCATATCTTTGACCTCTGATGGTGTGTGTGGGAGTGGGACGGGGCAGTGCAGTCAAACTGGAACATCATACCCATATTTCTGGGAATAGCAAAAGAGCTGTTATTTTTAACTCAAATTTATAAAAGACATTTCTATGGGATGTAGTTTGACAACAACCTGTTTTTTTGTTGTTTTTTTTTAAATGAGCCAAATCCCACAGTTCTTATGAAGGACCCAGTAATGCTCCCATTTGAAGCAAATATAAAAACTCCCATGAACCTCATCAGGGCACAATCAGTCCTTCCTCATTCTACAAGAGTTGGGGTAGAATGCTCCAGGGGAACAGGGAGCCACTCAACAGCCTCTTGGCCCTGGAGAGGAGAGAAGCTGGCAAGACAGGGGAGTAGAGAACCACTGGGACATGGAGGCCCATCTGTGGTTCGCTGCTGTGTGTCAGCAGCTTTTGGCAGGCCTGACACATTCACTACACCTAACATACATTGTCATCACAAGCTGTACCTAAAAGGTGTCATGTAAGATATAATTGGAAAAATAATTCCCTGAGCATTAATCTTCTTACAAGGTGTTTACAAAGGGTTATGAATAAGTGCTAGCATTGTGTTCTAAAATGTGTCAGGAAAGCAACGCGTAAGTGCAGTCTGCCCTAGACAACCACATGGGTATTTGCTGGTCATCAGGCACAGACAATGATGGCCTATTTACATAAAAGGCAAACAGTCATCAACCTAGTGAGTGGGGGATATAGCAATTTGTGGGGGTCTGAACCTCAAATGATATGTAATTGAATCGACCGATTGTGCACAATATTACTGTATTATAAAAGTGTAGTGAGTAAGAGCTTTTCTGAAAGCTAGCGACATACTGGTGATGAATATCGTTGTAAAATGTCTGTATTAACACTACATGAGTAAACATAGATGCTCACTGATACGCTTTAAAATCTGTGACCACAGACAGGGAGAAACATGTTTTCCCCCAGACAAGAGGGAAGGCAGCTAGCTATTGACCTATCTCTAATGGAATTTAGCTAAGTGACACCAGAAACAACGGAAGCCCAATTTACATACGAATCAGCAGGGGGCTGGGGAGTCCCCAGGAAGGGAAGAACAGGAGGAGGTTGTCCTGAGTCTGGGGACATATATGTTTGGGAAGATATAAGAGAGAGAAGCAGCCATCCTGGCATCCAGCACTAGACAGATACAAGGGGCCAGGCTCTTGCAAGCTGAGAAAGATGGTCCTTCAACCAAGGGGGTTGAAGTCTCTGGGAAAGGAAAACTGGTGAGGAACCTGCCTTGAGCAAAGATTATAAATTTTTGAAGTTACGCCTCAGCCATTAGAAAGTGTATTTTAACTTTAATTTGCTTGTAACCATGTCTCCCTTTGTTTCTTTTACTTGGAGGAGATACTCCTCTGGCCCTCACCAATCAGAAAATGAAAGCCTCCCTTAACATTAAAGTAATGCAATAAAGTGAAAGGGGAAAGAACAAAGGTCCTTCCTTTGACAAGGGATCAAGTCAGTAGCAATAGGCCAAACCATTGACTCTTGTAGCGGGCCAATATCTTCTTTAAGAATGAGGGAACATCCCCTCCATGTACTCTGTTCCCTGTCTTTCCTCTCACGGGGGCCACGTACCCCTGAGGCAGCAATAACTCCCAGGCTGCAGTTTGGGAGAAAAGAGGAACTGTTCCGGGGTCCATGACTTAAAAACAAGATTGATCTTGATGGAGAGCTCCTGGGCTGCTCCGTCAGTGAGGGGGACTTGGGTGCATGTTTGCGTGTTCGTTCTGCCATCTGGCAGAACTGGGCTCCACCCTCAGATGACAGGCCTGTCAGTCTTTGGGCAGGGAGCCCCCATTCACTCCCCCCATCTCCCACACCAATGTACTTGGGAAGGTGGCCACTTGCTGCGCAGAGCGGAGGAGGCGCTGTCCTTGCCCAGAGCCCCTGTCGTCATCCCTCAGCTGGGTGAGGTCACAAATTACACCCCTGGGAAAAGAGCATAGTTGGGCAAATATAGACAATGGTGCTACCTGTTGTCCAGGTTGAGCTCCCCCACAGAAAAAGAACTGATCGCTGAGGCCACCAAGCCCGGCTCTGCCCTGTTCAACCAGTGCTCTCCACTCCGCAGACACATCAGCTCCCAGGGGTTAGCCCTATAGCATCAAGGGTACACGTTCTGTTAGTAACTACAGGAAGCACTTCTTACTTTACCCAGGAAATGGACCCAAAAACGTGGCAATTTCTGTTAGCACTGTAACATACATGACATCCTATTGATCTGCTCAGGTAGTCATTTAATGGAATCTGGCTGACAAAGAACCAGTGCGTTTTTAGGTCTTTTAAAACCTTGCTTCAGTGTGAAAATAGGAGCAACGATATAATGAGATTTGATTTATAGTCTATATTTGTATAAGAAAATGTATTCAGAATGTCCTTAACACCAAATCCTCCTCAGCTGCTGCTTTATAGACTCGGGTATCTTGAATCATAAAATGATTCCTGGTCAAGTGATATTTAGCATCACTCGACATACCTTGAGCTAAAGCTCATAATGAACACAAGAATAGATCCAAAGTATTAAACAATTAATCAGAATATATAAAAAGTCAAGGTCTAGCATATAACAGATTGTTTTTACTTTGCATTGTATGATCTGCCATTGACAACTGATTTATAATATGTTTAGCTCCATAGAATGCAATGAATCCTTTGTATATATTACAGTCACTTTTCCAATGAAATTATTACATAATTTTGCTGCTGAATTAATTATACAAGAGAAAACACATTCATTAGGGGCCTGATCCCAAAGAAATTAATGGGAAGACTTCCATTGATTTAAATTGGAGTTGCTTCAGACCTTAAGAGAATAATGCTGTAAATATGTATCTTTGTAAGCAAGCAAACATAACCCAGAATAGTTGGCTGCCTATCTCTGAAATATTCTCAGATTGTAAATTAACTAATCTGATTACAGTGTCCAATTTTAGAATACTACAGCTGTGTCTCCTTGGTGGTTTGGTGCCATTTGCACAGAGATAAAACACCTTATCTCATCACTCAAATACTAATTGTCAGATGATTTAATTAAAGTATATTCTATTTCCCCCAAGTTAGTTGTATTTCATATTGCTCTAGTAGGAGTAATTTGCTGAAACTAAGCACGGCAAGTCACTGTGAAGTTTTACAGGTGCAACTGAAGAAAAAAAAGCCCCAAACCTTAATCAGCACCAGAAACTACAATGGTTGCCACTAGAGCTTGGTGAGCTATCTCTAGTAAGCGATTCCTTCAGCAAATGCTGCCCTTTTTTTCTGTTTGCAAATTATCTGCCAACAGATTGCTTTTTATTAATTTGTTGGTGATTCACGATTGCTCGATGAACACTTTACGCAAAGGCATTTTAGCAAGATGATATCGACCAAGTTGATTTCATCACCATTACCTGGACACACCCAACACAATTTTTCTCAAACACATTAGCAACAAGTATTCACAAGTTGCTCACTTTCTGCAAATATTCTTGCAAGCAAAAAATCAATCAATTGCACATACAAATGTTCATGGAAAATGAAGAGGTTTGGGGACCGTTAAAGTCAGTTCACATTTTCTTATTCACACAGATGTCTGAGAATAGCACTTTCCAGTTCTTGCCAAATTTTAATTACTACAATAAAAACAAAACAACATTTATTACACACTGGCATTTCTCCTTTCTTGAGGTATCTGTGGTGTTTACTACACTTTGATATGAGATACAGCAGATACTGTAGCAAAGACCAATATCAGTGTTGATATTTCATGGTGACCACTATATATCTTGCTTGGCTTTCTTAGTTACTTTCTCTTCTCACCAACACTTTCTATAAAACAATCCCGACCATATGTAGCTATCAGGACATGTATCTGGACACCCATCACTCAAAGGGGTGGATTGCAGCATACAGGGTAGAGCAGCAATGGATTGCACTAGCAGGAGCTCAAGGGAGTACCAGTAACCATGGTAACTGCATCTCCCCTGCAGCAGCATCCACTTCCTTCTGTGCCTAGCCATCTCTGCAGGGGCTGGTAGGGAGGATATCATGGATTCGATTCCTCCCAGCCTCCTTTGGTTTGAGAGGCTTGAGTAGCTGGGATATGTCTGTTTTCCTATCTGAGCTCAAACTCCGAGCTCTGAGGCCCAATAGATATGGCGTGGAATAGGATTTCTGAAGGTTTAGGAGCATAAGTCCAATAAGTCATTCAGTGAAGCAAGTTTGAAAATCCCATCCAACCACAGACTTCTGCAGGCCCAGGGCAAATTTTATTAACTTGCATAGGGATCTTCCCCATCATCTGATGGCCTGGAGGACTCCTGTAAGGAGATTTGCATTGGCACAGCTGAAGGAAACTGGAAATGATTTCTTGTGGGAGGATGGGAATTTCCCCATTTGTACCATTCTCCATTGATGGCCCTGTCACAGGAAAAATAATCCGAACATTTACGGTTTTGCTTTCTACCAGGGCCAACAATTTGTCAAGCTGTTAATTCACTTCATCTTACTATTCACAAGTAAGTGCCTCCAAGATATAGGCAATCATAATTTTTATTACTAGTTATTGTAACACTGAAGTCATATTCATCTCCATTTCACCCTTGAGAGCCACACAGCATCAAATTAACATTGTAAGCAAAGCAAGATAGATACACCCCGGTATCTATTGCTGTTCTTGAAGGGTCTTGCTTGTAACTGATGAAAGTTATATTTACAGCAGTTTGGCTTACACTCTTCCATGGCTACCGAATAGACTCAAATTTGTGTTAGCTGTCAGAGTCAGAGTGCTCCCCACTCAATAGAGCGTAACAGGAACATAACATGGGCACTAGCTAGTTCATTAGGGTCTGATCCAATGCCCAATGTAGTCAATGGAAAGACTTCTATTTACTGCAACGGGCAGTGAATGGTGAATTCCCGGTATCCATTTGCCTGATAGAGCCTGTAAATTCAACTGAGCTTCCACGCAGCTCCAGGAGAGCTTCAGATCAGATGTCACATCAGCAAGGTTTACTCTTCATTGTGTAGTTGTGTTGTAGGCTTCATTGTGTAGTTTCTCTTACTGCAAATATGCTCATTTTTTTTTCCTTTTTACTGCTGTGGCATGAAAACCTATATTTATGGATGCACAGTGAAAATATTCAACAGTTTGATTTTAAAAAAAGAATGTAAAGAATTTCACTTTGGATCAGTATGAAATACATTTTAAAACAAGCAGTTTACACCTAGAAACATGATTCATGAAGATGTATCAGCCCTAGCTGAATTTGGTAAATACAAGTTAGTTTTTTTTTTTTTTTTTTTTTTAAATTCTGATACTGTACTGGGTGACAGATTTTCAACTCTATTTGAACAAGTTACAAATGATCAGATTTATTCCCCAATATAATAACTGAAGATGTCCCTTTCTCACCCCTCTGAACCATCTATTCTACACACAACCATGCAAATTCCCTTTTCTGGTATGTGTAGGTTGCACAAAAATCTTAGAGTTATGACAAGGCAAAGACACGGACTAATTCACGTTTCCTCTGGCTGCAGAGACTCTGTTTTAGAATTTACCAAGTCTCAGATCTCTTGGAGAAGTTTGGATTCCTCTCCCTGCAACAACAAACACTGTACTCTGAAAACATAGGGAGGCTGAATTTAGAGATGGGCCTGACCCAGAGCTGGGAGGTCAGTACAGAACAACTGGCTGATGCCTAAGGCCCATGCCTTCCAATGCAGCAGGAAACTGACCTGTTGATGGTACTTGCTGTGGTGTGATTTGCTTACATAATGGTGTTTGACAGAGGTAAATTAGTTCTCTGAGTGCTGCCCCCACAGCGCCCCCGCACTCTCAATGCCAGCAAGGTGTGAACGTTTCAGTGATGGTGCCCCCTGTCATCTTCAGGTGTGTTCCCAAGTGCCTGCATGTTGACAGCTGGACAACTCTGGACATTTCTGAGTGTGGATGGGAGCTGTGCGGGTGCATTTGACTGTAGTTTAGACTGAGCCCTACAGTTTTGGTGGGTGGGGTGAGACTTACATTTTCACAGTCTTCAACCCCAATTTTTTAGGATTTGGGAGAAAAATCATTTCGGGAATGTCCACACTCAGCTGGTACTTTTGATTGTTAGGGTCTGTTATGGCCATAACACTGGCAGCTCAATTGGATGCCCAGCTAATCCATGTAAGGGGTGGTAGACCTTCATTTTCAGTGGGAAAATAGGGCCCTTCTCACTCAGTCCAAACCCCACTGGGGACACTGCAGAGGTCAACTCACAGCCTGCAGATTTCCCTGTTGGGAACATGAAAGCATTTGGAGAAATGATGTGTCCACACTGAATCCTGCTGGTTAGTCTCACTTCTGCTCCATATAGCCCACAGACGTTTACTATATGGTACCCCTAAATTCCCTGGAGAGATGGCACTGGAGCAATAGGATGTCAGAAAAGGAAAAAAATCGGGTGCTCGTAGGCCATGTGGAAAAGGAGGGATGGAGGGTGGTTAGCTGAGGAGTAGATTAACAGGATCTTTTCATAAAAGGAAAACGGGCTACCTCAGTGCTGGCCTCTCCCACAGAAGCAGGGGAGGGATGACCACATCTACCATTCCCCTTCCCTGCTCCAGGGAGCGTCCAGGTACCTGACAGATGGTTTTATTTTGTGCATTCACAGAGATGTTTGGGAGCCCCCTCACTTCACCACATTCTGAGCTTAAGACTGTGTCAACCCTCACCAATGGGGAGTTGTTTATTTGACTGTGCTTTATAGGGATGAGTGCTTCTGTTAGGTCACCTGAAAGGCTTCTTTCCTCCTGAGACTACTGAAATTCAACCTTTCTAGCCTTGTCTCACAACAAATCATCTTAAAACCTGGATACGTCCCGGCTGTCCTATTGTGTACTCTAAGGCAATGATGACATCCTTCTAATGAAAACGTGCATGAACCTGAAAACATGCCTATATCAAGCTTAGCCAATTGCCTTTCACTTGTGCAAGTTCTATAGCGAAGGCTGACACAGGTTTCTCATGCAATTCCCTGTAGACAAGTGGACTCAGTGCTGGCATGCCCTCTCCTGGTGGGGCAGGGTGTAGAAGGTTTTCCTTGTCTAGTAGCACGGGCTGACAGCTGCTCTGGCCCTGCAGTGGTCCGTGTCTTCTCACCACTCAGCCCACCAGCCAAGCTGCCACTGTGAAGTCTCACTTCTTGTGGGTGTCACTGGCTCGTCTAGACGGTGTCCCACACAATGCTAATTATCAACTTCTTCCATCTATCCTGGGCTCGTCTGCATGCCACTCTTCTGTCAGAGTAGTGGGTTTTCAGGTTTCCCCACCCCAGCGTCTCGCAAGTGAATGCAGAACTCCGCAAACAAACCAAACCCAGCTAAAGCAACCTCTGCCCATCTGAGCTTGAGTTTTTAGTCCTGCTGGTTTCTCCCTAGCTCTCTGTTTCTGCTGCAGAACACTGACCGTCAAGGCTTCTTCCCTGGAGTCTGGCCCCTTTCGCAGGGTCTACCAACAGTGCCACCTCCTTTCCTACAGCTTCCTTGGGGGTCCTTTTGCAGAGAGAGGGAACCCTGACCTTCTCCCTCCTAGGTCTTTTCCTGCCCTGCAATTCCTACTATCCTACCTACTGTACATCTCGATTTTACTTTCCTTTTCCTGGGAGGATCTATAAATTCAACCACCTTCCTTACTAATTCCACCTTCAAATAAGATGTTGCATTTTCTTATTTACACAGACTGATCGGCATTAACAGTGGGTAAAATTGACACCAACTCCCCACACCCTGTTTGATGTGATACAACCTAATCAAGGTCAAAGAATTAAGCTTGTTCACTTAACTGCTGAGCTGTATAGCGTGTGTGTCCAGTCGAGTTACTTAAGGCATAATTCTATATCTAGTAGTTCATTAATTTTTTTTGCCAAAATGGGAATCATTTATGCTTATCCTCAACTAAATAACTCAGGTCATAAAAGGTAATACCATGGGTAGTAGAATGTAAACACACACATTCTACCTCAATAAACATGCTAATTTCCAGCTACAATATTCACAAGTAAAATATCCATCACACAGACCCTGTTTGGCAAAGGCAGCAGCCCTCATCAGTCAATGAAGTAGGCGCCTGCCAGTTCACTGCAGGAGGCAAATAGTGCAACTTAACTCACTTGATGATGCCCTTGGGGGGAAAACATGAGCTTCATAAATGAGTCTGGAAATGTGATAAAAGGATAATCTTGCATAAATGAGTCTATATCATCATTACCTGCACAAACAGAAAAAGGCCGAGATTATTTGAACAATGTAGTCACATTTAATATAAATTAAACCATAGAAAAACTCAGCTCAGGCCACATTAGCCTGCTGACTTCAGCCCACAAATTCCAGGGAATTCTCAGCTGAGGCTGGTGCATTGCCCTTAATCCATCCCATTCTGCCTAGTTCCTGCAGCACCTGGGGTATGTACCAGGGCATAACCCTTCTCGGACCCTGCAAACGTCTAGACACAACGGCGCAGCTGAAGCAGACCACCACTATGAACGTAGTGAAGCTGGAGAGTCACACATCTGTATGGCCAAATTCAGATTTGATGCACAGCAACTCCATTCACTTCATCTATTGACACCAGGTCTGAATTTGGCTCTTAATATCTCAATACAGCTTTGTTGTTCCATTAAAAATCAAAGAATGAACAAACAATCCACCAAAACAGCAACCACAACAAATGGGAATATACCAGAGGCAGCATGCCAAGGGACCTACAGAGTTTCAGAATAAAAGATTATACCGAATAGCCTTTTATACCAAAATGTGTATTATTGGGGCTATAGTTTCATCCCACTTTCCATTTGTATGCTTGCAAAATTGTCCCTGTACTTTGCAGGTAGAAACACCTACTAAGAATTCCAAGAGCACATGTGCATGTCTTTTCAATAATCTAACACCTCCATGAGAACAAGCGTTGCATCCATAAAATGCATTGGCCCAAAGTTTGTGCATGAAAAATTTCACTTGTGCACAAAGCGGACACAGAAATCCAGCCCATAATTATAAATTCAAAGCACACACCTGTGTACGAATATGAATAGTCTGCATTGTTTTGACTATTTTATCTAATGAAAGCCAAATTTGTGCCCCAGAAGCAGCTGCAGAATGGAGCCTAGACTGGGCTGTGAAGCTGTCAATGGACTCTTAAGTGGATCCTCAGTGGAAAGGATCCATCTAACAGATGGGGAAAGAGCCACCTGACCCCAGCACTTCCTGCCTTGATCAGACCATAGACTGACCACATGCACAGTGTGTTCTTGATGTCCCAGACCAGGGGAGGGCAGGTTTCCTTCCTGGCTCACAGATGGCAGAGAGGGACTGAAGGAGGAATACAGCCCAAACACTTCTTGGGCTTGACAGCTGAGAAATTTAGCTCAGCCAGGGAGCAGAGGTGAGGGCTAGCTGTGCTGAAAAAACCCAACCCCATTGCAACTGGAGATCAGACGAGAGTTCCACCCTACATACACGCACATGAAACAGGGGCAGGGTATGTGGACCTAGTCCCTCTCTCTCTTGGGAGGATGATGTGGGTGCTACTGTCACCATAGGGCCCAGCAAGGAGACGATTTAGCTGGCCCCATATGAAAGCGAATCAGGTGAGCTCACCACCTGCTTGTGGAGTGGGAATGGTTCCCTCCTGCCCAGACTGTACAGGGTCCAACCCTCTCGTGTGAGGCTGGTTTATACAGCTGGCTGGCACTCAACCACCACGAGTCAGCTCCTTTAATGAACATTCACACTGCACTGGAGCTGCTGCTGCAGGAGTATGTCTGGAAAACGGTACAATATTTGCATGGCCTGGGGTCCCATGGCCAGGGTGAAATCCCAGAGGACCAGTTAACTTTGTGAAAGAGAGGCTTTTAAACAGCTCCTCAAACCACAATCTTGGCCATTTAACTTCTTCCCTAAAAGTGAGTACCATGTCACTTCAGATCCTGCCCAGGCCTTCAGGGGATTTCCTGCTTTGTAACATAGATTCCACTGAGCTACAATGAACACCACACTTCCTTCCTGAAGGTCAGGGAAACCTAACTAACAAGAGGGCATAGTCCTGCTCTTGCTGAAGGCAATGGAAATTTTGCCATTTACTTCAATGGGAGCAAGCTTGGGCCCAGGGACTTCACGCCAGGAGCAAACTGTCTACATTTCATTATAAAAACCAAACCGATTTTAAAGTTACAGGGAAATAGAAAAGCATTCAATTATTTTTATTCGTCACCTTGATTGATCGGTCCTTCAGCCCTTGTATAGATTGCGCCCATCACAACACATCTTCCATTCTTCTCGTATCCTGGCCTTCCCTCTTCATGTGCGGCCATGTCTTTTCACAATAAAATCTTCCCATCTCTTTGGAGCTCGGCCAAGTGGTCATTTCAGTTCCCGTGGATACCACTCGGTGACAGCTGCAGTCCATTGGCTGGCAGTGAGCCTCGCTATATGCCCGGCCTATCGCATTTTACTGTGCCTGCTCTCAAGGACGATGTCCTGCACTCCACTCTGCTGTCTGATCACTTCACTGGTGACTCGGTGGCAGACTGAAAGTCCCAGAATTCTTCATTCCATCGCCCTCTCTGTGAGTTGCTGCTCCTCTGTCTTCATCAGCGCCCATGTTTCGCTGCCATACAACATTGCTGGCAGTCCTGTGAGTTGAAGAGGCTGGCGCGTGTTGCCTTGTTGATTTTTCCTTGGAGGGCATCCTTGATAGAACTGAATGCACACCAACCTGCTTGCTTTCTTCATGAGAGTTCACCTTCCTGATCATGGCACATGCTAATTTCTTGGCCCAAATAGAAAAGGAGTACTAGTGGCAACTTAGAGATTAATCAATTTATTTGAGCATAAGCTTTCGTGAGCTACAGCTCACTTCTTCTATTTGTTCTCTGTAGTCCTCTGTAACCAATAGAAATGGACAGATTCTTTTTCCCTGGCCTGAGACCTTGCACAGCAAAGTTAGGCCTTGAGCTGTTTTTCTGCTCGAAGTCTGTGGTGGGAATGCTGCCCTTCAGTTCCAGAGGCACAAGTCAGTTACTATAATATATCCTCAACTCTTCTTTTTCTCACCAAGAAGATATGGAGGTTGACTCCGACAGAGCAGTGGTTCTCAAACTTTTGTACTGGTGACCCCCTTCACATAGCAAGCCTCTGAGTACCAACCCCCCTTATGAATTAAAAACACTTTATTTTATGTTTAACACGATTATGAATACTGGAGGGGAATCGGGGTTTGGGGGTGAAGGCTGACCCCCCGTGTAACCTTGTGACTCCCTGAGAGGTCCTGACCCCCAGTTTGAGAACCCCTGCAATAGAGGAACTCTCGTGTGCAGTCTCACCAAGTTACGTCCAGAAGTATTTGAAAGCCTGTAGGACAAAGCACAAGGCTATCAAACCCCGGATGAATTCTCTGCTATTTTTGATCCTTGTGCTAGATCTCCAACTTGCTCCCGCTGAATCAACAGCCCAGCTCCCACTTATTTTCACCTTGTGGGTTTGGGCCTTAGAGAGCATCCTTCTGACCCCATTTTCACATTGGCACTGGTGCCCTTTGCAATAGTGGAGAGGCAAAAACACTTTGCAGAGGCAAAAAGCTTCTGTTTGCTGAAGCCTTGTAGAGCTGCATGCTGCTATTTGCTGGTGTGTGTGTGTGTATGTATGTGGGTGTTAAAAGAGAGTTTCCAAGCCACCAGTGAACACTCTTGTTTCTCAGCCAGTTGCTTTGGTAAAATGCCTACATGGCTAGCCAAATAAGACTAGTACTTTAAAGAAAGCCGTATCTTCCATTCCAATTTTCAAGTGAAAACACTGAGCCTGCAGGAAGAACATCCAGTGCATTTTGGTTTAAATACAATGGGCTGTCAGCTATTGTGATCCCCCTAAAGACATTAGACATCATCACTTTTCAACAAAGCACTTTACTCAGAGGCAGTGTAATCTAGAGCAACAGAGCGGGAAAATCAGGAGGACTCATGGATTCTTTCCCTAGCTGCTGCTCTGATTTGCAGAATCAGCTTTGTAATGTCTCTGTACCTCAGTTTACCCAAGTGCAACAATGCCGGTCTCACACGAGAGCAATGAGAATTAAATTTTAAACATTCTGATTGATTTTAAAGCACTGCTACAAAACTACACACATACCATAATACAAAAGCACCAAACTCTTTGCAAAACCAAAAGGGAGTGCAGCTCTACTTTCTAGTACTGCCCGGGTGACCCCATGTACAGTAATTCTCATTCATGTTCATAATTGTCACTCATGAGATACTCATATACATCAACTTCTGTGATGGGCATGGACCAATCTTTTAACAATGGAAGACGACAGTTTTCCATCTTCTTAGTGTCAGGTTTTTTTTGTTTTGTTTTTGTTTTTTTTAACCAACAGACAATTGCAATACATTCCAATCCCTATTTCAATAGGGATTTAGGCACTTAAGAGTCTAAATCTCATTGACAAAGTGCCTAAATCCCTTTTGAAAATTAGACCGGCTCCTAAGTCAGTTAGGTGTTTTAATGCTGAGCACAGCAATGCCTAAAGACCTCTAAAAATCTGGGCCTTAGCTGCTAAGGAGTTAACTGTGATTTTAAAATATGAACATTCCTGCTGCTGGAGAAAAAAGAAAGCTAATAAATAGAGGCGCAGAAATCGAAGTTGCAAGTCTTGGCTGAGACAGGAGGGTTCTGTGCCAAAGAGTGACACGTTTAAGCTTGTGTATAATTTTAATCTACATGTTTAAAATACTTTTCTCTGTTCTGTAATTTAAGGGTTTGCAGGAGGGGGCGAAATTGTCATTATTGAAAACATATATTTCTAATCTCCAGAAGCACGGTCCATAAAGTTTGCTGGCTAAAAGTGATGTGTGTTGAATAGTCGGAGTTGGAAAACATGACTCATAAGAGCGACGGAGGTATAGCATTTGGAAGGATAAAATGAAAGCCTAGCATGGCTCTCTAGAGAAGAGGCTGAGTCTTTGAAAAAAGCCCCGCAGCTGGGTATTTAGAGAATATGGACAGCCAACATGAGCCCAGACTCGGGATGTTACAGGCACAGAGCTGGACCCTAGGCAATGCAGTCAGTCAACCAAACTAAACTGCCTTCCAAAGAAGCAGCTCATATTAATGACCATTTATCCTATTCGTTCTTCAGGGAAAGTTCAGGGTCAAATAGGTTTCTGCCAGGATTTGTAACATCACAACCAACTCAAGAAAACCTGCAGACGTGCCGGAGATGATTTTTTTTTTTTTTTTGCTACTGTTTATGGACGAAATGACCTTGATTATATTCCACTGCTGCAGAAATCAGCCCTCCCCCCACTCATTCGACATGGGCCCCCAGTGAATTTGGCGGCACAGAGCTGGGAACCTGACTGAGGGTGAACGGAAGCAGAGGGAGGGACCCACTAGAGGTGTGCGAGAGATGGCTGCTTTGAGTGGGGGTTGGACCAGATGATCTCCCAAGGTCTCTTCCAACCCTAATCTTCTATGATCTCAGTGCAGAGCTAATTCACGGTTGTGTGAGGCTGGCGGGTCAGCCGCTCAGCACCAGCTTGCCTGCTGCGCTTCCCATCACAACAGTGCAGATAGCCTCTGTGCACCGCTGCCCCAGACATGCTCAGGCTCCACCCCCCTGCTGCCTGCCCCCTTTGGGGTCGTGCAGGGAACGGGGTGCAGGTGCTGAGCATGGAGCCCGTTTCTCTGCACCATGAGACTGCTGCCTGAGCACCCACGAAACACACGTGAACATCAACCCTCCCATGGGGAAGTATTGCCTCTCATCAAACCCAAAGTTTAGCTCTTCAGTGGAAGCTTTCCCCAGCCTGGGTGAGACTGATAATCCATAGCTAACATCAGCTTGCTCAGCTGAGGAAACATGGACTAAAAAGTTATCCTAAAATGAGGAAAGTAGGCGAAGGGACGTGGCCATAAAGGTACCTCTCTCTTCCTGGAGCGGGTGGGTGACATTGCATCAGACATCCTTTATAGTCTTCTTTGGACCAGCTCCTGCCTTCGGTTTCACCCCTGCAGGCCCATGAAAGCACATGACCTAAATCCTGCAGGAAGTTAGGATGTGGCTCTTTATAATCTACAGAATAGGCAGCCCAGTAGCAGCTTCTCCTCACCAGAAATTCCCCTCTTTTCTTACTTCACATTTTTTACTGGTAATTTTTAATGCCTGTCATAGCATTAGTATTGTAGAGACCCCAGCGTCCGCAGGGACCAGCCATTGTTTACAAACATCTAGATTTTAGGAACTGAAATAAGAAGCCTCATTATCAGAAGGGCTGAGTGGCTAGAACTCGCCGACAGCTAGACTGGTGGGGAGAGTGGGATTGGGTGGTGACAAAAACCAGCTGGGTTCCTTTAGATTTTCCACCTCCCCCAGCCCAAACTCCCAGGAAGCTGCCTTCAGGGCTGTGATGGGCAGTGCCGCTTCAGTGAAAGGTTCTGGGATGGAGCCCTGGCTTCCACCATGGGAGCCAAGCAAACACCCTTTCCAGGGAAGAATTCATAGGAAACACCAGGAGTTGAAAGCCACAGTCGCAGCGAGCCCTTGAGACAGTTCACCCAGAATGATGCAGGGAAGGAATGGACGGAGACCGCAAGAACAGGCCATTGAGAGGACAAAGCAATTGTTTGAAAAAGAGTGGTTGATGCGTCCTTTGACTAGGATGCCCTTCCCCTATTACAGTTCTCCCCAACTGTCCCCTGAGAGCCTCTCCCATCCAACTGCAGCTGGAGCCCCTGGGACTTTAAATCTTGATTTAAAGGGCCCTGGTATTTAAAGGCCCTGCCTCTTCCCATTGAGGCCACGCCTCTTCCAGTTGAGGCCACGCCCCCTGCTCCGGTCTCCGGAGTACCGGTTAGTCCTTTAAAGTTACTTTCACCCCTGGGTTCAACCATCAACTAGCCACACAAAGCAACAGCAAAAGACGGCAGCCCCGGCTGCAGAGGGATGTGGTCACAGGAGGCAGCGACGCACTCAGGGCGGCGGGGGAGC
Organism: Lepidochelys kempii; assembly: GCF_965140285.1. NCBI lineage: Eukaryota > Metazoa > Chordata > Testudines > Cheloniidae > Lepidochelys > Lepidochelys kempii. The sequence continues at coordinate 80,465,810 of NC_136389.1, read as the reverse complement.
TGACGCTGAAGGAGAGCTGTGGAGCAGCAGCAGGCAGCCGGCGTACCTGGGCAGGCGGCACCAAGGTCAGCACCAGGACAACCAAGAATCTCAGCCCTCCGCTGCCCTGATGTAGGAAAATCAGAAGAAACAAGCTACCAGAGCAGCGTAGAGGATCAACAGGGCGCGGCTCAATAGCATGAAGTCAGCCACCGCATGGAAAGAAGTCCCCTACCAACAGCAATGACACAAACAAGAAGCTGGCCCTGCTCCCTCCCATGAGCTCTGGGGGGAACTCGGCTGCCACCTCATCCACCCCTGAGCAGGCCGCGTGCCAGTGAGGCCCAGGCCAGCCCCTTTCAACGTTGGTGCGGGTAGTGGGATAGAGTGGCTGCTGCCCATTCGCTTGTGTATGGGGCGGGATGCCCAGCCCAGAGTGGGGGAGTGGCCTGGCCACAGCTGAGCACAGGACAGTGACCCAGCCCCACTGGATCTGCCTAGAGCGCCTTGTAAGCTGTGGAATCTGTCTGCCTTCCCTACATCGGCCTGGCCAGCCCTCTCTCCACTCTTCCCTGCTGCCTGCATCTCCCCGCCAGGCTGGCAGTTCTGGGTGGCCTCACCCCCTGCCCCCGGCTGGCATACCCCTGTTCCGGCAGCCCAGGCCCACCAGCTTGCAGGGCTCAGATGGCATCCCACTGACCATGTCACCCACCCTGCTATAGTGAGCTATGTACTAGTCCCCTCTGACCCCTGAAAGTCAGCAAACGCGAGCACAAAAAAACACAAGAAGAAGAAGTTGTTAAAGGGAAAAATGTAGCAACCTGCACAGAACTTGGAGGGAGGAGTACAGGTTTCAGGAGGCACCAGGAAGTCAGTCAGTGTGCACATGGCTAGAATGCTAGCTGCAGTTGCAGCATCTCTGTCAACGGTTCTCTTAATAAAGAGCCAGTTTAGTTTTACAAGCCTGGAGTCCTCATGTTATCACCCAGCATGCAGGATAATGGAAGTCTCCTCTCCACATATGAAGTGTTTGTAGGAGAAAGCGGGGCCTTTGCATTGTAACTTCTGGATGCAGAGACCCCATGCCAGATTCTGATTTCTGCTGCACTGGTGTCAATCTAGAGGACCTCTACCAAAGTCAAGGGAGGGGTACCCAGATCAGAATCTGGCCCCATTTGCAGAAAGGCAAGCAAGCCGTGAGAGCGCAATAAAGAAAGTCTGCCCATCCTTTCTCAGTAAGGTCACTGACTCCACTATCTGCACCAACTCTCAAGAATGCTGGATCTTGAATCATGGTGCAGGTAATTCTTAGGTCAGGTACTTCCAATATATTCTGAATATGTAGCCAGCTGGAAAATGAAAATGTTGCCGTGTAATCCTTATTCTACATCTGCAGGTGTTTTTCCCATCCAGTTAATTCTTTACACCACGGAGCAGACTTCAAGAGAAACTGTTCATTCCTTTGTCTTGGGCATTCACAGTTGATAATTCTACTTGCTTAATCGAGGCCATTTGGGAAAGTTTTCTATGTGCTATTTCTTCAACTGGTCTCAAGGCAGAGGGAGTTACAGTTCATGCATTTTGCAGATGATTGATTAATGCTGTGTCCTCCTTAAGCTCATGAAGAGTTGCTGGAATACAAGATTCAAAGACAATGATCTGTTTTCGCCACCCTTTTGTATTTAAAGGGACACGGTCACTCAAAGTTGTGGGGAAAAAAAATTTGTTTTAACCTAGCCTCCCCCCAGAGTCTGTTTGTGAAGGTCTTTAAATGTGTGCTTTTCTAAACCAGTGGTTCAGTGCCTAGCATAATCTAACTCAAAGCGGGGGGTATCCACTATTAACAACCCTGCAATAAGGAGTACAGCTCCTTAGGGTGGATACAGAGAACCTTGTATCTCTTCCCATGCATCAAATGCCCCAACAATAACTATGTGGGTGAAACCAGACAGTAACTACACTTGAATGAACTCACACAGAAAGATTATAAACTTACCATCCATAAGGGAACATTTTTCACAAAGCATTCACTCCACATCTGACCTTTCAGTCCCCATCCTCAGAAGAAGCCTGCGAAAGGCGAGCCTGGGAACTTAAATTCATAACTCTGTTGGACGCTAAAACGAATGGACTGCAGAGTTGTGAAGTGCCCACTTCATTTTAAGTGGTCTACTACAACATGCGTGAACCCCTTAGGCTTAACCATCTGTCCCACCTTGTATTTAGCTGTGATACTCTGATCACCTTCTCCAGACCTGAGGAAGACCACTGTGAAGCTTGTCTCTTCCACCAACAGAAGTTGATCCAATGAAAGATATTACTTCATCCATCTTATCTCTATCTCATATCTTAGGACCAACACAGCTACAACACTGCAAACCAAATATCTTGTTTGGCGGCAGATACATGCTGATCTTTTCTTGCTACCATAAACATATAAGCCAGCTTTGCCCAGCCACTTTCAGAGGTCCAGATAATGGAGAAAAACAACACTTATGTAACTGAGCAGACTTTACTTTCGTGACGCTAAGGTTGTGTGCAACAATAATTTTCGAATGACGACAACTTTCGAATTGAGAGATGGGTTCAATTCTCTCAAAGGACCCTGCACTTGTGCTAGGATGTTTCTCTAAGTTTGCTGTGTAAGAAAGGAAGGACTTGAGCATAGGAGTTTTCTTACTATTCACAGCCGCTGTCAATGGGCTGACGTTACAACAGCACAGAAGGCCTCTGACTTCCTTTGTGGTGTGTGAGTAAGGCACTTAACCTTTCTTCTCCTCATTCAATACATGGCATTTCTGTTTGCCTTACGAGTCCCTTGCTGTCTGGCCCAATCTCTTTGTGACCTCTTAGTTTTAAAAAATCCATTTTTGTAGTGTTCCGCAATAGCTATTGCTTGTGATGCTCCTTGAGAACCAGCTGTTACCTCTCTAACTAGGTTCTTATAGGATTCCCATCATTGCAGTGTCTGAGCTCCTGCCACATGGATATTGGCAGTTAACGTACAATTCAACTGTGCATAGATTATTGTATGGAGAAATCGGCCCCAGCCAAAACCTTGCATCCGAAGTTTGGGGATGTTTGGATCCAATCTGAGTTGTGCAGCTTGGGCCCATCTCTAATTTTATCATTTCTGTAGAAATAAATTATGGACTTAATTGGAATTTCTGATCTGACAAATCTCCTCTTTCCTCCCACCCCTGTATAAATATCCCTCAGCACTTATTTCTCCCTTTACCCCTAGCTCATCAGATTTTCCCATACTGGGATTCTAATATTTTTATTGCAATTTTATCCCATCTGTCAGGGAAAGGCCCTCAAGGAAATAAAGCTATTCAGGGACTAGCACATGCAAAGGACTCCACTTCCTTCTTTGCTCTCGGTGGTCCAGGGCTTCTGGAGTCCATGGTGGGTCGATAGCAACTCCGAGGGGAAATATACACATTTTCTCTTCAGCATTCAGAGGAAATGTAAGACCGCTATTAATTACCATGTAAATTACTATGTGAAAAGCCTCACTCCCTTCACACAAGCAACCCAGAAACTTGATGCGCATGCCCTATACATAGGCTTGGCAGAATTAATTTTTATATAATTTTGACAGATAATATTGATTCTTATTTTTGAGCTTTTAAGATTCGTATCGATTTAAATTGTCACAGTTGTTTGGCATTAAGGGCTTGAAGGATTTTTCCACCCTCCGATTTTTATCAATTTAAATTTTCACAGTGGTGCGTAGTTATGGGGGGCTCAGACAGTAGACAATGAAATTCAAAAAGTTACAGCTTTATAAACTGTTAACACAAATTATCAACATCACATGTCAAAATATACAAAGTAAATTCCTTAAATCGGCAAATAGTACCTGTTTTTACTCTTCATTCACTAGTTCATTTGTAAGAAGCCAAATTCAAAAGTTCATTTGTAAGAAGCCAAATTCACTGGATTTTGGCTCAAGTTCTCAAGCAGAATTTTTCGTACTTTGTCTATTTGTATATTTTGATCATAGATGGAAATATTTTTTTTAGAAGGCTTGTGTGTGTGCAGTGAAATCAACACTTAGTGATAAAAACTTAATCCTTCCAAATCTAACTATACAACTGCACATTCCACGTCTGCCCCATGCTTTGAGATGGATGCTGCTCTAAGCAGGAAAAGCATATGTGCATCTAATAATAGTTTGCTCATCTACTGTGATGTTCTTCCACGGACCCCAGAGACGTTAACAAACAGTCAGCAGTTGAGCTTCACAGTACAGGCCTGTGAAGTAAGTGAGATACAAATACCCATTTAGTGATTTGGAACTTGTTTCCCCATTCTTGGTCTTCCAAAGCCAAATTTAGGTGCCTAACTCAGACCTAACCTACCCTCCTTAGGTGCTCTTCTAAATCCCATCTGCATTTGTAGCTGTCTAAACAGCTCTGTCCATCTGGTGCCCTGCTCTGTTAACCTCCTGGGCATGCTGCGGTGCCCTTTTTCTCTCTTGTCTAAAGCTATTAAAAAATCGGTGGGCTGAGGTACATATATTTGTGGGCAGGCCTCTTTGTTCTGTCGTTCCTATTTTTGGATAGTCCCCAGAACACTGGCTAGATGGCTATAGCTGCATTTTAGAAATCTGAATGAATGCATTCAGGTGAGTAAACTGAGGCAGAGTGGTGAAGAGACTTGCGGTAACTATAGTCTCCCACACGAGGCCATGCAAACATGAGAAGAATTTAGCTTAGGGACACTGGTTACCAGTACACGGTCTCTAACCACATGCCCATTTTAAGGTACAACAGGGGTGGGATTTTCCAAAGCACACAGCCTCGGCCTAACTCAGCTCCCATTGACTTCCGTGGGATCAGAGTTAGAACAACAGTGAGCACTTTTGATAATCCCTTTATTCCCATGCACCTTCTCAGAAGCACCTGCTGTGCTTCAATTATTTGGAAATTGGAGACACTAGAGAGGGAACCTCAGCAAGTTAGAATCAGCTCACTTTTGGGGTGTGCTTGAGATGGCCAGTAGCTCAGATCTATCTATAACTCCATTGTTTTCCACCCCTTGCACAAACGGATCCCGCTGATTTAAATGGGAGCCATTTGGAGGCACCCAAAGGCTTGAGCTTGAGCTATGTAGGAGACATAAGCTAGTTAACTGTGTACAGCAGAGCAGAGGGGCCTCTGACCCCAGGGTAGCCTTTCATCTTATGGATAGTCTAAGGAATTTAGTTGAGGAAAGTCTGGGCCGTATCCTGCCATCCCAAGGCAGAATCTCAAAGAGGGGGACAAACCTTGTTGAGCTCCTTTTGTATATTCCCCTCAAGGGTCACAGAGGGGAGGGAGCAGCAGGCGTCACACCCGACCCAGTGGCAGTAGTGTAGTCAGTGATGCCTGACTCCCCCATGGCGCCATCTGGAGTCAAGCTGCGAGTGGATCTTCCCAAGGGACTAGAAGAGCTACTTCTCTGAGAGGGGTTCTGCAGGCAGGGCAGGAGCTAATTCTGTTTGGAAGAGCATTAGCTCTGGCTCAGAGCATGCAATAGAGTGTTGCAGCTTCCCCACCTCCATCCCCCGCCAGCAGATCCCATCCTGACCTGTGGAGCCCCAATCCTGCAGCTTTGGGGTTGAAGGGTTTGTGTGCAGGGGCAGAATGCTGCTCCCCTGCGTTCTGAGCCCCACAGCTCAGTTCTGTGGGCCCATCCCCTGGGCTTGAATTACTGGAAGGGAGAGCAATATTGTTCTGGGAAGTGCTAATCATAGGACTTACTTGTCAGCATGAACATTTAGTTTGAGGCAAGCTGGGGCGGTGCATCTACCCCGCATTAGCCTGACGTGGACTAACTGTCCATGTGGACCTTGCTGACATGCATGAACAATTTGTTCATGTGTTTTGAGCTAGTCCTTTGTCAAAGAAGTTCACACCCCAGCTTGCTGAGAACTAATTGTTCGTGTAGACAAGTCCCACACAAGTCATCCTGCCACACACATTCAACAGAGAATTTGACTGGCTGGATGCGGTATGGATTGAGAGTAGAAAACATGTCTTCTATTAAAAATTATGTAGTTTTTAAAACACCCAATACAGAACAGAAAAGAAAGGAATGCAATAGATTAATTCATGGTTTTTAGAGCTTTTCCAAGAACAAAAAGAATACAGCAGGGTTGAGAAACATATTTTTAAAGTATCATCCACGTAATTTGTTCAAAAGCCAGAGCAGCTCCATGTGGGAGCAAAAGTCTCTAGGTTCTCGAGGGTTTTCATTTAAAGATGATAGGACATGGGGGAAAAAATAGGTTGGAGGTTAATTAAAGACCCCTTCATAATTTTCTAAGCATTAACTTTCTTGAGAGCAGTGTGATCTAGTGGACAGGGCAGAGGAGTGGACACCAGCGTGCCAGGTTCTAGTCCCAGCTCCGTTACTGACCGATTGTGACAACTTGGCAAGTCACTTGACCTCTGAGAGTCTGTTTTCTCTCCCACCTTTGACTGTCTTGCCTGTTTAGACTGTAAGGTCTGTGGGCCTAGTACTGTGTGTCCGTACAGCACCTAATACAACAGGACCACTAATGCTACTAGAATACTAAAAATTACCTCTTTTAAACTACAATGGTACCAGCTCCTTTGGATGCTATTTTTGGATGAATGTATAACAACAAGGTCTGATGCAGATTGGTGAATAGATTGTCTGTTTAGGGAACATACTCTATAACTGATCCTGCATTCTTTCCACAGGGAAAATTCTCAGAAATCTCTCATTTGAGAAAGGATTGGACCCTATATTTTACACAACACTGAAATAATAGTGCCAAACAAGGGAATTCTAACACACATGCTTCTTAATCTTTAATCTCAGCACAAAACCATTACCAAGTATCTAGCTATTTCTGTCATTTTTCTTAATGAAAAATTAGTGAGCATAAGGAATAACTTGTCAAACTATAGGGGACCATTTCATGCATGACATACTTTTGCAGACGTTGTAAGAGCAAGAGAAGCCAAAACAAATAGCAAGAAGTTTTTTCATTGCCTAAAGTTGAATATGATTAGGATAAACTGCAACCACATTTCGAGAAATTTACATTCTGGCAATAATCAGGCTATTTCAGCTCTCAGATCAACCTCCCTTTTCCAAATGAAAATCAAATTCATTATTATATTCTTCCCCTACATATAGTCTTTTGCATTAAGCTATTTCCCCCTTTGCCCCCCTGTTTAAGTGCGGAGGTGAAATGAGCTCTCTAATGCAGTTAATAATTCTGGGTATCTCCCACAGCCCCTACTTTTATTGCTTCCCATTTATGATTTGTTTCCTTCTTAAATGACTTTTTCTTATGGAGCTGAGCCACGTTATGGCTGAAATGGACCGGATATTTATCCATGGAAACTGGGGGTATGAATGATCTGAAGACAAGCTGACTAAGAGAGAAGTTGTTCAAAGTTAGTATATCAAGAAGTGTTCTTGCAATAGATGAATTAAGATGGCTGTAGTAGGGCTATTTTTTAAAAGCCTAGGGCTTCATTTGTTTTTTAAAAATGAGCTTGCCTTTCGCTGTGTGATTGATCCGATAGATACTTTGTGCTTCTAGCACTTTCCAGATGAGGATCTCAAAGCACTTTACAAACATTTATCCTCAGTGGCTAAGGTTTTATTAACAGATGAGAAAGGGAGGCATAACAGTTTAAATGACTTGCCCAAGGGTGCCTAGGACATCTGTGGCAGAGCCTGGAACAGAACCCAGCTCTCCTGATGCCTAGTCAAGCACCTTGCCCATGTGGCTTGACCAAAGTGCACTCCCTGAAACGAGCTGAGTGGCAGCACAGACCACTGATGTGATACTGATTATTAATAGCAGGATGGACTCCTTCCTTGGATTAGATTCACTGCTTTTCCATGCAATCTACAAGGTTTGGGTTTTGCTCTGGAGTGACTTATGAGCAGACCAGAGCCTTATTTGAGCTCTACGCTGATGTATAGAAAAAACGATGTCACAGACACAGGATCAACGACTCGCGTAATCAGAATACAAATGGCAAAATCCATGTGAGGGAGTGTCCTGTAGCTTCCAATTAAGCAGTTCAGTTCAGCCATGCTCCTGCAGTTCATGATTCACATAACAGGAGGAAATATGATGTGACCCCTTAAAGGCAATGGACCTTCAGCAAGCTAGAGCATGCAGCTAGGATTGCTATCTGCATCATTACATTCATAAAATTCTTTTGATGGCAGTGCTCTGAAAAGCCCAGATGTGAACTATTTCCTCGCCTTTTAAAACTCAGCTCATTAGTGCTATTTTACAACATGCTACAACCTAACCTTATTGATTTTCCCATCCTATTACTCCCCTCCAGTGATTCTGAACCATAAACAAGAAAATTGTCACCAGAACGGTCTACATTCCTGCCTCATATAGATTATGGGGTCTCTTGTAATAGCATGGCTACATGCCCCTGGATGGAGGGTGAGAAAGGCATGTCAAACCTAATCACACAGGAGAGGTACTTCTCAAATTATATATTTTCCTATTTACACTTAAGATTCTGTGCATTAACTTTCCCTTTCCTGGATGAGTCATTAAAGAGAGGTCAGCTGATTAGTGCTGAATGGCCAGCATGCGGCATTCAAATTAACTGGGCCCGATTCTGATTTCACACCCATGTAAATCAGGAGTACATCATTTCAGTCAATGGAGTTACACTGCTGTAAATCAGAGTCAGGCTCCTGTCTTAGAATCTAAGCTAGAGGCAAAGAAATCTTTGATGATGTTATAAACAGAAGTATTAGCCATCTGTACTCAGCAGAATGGTGGAGGGTGCATGGGCAGGGATTTCCGTACACCCCCCATGGGGGTGTTTATCCCCCTGAATTTCCCCAACAGCCCCCGGCCCCCAGTTTTGTGAACTAGTTACATGTAGTGTTGCCAATTTAGTGATTGTCTGGAAATTTGAATTGAAGTTAAAACATTAACACACACTTTAGAAGCATTTAAAGTGTATCATAAAATAAGTGTATCTGAAAAAGTAGAATAGATTTGGAAAGTATGAACATAGACTAGCTTCCTTATACTGTTGTTTTTATGACCATGTCAGTGCATTCATTTCGGTGATGTTGGGAAACCTAATAATTTCAAATTATGATTTGTAAGCAAAGTCTAAATGAGCTCTCCCTGACAGCTAGTGATGAGCTGGATGCTCGGGGGAAAGGCTTTAGGATCAGATTGTATTTACATTCACACCTAATGGACCTAGGTATCCAGCAAATAGAGTTGTGTTGCCCAAGTGATAGATACTGGCTGAGGTTGGGTTACAAATCACTTGAATGCGGGGGTGTGTGTGTGTGTGTGTGTGTGCGTGTGTGCCTAATGAAATGTTGTTATTCTTATTGTAGGAGTAAAGGGCAGTAGAACTGTACTTAGCCTGTGCTGATTGAGGGCATCAAGAGAGAGGGTGGGGACAGGTGTTTTGTTTGATGGTCTGCCTGAGTCACAAGTACTAGCTGACCTGCCCCTCTCCACTGTTTAAAGACAGAGCTGATAAGGCTCCACAGAGAGTCTTTTGTTCTGTTAAGTGACCACTGACAGCTGAAATCAGGTCTAAGTGCTTAGGCCTGCTGTGGGACAGTGTTTCTGTGGAAGAGACGGCCCAGCCTGTCCTAGCAGCAAGGTTCCCCCACTGAGAGCTCAGCTGAAATCACTGAGAGTTGGGTGGAACCTCAAAAGACCACCTCACAGAGGTCACAGTGGCAGGTGGTAGCAAAAGGTGACTGCGCAGGGCCATTGGCAACCTAGCGATGGAGTGAACGGTGGCACAACGAACAACAGTGGCCAGAGTGAACAGTGAGCAGCTGGAGGAACGAGCAAGGTGCCTTCTTGCTCCCCTCCTGGGAGGTGAACTTATGTGAAAACATCTCTGACCTCTGAGTCTCCACTGACCAAGGACGACACCGGTGAGTGTTAATGAGGCTGTTACACAACACAGTTCATGCAAACAAACATGGCTGTGGCATCATACTTTCTATTTAGGCAAGAGATACCACACACTGTAAACTGGATGCCAATGTTAAGTGCATTGTCACTTGTTTATCCTGAAGCTGAACACTGGTTCCGAACAAGACCAGCAAATGCCCACTGTCTTTCTGCAAGAAACTCAACTGACTGGCTAGACGCATGTGGTGCAAGACACAACAGTTGAAAAAATGAAGAACTCTCACTGCATTCAGATCATTTGCATACATGGCTGATGAATGCGACAGTGCAAACGGGCATCAAGTATTAAATCATTGTGCACATTATCTTGATGTCAGGGGTAGGCCAGTACATGCATTTCAAGATGTTCAAGTTATAGAAGACAGATTGGCTGCATCTGTGACAACCCACATCTTAGAAGAGTTACATGCTTGTCAGCTGGACCCCAAACAGATGGCTACTTGTGCATTTGATGGAGCTGCAAACTTCTCTGGAAGACCTGGTGGAGCACAAGCTTTGCTCAGAGAAAAGTGTAACCCTAATCTCTCCTATACACACTGCAGAGGCCATCTACTCCAACTAGCGCTAGTAGGAGCTACAGACTCTTCAAAAGACATTAAAAAAGCTATAAATTTAATGTCTTCATTATATTTTTTTTTTCAGCAAGAGTCCAAAAAGACTGAATATCTTGTAAAATATAGACAATACACTGGGACTGAAGTTCAAATTAGTCCAACCTGGGAAAATCCTCTGGCTTTCTCATGAGCGATACTTCGCTGTTGTCTTAAAATTACTCCAGCCATTATTACTGGCTTTGGAAAGTATCTACCAAGATGGGATGGATCTAAGTAGTGAGGTTGGTGGATTCCTTTTGCTACTATGTTCAGAGAAGACTATTGTCATTCTCTCTCTTGTAAATCTACTGTTGAAACCACTTGGGTCATGAAACAATGCCATCCAGGCATCTGCTACAACAGTAGTAGATCTTTGTCCAGCAATAGAAGCTACATTTGGATCAATCAGAGAGCTATCCATTGAAAAAGTACTGGAAGAAGCAAGACTTCAGTCCAGAAATTGACGAATGAAGGCATTTATATTGAATCCTTAAGTGAAGAGGACCAGAAGTGTTTGTTAAGACATCTGAAAAAGTACACAGACTTGATTCTTAAAAATCTACAACAGCGACTTCTAGATTCTACTCAACCTCTACGTAGCTTTTACAGATCTCTGTCTTATAAAACACCGACAGTTGAGTGGAGTAAGGCACTACCAGCAATGGGGCTGCCATGTGCTCAGGACAGAATAGAGAATTTGAACACAGAGTGGAATATCATACAACGAATGAAGATTTGACTTCAACTTCTTTTTTAACATCACTAGTGGCTCGACCCGATCTTTGTGTTCTGTTTCCTGGGCTGAAAGAAATAGGAATTAATCTCTTGCTACTCCCAGTCACAATAGCTACAGTTGAGCGTTCTTTTTCATCATTGAATAGAATTTTGTGTTTTGAAAGAAGTCACCTTCTGCCTGATCTTGTGAATGAACTAATGAGCATATCAATTGAAGGAATGGAAGTACCGGACAAACGAGAAGCCACCAAAGATGAATGCATTGCATTCAAGAAGTTCATTAACAGAGTTGTGCAAAATTATAACAAAAAACCAAGAAGGATGTAGACGTAGTGGTTCATAGAAGGCTTGAGTAGCCAACTTTAATTTGTGTGATGATTTTAAAATCTAATAAAATGGTCATGAAACATTTTTCAGTTTTTATTATGGTGCCATACAGCCCACCTTCACCTCACGGTCTCACCCCTCATCGGCCCTGACCTCCCCACCCCCAATTTCAATTCCTGGGGAAAACACTGTGCATAGGAATGGCTGGGCAGAGCTTCTTTGGTGTCTCCTTAGGTGAGGCAGTGCTTAAAAGAATACATAGATAAGGACTAAAATCCTGCAGTCTTTACTCGGGCTAAACAGCCCTTGAATGAAGAACTACTGCTGGGTTTGACCCAACTGCACTTTGCATTTTCATGGCATGCTGCCCTCCACCGGATAATCTCAGAGTGATTTGAAAACATTTCTGAGTTAACATTAATGGGTTTTAATGAACAGGGAAGGAATGGTACAGGACAAGGCAAGGATTATGAAGGAACTGGTGGATTCCAATGACAGCTGAAAGAGAAGGCAAAGCAGACATAGCCAAGTGTGCTCGGAGCCAATTCCTAGCAGCTGGTTAAGATAATGGTTCTGTCCCAGGTAAACCCTGAGAAGCCTCCTCTGAAAGGATCATACCACCACTAAAATCAGTGAAGGCTACCAGTTTGCAGCCTGATATCCTAATAGGACAAATGCAAAGATGTGTCCACCTGCAGGATTCCCATCTGCAAATCAGGCTTTGAAATGATCTTTGCTCCCTGTTTGCAAAGGAACGAGGTCCCTAATTTTGCATGGTAATCACTCACCATGACATCGTTGTCATACTCACAATACCATACCGGTTTAGTTAAGTGGAGCTGAATCTGTAATGTGCCTATGTCAGACATATATTGAATGGAGCACATCTCTGGTGTGGCTATTGGCATATGATGACAGCTTGATATGGAGCATTCTGCTAAAGCAGGAATTCTGTAAAACAGACGTAGCGGTCGTGTAGTTTTAAATAGGGGTGGGGAAGTAGGGATAGGAGAACAAAAGAGCATGGACACAGGTAACTGCCAGATTGGTTCTGACCAGTGTTCCATCTAGTGCAGTATCCTCTCTGACATTAGCGAGTACCAGATGCTTCAGAGGAAGGTCCAAGAGGACCTTTAGTGGATCATAATGGAATAACTGCTCTCAGGAGAAATTGCCTTTTAACCTCCATTTTTTAGTGGTTGATTTATGCCCTGAAGCAAGACAGAAAATGGCATAGAGAGGAGAAATAAACATACATGGAAAGATCACAGAGAAAAGAGACACAAAGAGATCAAGAAACTGAAAAAGAATGTCTGAAAGAAGAGGGGAGGGACCAAACTCTCATCTCAGTTCCATCTTGGAAACTCCATGGGAGTTACTCCAAATTTTCACGAGTGTAACTGAGATCAGATTGTTCTTATGAGTCTGGGGAGCTAGAGGTTGCGGGTAGGGTTTGAACGCAGCTCCCTTGCAGCGCAATAAAGCATACTAGGCCAGCAAGATGCTTTCACTGTATACAATGGGTTACATATCCAAAACTGATACCCCGCTTTCCAAATGTGCTACAGATGATTGGAGGGCAGGACTGAGCTCCATTAAGGAGTCTGACAGACTTCCCAGGCTTATCACAACCTTGGAAAACAGAACTAAATTAGGTTACTGAGATGAGTTAGATTTTTTTTTTGGCCTTAGGCCATGTCTACACTTACAAGCTTAGAGCAACCCAGGCACTGATACAGCCGTGCCACTGTGAGAGCACTTGTGTAGCCGCATTATGCCAACGGGAGAGCGCTCTCCCGTTGGCATAATCAGACCAGCTCACCAAGCGGTGGTAGCTATGTGGGTGGGAGAGCGCCTCCTGCTGACATAATGCTGTGCACATGAACGCATATGCTGGCAAAATTTGTCACTCAGGAATGTGTTTTTTTCACATCCCTGAATGACAAAGGTTTTGCCAACATAAGTGCTAGTGTAGACATGGCCTTAGTGTCCTTAGTTTAGAAACAACTGAGCAATCTCTGTTTTGGACTAGGAACTCTAGAGCCAGATACTTGGTATTAAATATCAGTATCTCCTCACCTC